>NC_056726.1:1635077781-1635408531 GCF_019279795.1 Protopterus annectens | reverse complement strand
AAATATCATACAACATATTTGTTATACATGTAGTACATATATTTGAGTTGTACTGTATATAGTGTATTTTCTTATTAACTTGTTACTGTTAACATTTGCTAGTAAGTGCCTTTGCAGAGGGAAGGCAGAGTGGTCTCACAGCTGTTAAGTTTTCTGGTTCAGTTCTTGACTGAGATGCCTTCTCTGCAGAGTCTGCATGTCCTGCATGTGTTTCTATGGCTTTTCTTTGAGTACCGTTTTCCTCCCACACTGTGTGTGTCTCTGTGTGTGTGTGTTTGTGTGTTTGTGTGTGTGTGTTTGTGTGTTTGTGTGTGTGTGTGTGTGTGTGTGTGTGTGTGTGTGTGTGTGTGTGTGTGTGTGTGTGTGTGTGTATTGATACAAAATAAGGGCCTGGCAGTCAACTTCCATTCTCGGCTTGCATTGTAATAAACTCTGACAAACAGTTATTCATGGAGTTACTCTGAGTCTAATGAAACTCACCAGAATCAGATGGAGGGGAGGACATTGCCTACAACCATCAGCTGGTATCAGGCTACATTTTGTGTTGTAGCTGTTGGTACTCACCAAACCATTAAGCATTCCAAGGTATTGTATCAAGTAAGTTAGCTTATCGGTTATTATATATCTTTGCCATCTGTTTTTAAGCCGGTTGACATGTAAAAGGATTCTTTTATCTCAATTGACTGTGCATTCATCACCTAGGTTGTCCATTGTCATACATCCATCTGTTTGACCAAGACTACTGTGCATTATCGTAGTTGACTACTTTGTGCTCATGTACATTGAACTTCACTCATTTTCATCAATTGTTCCAGCAGTAGAAGTACTGGCTGTTTCCAGTGTCTTAGTGAATTTATTGTAGGAGTGATAGAGAATGATTGTCCTTGTGCCTCTTAAGGCTGGAGATTTCCAGTGCTCAAAAAGCTTGCTTTTTTCTGTCACGAGGTGTTGAAGCAGAAATTTCCTAGTTGTAGGTGTGGACTAGCTGCCAGAAATCTGTCATTTTGTGGTATTCACCTAGGGCACTGAGCAGATGTAGAGGCCAAGCCCTACACTCTGCAACACATATAAGCTTACAGACAAGGAGACCGTTGAAGTTCAGATGTGCCACCCAGTATTGGTGAGAGATTAGTTGTATCTCACAGTACGCAGATTTCCTCACCTGTCCTACTTGAAAATTTGTAATCATCTCTATAGTCTTCCAGATTGGATCATAGGTTGCTAGGAAAGTACTGTGCTTGATATGTTACGGGACCTGTTCTAGAAATGGGGAATAAGTTTTGTTAGGTATATTCTGGTGAATTTCAGATGTGTAAGGAATTGACATCTGAGGTGATGGCTCAAGGATTGTAGTGATAAAGTAAACTTGTTCTGGATCCATGATTTCACGTAAAAGTAAGCTTGTTCTGGTTCCTTGGTTTCATGTGCACTCTACACCATTGCAGCCATGGCACACCTGGACTCGTTTTTATGAGCTGTGTGTTTCTGTGAGACTGTTTATTTTTATTTTACATATTGTGGTTTCTTGCAGTCAGAGGGCAGGTTATGTAAAAACTGTTCTTATCAAAGAGTCAGATATTGTAAAAACTGATGCTCTTCACTGGGATCACTGTTACAGTAATGATGTACTGAAACCCACCTGCAGGTAATGTCAGCATCTGACGTCAAGAGCCTTGCATCCATTACCCTTCGACAATGGCAGACTTGGCTGTTTCTTTTACCCCAAGATTATAAAAGCTCTTCTTATCAGAGAGCCATAAATTGGGAAAAATGTTCTTACTAAAGAACCAAAGATCCGAAAGCTCTATTTTTTTGACAGAAGAGTTCACAAATTGTGTGTGTCAAAAAAGGAAGACATAAATTTGCTTCTGGAAATAAATTGTTCACTTATAGTATGTCTTTCCTATAAACAATCTTTAAATGTTGAAAAGGTTTTGTTGAACATTTAAACTCTGAAGAATGCAAAGTTTTGAGTTTTTTCTTTGTCTTTCTTTCTTTGTGGTGTTTAAGGAAACATTGAGTTTGTCCCACCACAGATGAAATTTTAAGACTTTAATAAAGTCCACTTTACGACATAAGCAATCTACTGCCTAGAGCAGGAAATTGGGCTACAAAGTTCTGAGAAAATTTTTGTCAGTCTGTGGTTAGCATGCACCATGCTCCTACTTTGCCACCTTTTTAGGAGACTAACAAAAAGATTGCTCAGAAACTGCATTGCTACTTGTGATCCTTACTGAGGCTTGAAAGTATTGTTGCTTTGGTTAAATCACAGAAAAAAGTTTGGAAGCTTTAAATCACAATGCCATATGTGCCTAGGAGGCTGTGCAGAAGTATTCATCAGAGCTACAGCAGAATTACACTGCAGATATACCACAGGAGGGTGGACAGCTAGAGGAAGAGGTTGTCCAGGCTGGTCACTGCCTTCAGGAGATGGTAGCCACAGATTACATTGAAGAATCTTGCTTTTGAATACACAGCCGAAAGGCAGGGAGGTCTGCAATCTGAGTTGAGTGAGTATGTCCACACTGTTTGAATGCGGAACCTTAGAAAGCATGCTTTGCCTTGGGACCAGCACAGACTGTGAGCAGGTTGCTAGACCAAAAAAGGCAACTGACAGCAAAACCTTGCTTCCATGAGACATTAGAGTTGGTTATGCCAAGATGTGAAATGTGGATGTGTTTGCCTCCACCCACCCCCACACACACACACATCAAAATTATATGGTGCCTTTGTCAGACACATCCACACAGCAAGCTGATTGTCCATTTTGCTGTTGGCTGTAATTTTTGAGTGATGTGTACCTCTGGCCAGGTTGCAGTTGGCCAGTCAGCCCAGACCAATCAAATCAGTGAGTATAGCCTTCATCTTGCAACAGTACTTAAATGAGTTGGAGAGACTACCACAGTTCATAGAGCCCATGCATTGGTTTAATGCATGATCCTGTGCATCTGACAGGGATTATAATAAATGTAATTCACCTGGCTCAAGTTAGCGATGAATTTACCTAGCTGTGTTACATAACTGCTTCAGTGACAGTTGATGATGTTGCACCCGTACAGAGAGCAAGAAATCTCCCTACTGGACAACTGCTTCAGAGTTGTGTAGTAGAATATTCAGGAGAATGCCAGTAGAAAACTGTGATCGAGAGTGTTTTTTGGAGGGGGGTTTCACTTTCACTTGGAAAAAAAAAATGCCTATTTTGGTCTGTAGTCAGATGAACCCAGGTTTTACCTGAAAAGGGTAAGTAAACCAACCCATTTAGCTCGCTAACAAATGTTTGTGTAAAGAAGTTATAGCCATGAAATGTGCTGCCTGTGTATGTGGAGAACCCTACTTTTGCATTTGCAGTGTATATAGGGTTTGCCACCATCATTTATGTGTGCATCCAACTTAAGAAGGTAGTGATGAATGGGAAGAGTCTGTGAGTATTGATTAAGTCAAAGGACAGAATAACACTAGTCCCCAAGAGTCAAAGTAAATCACAGCAAGAGAGAGGAGAGGAGATTATTTGTTCATGCAGGGATAAACAGGATTGTACCACTGCAGAAATTAGTACTGTTAAACCATCTGAAACTTTACACTGTTTTATAGGTCCAGTATCCAGACTTGTGCATCATAATGTGCTGAGAAGACAATTGCACTGTTTACTTGTTTTATGGACAAACACCTGGTGGTGCAGCAGTTAGCGTTGTCACCTCACAGCAAGAGACTGTCCAGTTGGATTCTCGGCTTGTGCGCCTTCTGTGCGGATTCTGCATGTCCTCCCCGTGGTCGAGTGAATTTAAAAGACATGCAGGTAGGTGCGAGTGTGTGCGCCTTCTTTGAAGGTTGGGTGCCAGGCTGGCAACTCAACACCGTATCAATTCACTGCCAGTCATTAGTGGACCGAGGTTCCTCTGTGGCGACCCCTAACTGGGAAAAGCCGAAAGGCAGTTTACTGACCTTGCAACAGAGGAGTCTGTAGAGAATGGAGATCGCCCTGAAAATATGTTCCACTCTCAGACTTAATCTTTGGGCAAGTCATTGTGATAAAACAAAATGCAGCACTCAGTCTGTGTTAGTGGGCACTGATCCAAAACATAATGGAGCTGACCCAGCAAACATGAACTTTAAGAATTTATAAATCAGCTGTACGTATTTTGAAAATGGACAGCTAGATGATGCCACTGTGAGGGAAGCCCAAGTTAATCTACATCTGTCGTCATATATCGTTTCATGTATATCATATCTCAGCAGGAGGAGACTGTGTGGTCTGGGATATGGTGTGCATTTAAAATAGTTGCTTGCTTCCTGTTTTTTCCCAAGATGCCACACTCACTCTTCCAGCTGTCCCATGCCTTCTTAAGTATCTCTGTTTCGTATTTAGTTCTGTTTAGACAGTATTCAGGTTCTTATTAAAGTAAATCCCCTCCAGCATTATCTGATGTCTTCTCCCCTATGCTATTATGTTTCAGACATTCATTGGTTTTTGTGCCATGTTTTACAAACCCACGTAATGTATTCCCTCTGTCACAGGTTCATAAGTGTGTACTAGAAAGAAGTCCACATGCCTGTATTCCTAGCCAGTATGTAAGTCCGTATACTTAAATATTAGCTGCTGCCTAATGTAGTTTGCAAATGGATCTACTTCAGTAGATCAACTTACCATAACATTCAAAGACCAGATACATGAGATGAAAGCACCTAATAGAACAGGATACCGAATGATGGTGACCTTTGCACTTTTCCACACTGTAGTGCGATCTCAGAGTTGGTATATTTAAGTAAGAGTGGTGTGTGGGGGGGGGCGAAACCCCCCCTTTTAGATGGGTTGAATTTAGTGTGGTTTGTTTTCGTGGTGGTGTTGGACAACTTACCCTTTTCCCGGTGTGACTTTCTGATGTTTTCTTCATTTGCTATCCTTTCTGTTTGGTGCTTTCGTCTCGGGTATCTGATCTTTGATGTTCTGGTAAGTCGATCTACTGAAGTAGATCCGTTTGCAAATACACATCTAGTCATCAAGAGAGGTACTAAAGGGAGCTAATTTATTGCTTGATGTGTAACGGAAGCCTATTCCATAAGTTTGAGATACACTAGGTTAGATATCTGTTATGCCAGCAGATCTTGGTTATGTACATTATGAAGGTACGAGTTTTCACCATGCTTCTAGTCTTGCATAGGTGATTTATTTTATTTATTTATTTAACATTTGTTAACCGGAAAGTCCGACTTGGAACGAGACAATTTTCCGCGGAGGCCCCGGGAGAAATGCTCCAGACGCAAGTCTTTGTAACATGGGAGGAAACTGGAGCACCCAGAGAAAACCCACACAGGGAGGACATGCAGACTCCACACAGAAGGCACCCCAGCTGGGAATCGAACCAGAGAACCTCTTGCTGTGAGGTGACAACTGTACCGCGGCACCACTGTGCCGCCGATGGAAATCAAGTAGAGTAGAATGTTTCATGTAAAAGGAGTCTGTATAATCTGTCAGGGAAGCTTAGAGAGTTTAATCCATTTTTGGAAGAATCTGTGGTGCTTTCTATTTAAGCAAGATGTTTGAAGAGGTACACCCTGAAGGGAGTATCGTATTTAAAGACAGTTCTGATGAGAAATGTATGGAGAGGAAATATGACTTCCATACTCCTAGAAGAAATGCCTTTGGTAATAACTATGGAAAGTAGAGTAATTTATGTGGTTGAAGTATGCTGTCTGTTATCAAAGAAGGGACCTGGGTGCACATTTGCTGGCTATGCCCACCTCAAGATAGTATGAACTAGGGAAATCTTGCTTCCTGAATAAAACCATACTACATTTTAACGTTACATTTGAGACCGTAATCAGGACAAGTATTAGCATTGTCAGGCCCTTGCTAGACTGTGCAAGTATCCTTAGGCAGGACACATTAGCATCTGTTTACAGTCATCAGCAAACATGGTCAGCCATAGCTCTTTGACTTCTGTCTTGATGTTAGAAGAATGGATGCCAAAGATAACAAGAGACCTGAAGGACAGCATTAATTGTGTTCTTGTATGTGGAAGTCCTGTAAAATTCTGTCAGTGGTCAGTTGTCTGTCCAGTGGGCAATCCACGGGTCAATTCTGAAGCCCTGGGGTGTGCTGATGAGAATGTCTGTTATCTGGCCTGTGAACATATTGGCATCCTATAAGAGGAACTGAAGACTGTTAGGGGGATAGAGAAGCCTGACATGGCATGTTCAGCTGTTTTCCACTTGACCCTTACCAGAATAAGTATTTTAAAAATAGATGGGAAGTTTGAATCTGGTTTCTGTTGCTCCATGTCACTGTTGGAGTTTTCTGGGTATTGTTTGCATTGTTAGCCTGAAGCATAACATCTATCTTAAGAATGTGGATGACAAAAAGAAAAGCTTGCAGTTAAAGTATTTGCTTAGAAACTTTCAGATCAATAGGCTATTACAAGAGGTAAATATTATTGCAGGTGAGTGGAAGGTCTTTAAATAGGAGTACCTGTTATGCTACTTTGCTGAAGCCAACTGGAACATGGCTTTATTTTTTATAGATCATGTATATGAACATAGATTTATTTAGTCATGGGGTCCATTAGAGATCACATCATGCTCTTAGATTGGTGCTATACTCCAGACGGGCCTTTTTTCTTCCTTATAAGCAAATTCAAATGGAAAGTATTGATGTAGTGGCTTTTTACTAGGTGAAAAAATGTGCTGTGCTTTGCAGTGTGTGTGTTGTGGGGAAAACCTGAAAGTTGCACAGGTAATCGCCGAGATACAGTTGTGAAGTTAGTAACAGCATAAGTAATGTAAAGCACTTTAAAAGCTCTTGTTAAAAGGAGGATTTATAGTCCATAAACTCGGGGAAGTTTGCCTCTCCAAATGGAGATTTTTGTGACAAGATTGGAGTCTCTGTGGACACTCAAGGAGCACCATAGACTTGCATGTGAATTTGCAGAGAGTTGCAAGACACTGGTCTAATCTGGGTTAATAAGACTATGGATGGTAAGAAACTAATGTGTTTAAGAGACTTTAAGTTGACTGTAAGCAAGCGGAAGAAACCCTTGTATTAGCAAGAATATACTGATTTTGTTTAAGATGGAAATATTTTCTTTACTGAAATAAATTTCACTTGTACCAAAGAAACTGTCTCCAGTTTGTGCTGTATACTACAGTGTCTAAGGAGAGGTCATGACTTCATGATTCTGGTAGGAGAGTGGAATGCAGCGCTCATTCTAGTGTTAGACAGATGTGAACTTTATTGACTAAATATTATAAAGAGGCAAAAGCAGTTTAGGTTTTATGCAGTTTTAATATTTCAGACCCTTGGAGAATTTTTCATGGTAGAAGTATAAATTTAACATTTACATTACCTTGAAGCTTTGTCGATTTCTCTCAACTAGACTTCTTTCTGATCTCAGATTCTTATTGGGAGTTCTTACAGCTAAAGGTATAATTGTCCAGTTCTCCAGTCATTCTAAATCGTTCTTAATTTTCCACCATAAATAGACACACCTCAGAGTTTCTTTCATGGTTCAGTGGGGAAAAAAAAAACTTCAAAGGGGTCTTGGGCCCTAAAATCTCAAACTTTTGCATGATTATTAACACTTCCAACAATAGTCCAATGGTTGTGTCTCAAGGATTTTGTATCTAGACAGTGTCAACAGTGAGCTGCATCCAGAGCTAAGAAACACTATATTGAAATTTGAAACACTCTTGAATGAGTAACAAGAGCAGCTTACAAAGGGCTTTTTCATCCGCTGTCAACACAGTTCTGAAGAATTACATTGGAAATTTGACATATTTCAAGTTGTATATGTTGAATCCAGTTCTATTAACAGCAAAAACAGCATAGAGGAGTGTTTGAGAACTCCCCAGTGAGATTGTTGTTAAATTATTAGATTTTGAGAGAAAAAAACAAACTTCTTTAAAAGTTAATGAATTCAGGTGTACAACTATTATAGCTTTGGGCTATAGTAAGTGTATCTGCAAATTAGTTAAAAAAAAAAAAAAAGTTGCACTCCTAACTTGAAATTTGTGGTTCCTGTTTAGGCTAAGCTTTCCCTGTTCTGTTATAAGAAGCATCTGACTTTTCCAGTTTCAGTTGATGAAGTTATTCATTCACTTAAACACCTGAAGTCTAGAAAGTTACCTGGTCCAAATAGTTAATTGCTAATATATATAAGAAGCTTAAAGGACATCAGGATTCTGTTATGACATGCTCAACTTCTCCATCCTTTTTCTCCCAATTTACAGTCCCTACTATGAATAAACAACAATACAACATTTAAAATATTTTAAATCTACTGATCTGATATTGTCAGTCTTCTCATAATCCTTGACTGTGAGCTCACCAACTCAGCCGTTATTCCAGCTTGCGCCTTCCAAAAACTCTTGAGCTAAGCTTTACCCACAATGCTCCTCACCAAACTACCTCAGATCTCGTTTGCTGCTTCATAGTGCCAGATGCATTTTATCCAATCTCTCGAGCATTAGCGTTACTTCAAACTGTAAGTTAGTTTTTTCCATACCATATCTTCAATATCTAGCCTTAATTTCTATCTTTTCTACCTTTCTTCTCTTCTAGATAGTCTTTTGTGTGTGCGTGAGTGTGTTTTCTTTCCACTTTTTTACCATTAGTTACACTCGAGTACCATCGTTGGTACTGCCTTCCCTTTTAGCTTCAGGTAACTCTTAATACCATAGTTGGTAGTTTCCTTTTCCCCCTTTTTTGTTCCTCTCTCTAATATATATTAAAAAAAAAACTTTCTTCAGCAGTGTGTGTGTGTGTTTCTGTGTGTACGGTGGCCTTGGTTTCTTATGGTATGGCTGACAAACCTTCGTCTTTAAGAGATGCCAAAAATGTGACCGAAAAATGCTTAATTCAGATGGCCACACTCAGTGTATTTATTGTCTCAGAGTGGTTTATTTGCAGGAGGATTGTATGATCTGTCATGGGTTTAGTTCCAGAACCCTGATAGATTGCAAAAACAAGCTGATCTTAAAAGGCCTACTTAAATCTAATTTCGAAGAGGCCCTATCTGGTCCACAGATCGAAGACAGTTCCTCCTCTTCTTCATCCTCTTCAAAACCAAAAACATAGAGTCACTTAGTTCCGACATGTTCCTCGGAACCCCCTACTAAAATGGCTAAATCTCCCATGGTGGTGACAGCCTCCTCCACACTGGTGGGCCAAGATACTCGGTTCTCGGTGCTGTCGGCACCAACCACTTCAGCAGTGTCATCCTCCTTACCATTGTCAGTGCAGACAACACTCCTTTTGTTACCATTTGACCACTTGGAACTGAAGAACACTCTAATAGAAATGTTATCACGCACAACTTATTCTCCAACAATGGATCCCTTTGCAGACCGTGCCCCCAGTCCTTTTTTGGAGGCACGGCCACCGAGGTCTCCATTGTCTTCTTCTGTTCAGTCCACCAAAAGGTTATCCGAGTGTGATATTATGAGACTGGTGGACCAACCCGTGACAGCGAGGGGATTACCTCCTTCCACTGTTCCTAGCCTTGTTAGCTCTGGAACCTTACCTTCTTCCACACACCCCCATTCCTTCTTTGACTCCAGCTGAGATTTCGGAGCCCCTAGTGCTGACCTTCCAGACTCCGACTGTGTTGGTGTCCATCAGAGCTCCTTCTCCGACACTGATAGTTACCCTGAGTTCCTCTGGTTTGTGAGAACCAGAGACCTCCCAGGGTCAGGGCTTTGTTGTCCGTTCCGAGGGGCAGGGTTTGACTTTGATACTTTCAGAGCCTTCCATGGCCCTCAGGGCTTCAGCATATGTAGGCTTGACACTGGCTTCTATGTCGGCGGCAGCCTCCTCGGTATAGGATAGAGCCTCTCTTCCAGGCTCCAGTTCCTCTACAGGGGGGGGGGGGGGCTGCTGTTCAGGCTATGGAGAGGGCCTTGTCCATTGCAGACAAACAGTCTCTGCCTTCCCTGTCAGACCAACCATCACATCCATCCACTCAACCGGCGCTTCCCCCAGTATCTACCCCAGGACAGAGGGCACAAAAGTCTCAGGACCAAACCAATCTGGTTGAGTCATCTTTGGATACCTCCCCAGAGCATCCCACTGAAGAGGTACCTTTGAAGAAAGAGTGCAAGAGAAAGCACTTGGGCTTCCCTGAAGAGTCCTTCACTGAAGATACTGATTTTGCTGAAGGGGAAGTCTCCCCAAAGTCACCACCTGAAGATGTTCCCTTCAGGGACATCCTAGAAATCCCTTAAACATAGGGCTGGCTGGACTATCCTCCAGCTTTCCTCAGAGGAATCAGTATACCTAGAAGCTTTTCATGCCCAGCCCTCTACCTCTTGGATCTCGCCACCTGCTGACAGTCTTATTAAACTGATTGCTCAGCGGGCTTGGAAGATACCTGACTCTATCAAGCCAATCCCTAAGAGATCTGACCATATTATCTCTGCCCAAAAGATGATCAACACTGGGCCAAAGGTATCCCTGTAGACGCCATGGGGGTAGCGGCAGTCACCAGGAAAGAACTTGCTGATGAAAGTCCTACTATCCACCTTACTAACAAGGAGTCTAGGACAATGGATAGATTTGGGAAGCGCTTTTATGCTTCATCAACCTTTGCTCTCAGATCCTTGAACTATATGGCATATTTTACCAGACTTTAGAAAGATCTGATTAAAGAGCTTTCAGATACTGTCTCATGAGCAGTAGCTTAAGGAGTTTGAGACAAGTTGCTTTTCAGCTGGTCACCCTAGAATCTAGTTCTAGTTTATCCATGAGGCTAGTTGCTCATGCTGCCGAAGTGATGAATAGAGCAGTGGGTTCAGGTGTAGCCATCAAGAGACACACCTGGATGCATTTGTGATTTTGCTGAGCCATTTAAGTCTTCTTTTGTCAACGCAACGTTTGATGGATCATCCCAATTTGGTCCCAAAGTTAGAGATTCTAGCCAAATGTGAGAAAGAGGGGAAGACCCTCTATGCCGTGGGCGTACACTTTTCCACTCCTCAATGGCCCTGTTCCAGGAACCAGAGAAGTGGTAGGCTATGGTTCAAAAAGACCCAAGGGCCTTTCCAGGACTCCCGTGGCAATGATTCCTCTGGGGCCGAGGGGGAAACAATAATGGAAGATGCCTTCCAAGAGACAGAAATAGCCCACAGACTCCAGGTTCCATGAACTCTTTCTCTGGTATCTCCTATCAGCGCTCCTGAAAGGAGACCCAATTGCCTTTCTCTGGAGGTAGTTAGGTGACAGTTATCCCTGCACCAATCAGCCTGGCTAGAAATAACAGTGGACTAATGGGTGCTGAGATTTATTACCAGAGGTTGCAGCATTCCACTGTCAGGCAAACCAAAAAGACCAAGAATAATCCCAAACGTTCCACCCAGTCACAGGGAGGCAGCAGTCTTAGAAATTCAAAAACTGCTCGACAAAAGTCATCTGGGTAGTCCCACCAGACCAGAAAGGATCCAGAATTTACTCAAGATTTGTTTTAGTCCCAAAGAAAACAGGGACTGGAGACCAATACTGGACCTTAGTCAGTTGAACAAATCAGTTCAACAAACCAAATCCCGGATGGTCTCGGTTCAGTCTATACGTCCTTTCCTGGGAAAAGACAACTGGATGTGCTCAATAGATCTTCGGGATGTGTACTACCATATAAAAATAGACAAGTGCTCCAGATGATTCTTGCACTTCTGGCTGGGAGCCAGTGACTTTCAGTTCAGGGCACTGCACTTTGGTCTCACCCAGCCCCGAAGGTGTTTACCAAATGTATGGCAGTAGTAGCAGCTCAACTCAGACTGCTAGGATTCAGAGTGTTTCCATATGTAAACGACTGGCTCCTTACCATTTCCACCGGGTGTCAACTCATAAAGGCATGAGATTACTCTCTTCTCCTTTGTTTCAGCTTAGGCATTACTATAAACTATGACAAATCCAATCTAGAACCATCCTAACAGCTGGAGTTCACTGGAGCGATACTATAGCCGGTCACTGGCATTGTGTGACTTCACCTAGAAAGGCTCCAAACGACAGGTCACAAGTGAGCTGGATCATTCGCAGCAAGAAAGTAACAGCAAGACTTGTTCTAAGGGCCCTAGGATCAATGGCAGCCTCTGTCACTCTAGTTCTCCTGGCTAGATATCACATGCGGATTCTTGAGTGGCTTCTGGCCTCCCAATGGTCCTTATTGAATCATTCAGTGTCTCACCTGATTATGATCACCAGTTAATGCAAGGAAGAGCTGAGTTGGTGGATTCACTCCAGTGAAGTTTTGTCGGGCTGTCCCTTTGTCCTTCCTCGACCCCAAGCCACAATGACCAATGACACAGCCCATATGGAGGGCATTATCTGGGAAAGACAGTCCAAGGCACTTGGTCCCAGCTGGAGACCAGTTTGCATATCAATGTTCTAGAGATGAGGGCAGTGCTCTTAGTGTTGCAGGCATTTCAAAAAACCCTTCCCTTGGGAACAATTGCGATTCAGACAGTATGTCAGTAGTCTAGTATATCAACAAGCAAGGGGGGAACAGACCTTACCCTCTTTGTTGAGAAGTGCTCAGAGTATGGCAATGGGCAATATCTTCCGACTGTTTTTTTGTAATCATGCACATTCTCAGGAGCTCTAACGCGATTACGGACAAATTGAGCAGAACCATCTTCATGCCTCATGAGTGGTCTCTCAATCCTGTGGTGGTGGAAAAGATATTCTGCCCCTGGGGCCAACCTTGCTGTGACCGTCCCTTCTGAACAAATGCAGCAGTTACTTTGTCCTTACCCCTCCCCCAGGGGAGTTTCCCAGAGATGCTCTCCTTCACGATTGGCCCCCCGGTCTATTGTATGCCTTTCGACCGATTTCCCTAATATGTTAGTTCCTAAAGAAAGACAACAGGTCGAAGAACAGAATAGTCCTCATTGTCCCATTTTGGCCTCGACAAATCTGGCTCCCATTCCTATGGCCTCATCTATTTCGGAAACCCTGGATATTGGATCCAGCTCCAGATCTACTGTCCCACCCGGAGGGACTTGTTCATCCACATCTACAACATCTCAAACTCACTGCATGACTTCTCCGGTTCCCATGATTGCCAGGCATCCTTCCTTCTCTTCCCTGATCCATTGCATCGTTCTGTCCAAACACAAACATTAAACAAGAAAATTGTATCATAACAAGTGGCAAAAGTTTACTAAATGGTCGCTAAACTGTAATCTTCACCCATATTAAGTACGGAATCCATTAAGTACGGAAGAAGTAATTAGAGATTTGGGGACCAACGTAGATAGTAATCTCTCCTTTGATAATCATGTTGCCAAAGTGGTTAGAAAGACCTTCTGTATAGCCCACCTTATCACGAAAGGGTTCGCATCTAGATCGAGAGGTCATTGTGCCCCTCTACTCATCAGGCCCATAATTGAATATAATGCCCCTTTTGGAATGTACCTTACCCGACACCTGCAGCAACTGGAGAGACCCCAAAAGTACTTCACCAAGAGGATTATGGGCTACAAACAGATGTCCTATGCAGCTCGACTAAAGAAACTCCAGCTCTACTCAGTTGCTTACCGCCTACTCAGAGGGGATCTATGCCTGACGTACAAAACAATGTCAAACCTAGAATTAATGGACATGCTCCATCTCAAAAAATCCAAGTCCCTTAGAGCTACACGCTCCAGGGACCTAAACCTCAGCACAAAAATAAATAGGACATGCTGGAGGGACAGATTCATTTCCCAGAGGCTCCCCTCACTCTGGAAGAGAATCCCAATTCATGTTAGACATAGCCCCTCGCTGACCCTCTTCAAGCGAAATTTGGACGCGTGGATGGGAAATCGCAAATTCACCCCTGGATCTCCCCTGTGTCCCTGCTAGAGAGAGGCACAGTAAACTAATCTTCAAAGGGTGCCTTATGTGACCTACTTTACAGAGGCACAGTAGGCTAATCTAATAGGGAGGCGGAAGCCAAATACACTCTGGCTAGGCTTATAAATGCCCTAGGACAGATAGCATGGTATCTACCTATGAACCTACCTATGAACCTATATTCAATACTTGCACACAGCGTTTTAGACTTCTTAGCCTTACTCTGAGAGGTGCATCAGCTTCTTCTGTTTGGGTGCATCTTGCTGCAATATCTAACTTCTATATTGGTTTCAGTGGTTCTTCAGATATGTCACATAAACTTTGTAAAGCCTTTTGAAGGGAACTTCGATGCTCAGACTTCCATATAAAGAACCCTCTGCACCTTGGGATTTGAGTCTGGTATTTCAGTCTCTGATTTCTGCCCCTTTTCAGCCTTCAAAAAGTTGTCACTTAAAGTTCTTGCCCTGGAAAAAAATGTATTTTTAATAGCTATCACTTCTGCCAAAAGAATATTGAAAATACAAACCTTGTCCTGCAAACCCCCTTACTTGATTTTTCATAAGGACAGGGTAACCCTCCAAACAAATCCATCTTTCCTACCAAAGGTTGTTTCTGAGTCAAACATCAGTCGGACTTTACACCTTCCAGTCTTTTTTCCCAATTTTTCCAGTAAAGGAGAGTACTGTTTACATTTACTAGAACAAAGGATATCAGAAAATCAGACCAGCTCTTTATTGCCTTTTCTTCAGTTTCCTTGGGGAGTCCAGTTTCTAAAACTACTCTAGCTAAATGGCTTAAAGACGGTATCACCTTTGTTTACAATAAAAAGGGTCTCCACCCACCACAACCTGTAAAAGCACATTCAGCGAGAGATATAGCAACATCTGCAGTTTTTCATGCCAGAGCCTCTTTAGATCATATTTGTGCAGTGGCAACATGGGAATCTCTTTATACCTTTATTGCTCATTACAAACTGAACCAGGTCTCTAGGAGACGAGCATCATTTAGCTCGATGGTGCTCAGGAATATTCTTCCATGAGACCTCCCAAGATTCAGGTAACTAAGGACTCTGTCCCACAGTCAAGGATTGTGTGAAGATTAACATCAGATAAAGTACTCAAGTACTAACTCCCTTGCCCAACGCTTCCTAGAATCTATAAACACGAATTCCCAGGATCAACTGGTCAACATCCCCCACCAGAGGGAACAACATATTGGACCTGGTCATCACCAGCATGGGCGACCGGTGTTCCACACCGGAGGTCAACCCCTCGCTGGTTAGATTAGACCATAGACTAATCACTCTGGATATCCACATTCCGCCCCCACCCCAATCAAGGAAACCACCGTGAAAAACTTTTCAAAAGCAAACTTCACGTTACTTAAGACCGAGGTGGAAAGGTTCACAGCCTCCATGCTAAAGGACAATGCTGTCTAAGCTGCTGAAACCTTTACAAAGGCACTCTATGAGCATCTGCAGGAATGATGGCTTGTGCTATCCCAAGTAAAACCAAGACTCACTCCTCCACGAAAAGGAAATCAGTCTGGTTGACCCCTGCCATAAGCAAGCTATACAACAGAAGGAGGAAACTAGTACAGAAAAGAGTAAAATCCCAAGAGAGAAAGACATCCCTGATCAGTATCAGTAAGAAACTATGATCCCTCATTAAATCATCCAAGGCTAGTTTCGAAAGAAAAATTGCTAGTGACTCCAATGATAACCACAAAGCGTTCTTTAGCTATGTCAAGAACTTAAGTGGAAACTCTCAGATCTGCTCTGAGTTAGTGTAGAATGGCACAAAATACATTGAACCAACTGATATTGCCAACATTCTGGCAGACAGGTTTAGTGCAAACCTCAACCCCTTCTCACCCCCTAAAGGGCCCATAACCATACCAGAAGAATGCAGGGCCCCATCAATCACTGACACACAGGTTAAAACAGCCCTATCCAAAGCCAAAAGCACAGCTTTAATGGGACCGGACGGTGTCCCAGGCTGTGTCTTACAAGAGCTCCAAAATGAACTAACCCCCCACCTAAACACACTGTTCAAACTCAGCCTCTGTACAGGCTACGTACCCACAGAGTGGCGCACAGCAACAGTTATCCCACTCCACAAAGATGGAGCCACAATGGACCCCGGGGACTATCGCCCTATAAGCCTGACTAGCCTGGTCTGCAAGGCTATGGAGCGCATCATCATGGAACTCATTAACAGAGACATTGGGAACCTCCAAACCTTGGATCCTACCCAGTTTGGCTTTGTTAAGGGCAGATCATGCCTCCTAAACCTGGTGGACTTCTTTGAGACAGTTACCAAGGCACTAGACAAGGGAAAGGAGGATCACACAGCCTGCCTAGACCTCACAAAGGCTTTTGACACCATTCCCCATTCTAGTATTATAGACAAGCTCACCAGCTTGAACATAAACCCTTACGTCATGAGATGGGTTGCCAACTGGCTCATGGATAGAACCCACATGAGGAGAGTTGCAGGCTCTACGTCTGAGACTAAACCGGTTACAAGTGACGTCCCCCAGGGCTCAGTCTTATGACCCCTCCTGTTCGGTATATACTTTTCAGAGTACAGGCAAGCATAAGAGGATTATGGCTGACCATGTTCGCAGACGACTGCAAACTAGGGGCCATAATTAATTCTCCGGCTGATACAGACACCCTCCAGAAGGGTCTCACTGAGACGGATACCTGGTGTTAAAATCATGGCTTCAAGCTAAATGCCAAAAAGCATAGTCATCCCCTTTGGAAAAAATAAAGTACCCGCGAACTACCACATAGGTGGTAGTCCCCTAAATACAGAAAATGTAATGAGGGATCTGGGGACCCAAGTAGATCCTTTGATAATCATATTGCCAAGGTGGTTAGAAAATCCTTCTATGTGGCCCACCTAAACACAAAAGGGTTTGCATCTAGAACAAAAGAGGTTATTGTGCCTCTCTACTCATCACTCATTAGACCCATCATAGAATACAATACCCCATTTGGGATGTACCTTACAAGACACTTGCAACAGCTGGAAAGACCACAGAATTACCTCACCAAGAGGATTACTGGCCTCAAACAGATGCCCTATGCAGCCTGACTCAAGAAACTCCAGCTATACTCTGTTGCATACTCCTTACTCAGAGGTGATCTCTGCCTGACATACAAGGCCATGTCCAACCCAGAATTGATGGACATGCTCCACCTAAAAAAAAAAACAAATCCCGAAGAGCAACACGCTCTACAGATATAAACCTCACCACAATGAAACATAGGACATGCTGGAGGGATAGATTCCTATCCCAGAGACTCCCCATGCTTTGGAACAGGATTCCAGTATACGTCAGGCAGAGAGCCCCTCACTAACACTCTTCAAGAGAAACCTTGATGGGTGGATAGGAAACAGAAAATTTACCCCGGGGATCACTGCAGTGACTCTGCTGGACAGTGGCGCAGGGAACTAATGGCTCTGCTGGACAGAGGCACAGGGAACTAATGTAAGGGGGTGGCAAAAGACAACACATTCTGGCTAGGCTTATAAATGCCCTTGGGCAGATAACCTAGTACTTACCTATGAACCTATAAAGAAGTTATGTCTTACCGTAACATTCATCTGTGTTGTCGATCTTCACTAATCCTTGACATTTCCTCCCTCCTTCCCCCTGCCTTTAGAGCTCTTGGTGGATCGAATATTTCTAAAGATTGGCTGCATATTAGAAACACAGATATGGTCTGTTATCTATTATTTCTTGTCTGTCACTGTAGTTTGCTAACTCGATCTGAGGTACTTTGTTGAGGAGCATTGTGGGTAGAGCTTGGCTCGAGAGCTTTTGGAAGGTACGAGCTGGAATAATGGCCGAGTCGAATCTGAGGCTCGGAACTGAGCCTACAGTCAAGGATCAGTGAAGATCGACAACACAGATAGAATGTTATGGTAAGACATAACTTCTTTTTTATTTCCACTAGAAGAGTACTTTACTGTACACTGTGGTGGTTTCACTTTCAAAAAGCTTTTATCCCGCCTTGGACAGCTTGCTGCAGTCTCCAGTTTGTTGATGTCATCAAAGTCAATGAATACAAGTAGTTTTCTGGCCAATTCCCTCCCCCAGCTGACATCACCACGACTGTCCTAAAAACCCACCCATGCTGTGATGTCACAGCTCCCTGGTTCTTCTCCTACCCATGCAGAAAGTAAAGGCTAGAACAAGGAAACATTACATGAATCAAGTCTCCTGCTGTGAGCTGTCAAACACAGGAGGTAACAACTCAAATTACCCTTAGCACTTTAACAGCTAAGGAAGTTAGGTGTGAAGGGGGGTGGAAGATGAGTCAAAGTAGTACAGTTCAGGCTTCGCAAAAGACTGTGATTTAGCCATTCTAAAATAAGCAGCAGTAAAAAGCACTTTGAAAGTCTGTTCATAGGTTCATACTAGGCTATCTGCCCTAGGGCATTTATAAGCCTAGCCAGGGTTGTGTGGCTTTCACCACCCTTTAGGTTGAAGAATACTATACTCATTAGTTTGCCGTGCCTCTGTCCAGCAGTGATACAGAGATGATCCCCGGGGTAAACCTACGGTCTCCCATCCACTGGTCAAGATTCCTCTTGAACAGAGCCAGCGAGGTGCTCTGTTCCACAGCATAGGGCGTCTCTGGGTGATGAATCTGTCCCTCCAGCACGTCCTATTTATATCCGTGTTGAGGTTTAAGTCTCTTGCTCTTGTGGCTCTGGTGGATTTGGATTTTTTGAGGTGGAGCATGTCCATTAATTCCGGGTTGGACATGGCCTTGTATGTCAGGCACAGGTCACCTCTGAGCAGATGGTATGCAACTGAATAGAGCTGGAGTTTCTTCAGTCGGGCAGCATATGGCATATTTTTGAAACACTTTATCCTTTTGGTGAGGAACTTTTGGGGTCTTTCCAATTGCTGCAGGTGTCGGGTAAGATACATTCCGAATGGGGCATTGCACTCAATCATTGGTCTGATAAGTGAAGAGTACAGGGGAACAATGACCTCCCTTGATCTGGATGTGAATCCCTTCATAATCAGGTGGGCAATGTAGAAGGTCCTCCTAACCACTTTGGCAATGTGAGTGTCAAAAGAAAGTTTACTGTCAACTTGGGTCCCCAGGTCCCTGATAACCTCTTCTGTGCTTAATGGATTGCCACCTATGTGGTAACTTGGGGTTACCTTGTTTTTACCAAAGGGTATGACTATACATTTTTGGCGTTTAGCTTAAGGCCATGGCTCTGGCACCAGTTATCCATTTCTATGAGACCTCTCTGAAGGATATCTGTGTCTGATGGATTTTCAACTATGGCCCAGTTTGCAGTCATCTGCAAACTTTGTCAGCCACAATCCTCCTATGTTTGCCTGCACTTCTGAAAAGTAGATGCCGAACAAGAGGGTCCCAGGACTGAGCCCTGTGGGACACCGCTTGTGACCGGCTTGGAGTCTGACATGGCACCAGCAACTCTAACCCTGTGGGTTCTGTCCTTGAGCCAGTTTGCAACCCATCTTGTGACATATGGGTTTACATTTAAGCTGGTGAGCTTTTCTATGATACCCGAGTGGGGTACTGTGTCGAAAGCTTTTGCAAGGTCAAGGTAGGCTGTGTGAACTGCCTTACCCTCATCAATGGCCTTGGTGACTGTTTCAAAAAAGTCGACCAAGTTCAAGAGGCATGATCTGCCCTTGACAAAGCCAAATTGGGTAGGATCCAATGTCTGTAGGTCCCCTATGTCTTTATTTATGAGTTCCATTATGATCCTCTCCATAGCTTTGCAGACCAGGCTTGTTAAGCTTATGGGGTGGTAATTACCAGGGTCCGTAGAAGCACCGCCTTTGCGGAGTGGGACCACAGTTGCCGTACGCCACTCTTTGGGTACGTATCCTGTGGTTAGGCTAAGATTAAACAGCAGCCTTATGTGTGGGTTTAGTTCCTTATTGAGTTCGTGTAGCACACAGCCGGGGACACCATCCGGTCCCATTGATGCTGTGTTTTTAGCTTTAGAGAGAGCAGCTCTCACCTGGGCATTTGAGATGATTGGGAGGCTACACTCTGCTGGGATAGATATTTCTTCTTTTGGTGGGGAGGGAGGGGGGAAATTTTCACTGAACCTGTCTGCCAGTATGTTATGTGGCATTTGCACTGTTTGTGTTTTAAGTAGTCATTGAACAGCATGAAATGTTACTTAAAACTTACTGACTGAAAGACAGCAGTGTATGCATATAAAATCAATGCAGTGACAGGAGCTTTAGGAAGAAAGAGGCCTGCATTTTTTTACAGACAAGCAAGACACCAAGAGGCAGACTTAACAATCAGGATCACTTCAAGTTGCTAGACTCCATGTGGTCTGACTCAGAAATTATGTATAAAAATATTTAAAAAACTGTAAATAGTCCCAGGGTAGGAAACACCAATCCATGATGAAATTAACATTTTTTTTGAGTCTGTGAGTGTGGTTCTTCTTTAAATTGGGTAAAATTTGGATAATAATGGCCAGGCTCTTAAGGGCTCTTGAGCCGTTGGCGTAATAATTTCCTATGAACCGATAAACATCACTTTTTAAGCAGGCTTCACTTCGCACTTTTTGGCATCAGCCATTGCTGGGAGCTTCTATCACTGTCATTCCAAAAGTAGGGAATGATTTATAAAACTACACACACTGAGTGTAAAGGTTAAAATTATATTTTCCATCTGGGTACATATCACTTCACCTAAAACTCATTTCACCAAGACCAAATCACCTAAAGTTCATTTCATCTAAAACTCATTTCAATGACAAGTAGTACTCTAAAGCAAGTCAATGGTATATGTCCTTTTCCCCACTGTAGTGCGATCCTGGTGTTATTATATATATTAAGGGGGGTGTGAGGGACGTAGCCCCTCACCTAGTTGGCTTTTACCAAATAATGTAAAACAAAACCAGACACCATAAAACCAAAGTAAGTGGGGGCCTTGCCCCCCACACACCCCTAATTATATATACTAACACCAGGATCGCACTACAGTGGGGAAAAGGACATATACCTTTGACTTGCCTTATTGTACTACTTGTCAGTGAAATGAGTCTTAGGTGAAATGAGTTTTAGGTGATTTGGTCTTGGTGAAATGAGTTTAGGTGATTTGGTCTTGGTGAAATTAGTTTAGATGAAATGAGTTTTTGGTGAAGTGATACGTACCCATTCCATCTCCATTCCAGAGCCTATGCACACTAAGCCATTTGTAAACTGTCAAGAATTTTTATAGAAGTTTCTCAAATGGAGTGGTACTACCTCCTTCAGAGCACTGTACTGCGTCAGAGTTTTATAATATTCTTCAAAGGTTTTTGGAACTGTATATGCTGGGTCACACAGTAAAGGTGATTTTTATCGTCATTCCTGTTTTCCTCATAGTCGTTTTTATAGTTTAGCCCCAGTGGTGTGTTCTGTTGAACTATTTGTTCCCCTTTTCTACTAGGTATAGCACATTCCTCTCAACCTCTTCGAGCAAAAAATTTGGACAAAGCCTAAAATGGTGGGGGGGTAAATAGGAACAGATTTTAAATATTGCTCGTACAAACTTAGAAAGTTGATAGAATAATAGGTTTTGCATTAGCATGAATTTTCTGAAGGATGTGGAGTCTTAAACTCAAATGTTTGTCATTATTTAATGACTTCAATCCTCAGCTATTTGCCAGAAAAGTACAAATTTTAGGAGGAGCACACCAAAAATATGAAGCAAAAATGTGGACATTTTGCGAAAATCTGTACAGTTGAGAGGTATAGTATAGCATCTTGTGTCGTCCCATGCAAGGGTTGACCCTTAGTGATCATAGTTGTTGCTGGAGAAGCTGGCGGTACAAGTTGAGTACCATTTGTCCTTCACCCTCAGTTACTGAGGTTTTTTTCTTTATGCTTCTACTTCTTAAGCAGTTCCCTTGCTAACCATGCTTTGCCAACAGTCTTCAGCCCCCTTGGTGTTTCCTGACCCTCAGTACCAACAGGACAGTTTACTGTCCTGAGGTAGGCATAGCCAACACATATGCACTTATGGCTAACTTTCTTGTCTTGATTAGGGGGTACTTAAACTTCCAAGGAAGAGAAACAGCCATTAACTGCTTACTCTTTCTTAAATGTCCCTAATGGCACCTAAGGTGGTGTCATCTACTCAGTTCCCCAGTTACCAGCACAATACTAAAGTCTGCAAACTGCAGAGTCAGTGCACTTAAACTGTGATGATAGATAAAAACTGCTAGTTTGCCTTCTTTTTGGATACCTTGCAGGTCCAGGTTAACCAACACAATGTTTCTATTCTTAAGCGGTGTATTTATGTATTTGATGATGTCCTTCTTATTTATTCCCCAACTAGTGGGTTCGGATCTGACTTGGCTGCTTCTACCAGGTTATCGAATCCAAAACTCTCAAGCTCCTCCCTTTACCCATGATGTCCCACCAACCTAACATACCTCCGATCTTGTTGGAAGGTTCTTGATGAAATGTAATGGTGAGTACATAACTTTAATTTATCCATTTGTTAATCTGTGTTTGGGTGGGGATTTCTCCAGGTACTCCACTTTCTTCCCACTTCCCAAAGACAAGTCATAGGTGAATTGGTGACTCTAAATTTCCATAGGTGTATATGGGTGTGTACAGAAGAAAGGCCCGTCAATTTACTTCTGTTCCTTACTTACCTACTAAACTCTGGATGGTGGTACCTCTTAATGGGGTTGCTACAGTAGTCTGACATGACTCAACAGCACTGGATGCATGAAACCAGGTAACTGGAAGGGTCCAGGGGCCCTTTTCAGCTTATGACCTAAGCCACAAGACAAAGATTTAAAGAGTGATGTATACAAGTGATATGTATTTGCATAGTTCTAGTAATGGTGACAGGCACTGCTTGCATGCAGTAAATACTGGAGGATAATATGGAGACACACATTTGCATAGGATTTGTTATGCATGACATTGGTAAATGTTAACCTATCTTGCTTTACTTGATGATAAGGATAGTATAAGTAATGGTAGCTGTAATGAGTTTTATTGATGTATTCATTACTGGCTTTATTTCTTTTTAAACAGGTTCTTGATTCATCTGATGTTGTAGTCCAGGTGCTAGATGCCAGAGACCCTATGGGCACTCGATCCCCTTATATTGAGAAATATTTGAAGAAGGAGAAACCTTGGAAGCATTTAATGTTTGTGCTTAATAAATGTGACCTTGTTCCCACATGGGTTACAGTGAGTAATATTTAGTTCATATTTTTGCACATTTGATGTTGATGGGGGCATCTTACTGTTTTTACTGATTTAACTTTGAAGGCATAAGGAGCTAGCTGCCAGTAGAACTTTTCATTGCCTCTTTGTGGAGATAGTAAGGACATGTTTCAGCTGTGAAATTTATTTCTTGATATCTTAAAATGTATAAAAATAAACCTGCAAACTGCTACCCAAAGGTCCTCACCAAGAAAACCAAAAGTAATCAGGAGAAAACAGCAAGATGGAACCACCACGGATCTAAAATCCAGTATAAATTTATTCACAGAGGTAAAACAGGATAAGTGCTTTCACGTGAACAACTCATGCTTCATCAGATCTTACAAAAGAACAAACCACACAGTTTAAATACCAAAGTGTCACCTCAATTAATTAAAATAACTCACAGCAATTAGTCAATTTAGATGAAACCAATTAAAACAAATTAAAAAGCTGAAAAGCTGTAAAGTGCAAGGCATAGGAACTGTCAAGCAGAAACCAGTTACCAGTTTCCTTCTGACCTAGTAACAAACTCATTTGTTAACTTAGTTATTTCAAGGAACGTACCTCCAGTGCAGGTTTTATGCTGACACAATTATTAAGCCCAGGATGAATATGGGCACATAGTCTCAGAATCCACTTCAGCTCTGTGGACTCCAAATGATTGTTTAAGTTGCCCCCTCTCTTGTTTTTATGTACAAGCTGTATGGCCATAAAACTGAAACTATGTGAATTAAAAACAGCAACATGCTTTGCTAAAGCATTTTGAAGGTGCATGTTCTTAATGTCGTAAAGATGATTATATATCCTGTCGTTTAACCTCCTAGAGGTCTTACCAACATAGAAGCAATCACAGCACTTAGAGTTAGCAAGGTACACTAAATTGCTACCGTCATAGGTGGCATTAAACCTGGGAAAGAACTTAAAGTCCAGAACAGGGTGACTGAAAAACTGTGTTGTGGATATCACACTACACACGTTGCAGTGTCCACAAGGGAAGGTACCGAGTCTTGAATCCCTCACATTCATGCCATAGCCCCCATGTTTAATTTTATCATTGCACAAAAGCCTTTTCAAATTTAAGCTATTTCTGTAGACAAAACATGGTCTCTTCTCAACTATACCAGCTGTAATAGGTTCCACAGTAAACACATGCCATATCTTAACATGTATATATTAGTATATTGGGTCTGTGGTAGAATGCTACTTTTCTTGTTTACTGTACATATTCAGTTAGTAAGAATGGTGTTTATGCTGTAACCAGGCATTATAGTGATATAGTTCTGTTCTAATTTTTTAAAGGAAATGCCAGGACTAGCTGATACCCCAGATTTTCTTTGTCAATCACTGTTGCATTTGTCACTTTAGCAAGCTCTGCTTGCAGGCTGAAGTCTAAGGTCTGGTCTGACTTTTAGACCTGGGCACCTTTCCCACACAGGAGGGCTGATATTAACTTAACTCAGATGTCTGCACCTACCCTTGCCATCTTTAACTGTTTCTTGAGTTTCTGAATGTAGAAAAAAACTTTTATCAGTTTATTAGTCCAGTATTTTAATTGGTATGGTAGTCAAGAAAAGTTGTCTTTATTTGCAGATATTATTTTATACTGACAAAACCAGAAAGGGACATTATAATGTTATGGAACACTTTTGAGACAGTTTTAGACCTTTTTGAGGTACAAAATTGATGAAGTTAAAACAAAGGCAATAGCGGTAAATTATGTACCCACACACAAATTGATTCAGGAATATCCATATTTATGGGGATATGATAAAATGAAGTATTTAGGAGTATGTGGTGTGGAGTTCACTACCTGGTTATCCTGTAGGATGCTCTGCAGTGTTGAAGTAATTGACTTTCCTGTCCGTTTTAATGTTTTTAATATAATCCAGCACTGTCGACTAACCCATGTTTCTGGTGTTGTCTTTTAGAGTATGGGTAGATGTTTTGCTCTCACACACAAAGCTCGTGAATTTTGCATTTCAGTCTGAAATGATTTTCTGTCTTTCTAGAAAAGATGGGTAGCAGTCTTGTCACAGGAATATCCTACTCTTGCTTTCCACGCTAGTCTCACAAATCCCTTTGGAAAAGGAGCATTTATACAGCTTTTGCGGCAGTTTGGAAAGGTAATTTTGCACTAATATAATGTAGAAAATCGATGTATTTTTGTTTAGGAAGTCTGAATGCTGTAGACTGTTCTATGTCACTCACCTGACGTCTGATGTCTGTGTAGGGTCCCATGGTGATGGAATCAACAAAGATGTATTTAATATTGCTACTTCCACATATTTAGGATGACTGGTTTATTTTTGTAAATGTAGTGCTATCTTGTTTCTGAAATGAGTTGCACTAAATGAAGCTAGAATTATTAAGCAGTAATATTCCTTTTATGATGTTTGCCAGTAATAGATTTCTTTAACGTGATACTTTATCTAATTGAATTGTTTGTGTTTCCAAACTATATTAGACCCCAGTTTGCTACTGAACATCAAGCTCTGTTTGACCCACAGTAGGCTCATTTGTCCCTTCCATCCTAACAATTTTAAGCATTCAGTGTTACCACATGATATGCATCCTTCTTTCAAAAAGGTCAGCATTTTTTTTTATATGAATCATTAGGCTGATGGTGAGGAGCATAGTCAGAAGAAGATTTGCACCTCTTATTGTTAAGCTACGTTTTCCCCATGTTACCAGCTGCAAATACCTTTCCAGGGGTAATTAGACTTTTGACTGGCACTTGAGGGAGGCTGTCATTCAGCAAGGGTTTTTACTCATTGTGTGTCTTTCTTTCTGTCTGTTACAGCTGTGACCTTCTGCTAGCAGTCATTTACTGTGTAATGCCTTCACTGTTGGACCTACAACACAGATGGATGCTGCTACACACACACACAGCACAGACCAGTACTGTGTGTGGCAACTGTGGTACCCCAGTAATCTTTGACCATCCAAGCATGGCACCTGGCCATCTTCCAGTTATTGCCGACATTGTGAGACATCAAAGAGCGCCCTTAAAAATCAGATGTTTCAGCTGACATTTGTGCTCCCTCCCATCCAGACTCTGGGCCTGCTGTTTGAACTCTGGTCGCTAGGGCTGTAGAGAGGACTGTCTTCACCTGTGTTGTGATGCTGGCTGCCTGTTTTACTTTGTTGTATTCTGACCTTGCATGTGTAGGTATCTCATGTTGCTCTGTGGGTGAGGCGTGGAGAATCAAGGAGCATTGCATTTCATCAGTGTGCCATTATGTATGCAAGGCAAATAATCTTTTTGGTGCCTCGATGTCATCTCCCCACTCAAGTCTAGCTGTGTAATGATGTCTTAGTTTGTAAGTACTCTCGCACAAGTGATGTCTGACATTTTATTTTCCTCTCTGTCAACGGACGAGCATTAACTTTCTGACTTTACATCAAAGCAAAGCCACTTGTATTATGGGGCAACTGTGCTGAGTAGAAGCAGTTTGCTTGACACACAATTTAACCCATCATGACAGACTTTTCAGTGATGAAGACTTTCTTCAGAAGCTTAATTGCCTCAAGTACAGACAGATACTGCTGTGTGCCAGTAAATTAGTTCTTTTTGTGCAGTCCTAACTTTTAATTTCCAGTTTTGTAATGAAACAGCTTGCAGGTAAAGATTTAGGGTTGAAGTTAATTGGATTCTATAAAACTGCCTTCAGAATCTGTAGTTTAAATGCAGTCATGTTTAAGTAGGATCCATTTGATCTCATGTTGAGAGTCCTCTCAACTGTTTAAATTTCTCTTCCTGCAGTTATCAGCTCTGCTGTTTTCCCTCTTCTTTTCCATTGCTTGCTAGTGCACATGCCTTTCCCTTTCTCATCCCATGATGTCAGATTTCAGGCATTGAACTAGGGGACTGTGGATAGTTCCTTCACCTGCTTATTCTTTTCTGACACTAGTTTTTGTCTCCGTTCTGATTTTTGTTTTGGAAATATTCTTGTATTAAGCACCTACGAAATAAAAGCTATTAAAGTGTTCATGTGGCCACCAGATTACAGGTCTTAACTCGCATCAAGATAGCCTTTCTTGCTGGGGGAGGATGGGAGATGTGGTCCACAGTACTTATGTTGTTTTAGAATTGTCCCTTGAGAAAACAAGAGAAACTTGAGGCTTATCTTACCTCTCATGAGATGAAAACTGTTGAAACCACCAGTTGTAAGTATCCACAGGAACGTGCCTTGTATGGCCCTATGTTAGTGCTGATGCACTGTAAAAAGACAAATAATATGCAAGGCCAACATTGGATACACCTTCTTGGAGCTAATTTCATGCCCTAAATGGTCTTATCAGGACCACGTTTCCCTGCTTCTATTCAGCTAGTGAAGGTCAAGCTCATGCCCAGTTTCTGTCTTAGCAGATGACAAGCAGTGCAATATAAATACACCCCTGGCATCCATCACTAGGGATGTAGGCACTTACTGTCCCCTTGACAAGTAACCTTACTTGTATTGCAACTTGTCTTTTCCCAAAGAAGATCTCCCCTGAACCCCCTGACAAGTACTTGGGAGGCCCCACTGTGGTCAGACACCTGTTTTCCTCTGGCCTCCATGGGCCTAGCAGTGCTTAATAGTCTGTTTGGGAAGGA
Source organism: Protopterus annectens (assembly GCF_019279795.1). Classification (NCBI taxonomy): domain Eukaryota; kingdom Metazoa; phylum Chordata; order Ceratodontiformes; family Protopteridae; genus Protopterus; species Protopterus annectens. Next base: position 1,635,380,872 of record NC_056726.1, on the reverse strand, counting down.
CCACTAGGGCCTCCAGTACCAGGGCTCACAAGGTCATATCTTTGATGTCAGGCAGTTGTTTAATGTGTACTTGCAGGTGTGAGAGCATACCCTTAGGGGGTATCGTTAATACAACATATGTCTTTGTTCCTGCCTTCCTTTCTGTCTTTGTTAGAATGTGTCCCTAAGCAGTGGTGATCTATCACCTTATTTGTGGTATCTTAACTTTGTATACTTGATCCCACGTGCATCAACCGACTGTTGACCTCTCCATTCTGAACTATGGTAGGAGAGGTGTTTTTTCTCCCTCTGTATTCTGTTAAGGAGACTGAAAGGATCCAAATGCAATTTAGAGACCCTTCTTCAAAGACTGATTAGGAACATGACACCATTGCCCTCAGTTGACCCCTTCCATCAGTGAAGCCTTCAGGTTTATGAAATCCTTCTTGGACTGGCCTTTAGCCCTCATATTATGCCCCCAGAAATACCTGAAAGAGTATCTGATGAAGGAGGCGGAGCTTAAGTTTATCCCTCCATGTGCTCATGGATGCCATTTTTACCACTTGGAAGTGTTCAGATATTGCTTACTCTCTTCCCAAGTAGGTGAATACACTCTTCTGAATACACTCTTCAAGTCCCACAGTGAGTGGAATGTATCCTTGAGCCAGCTCCTACCTAACCACTCAGTCCAGCCTAGGTTGCAGAGACTTTCCTTACCAGTATTAGTAATCCCAGCGTATGCCCCACAGCAGGGTGGTGATAGTGAGGAAAATAATCCATTCATGCAGTGGTTGCAGGGCTTACTAGGTAAGGCAGAACAGTATTAATTGATGGTGGTAATGGGAGACATGAATGTTCATGTCAGGTTAGACAGAATAGTATGTGAAGACTACCTAGATCCACATAGGTGAGGCAGCAGGAATAAGGAAGAGAGGCCATGCCAGACTCCTGTCTATCAGGTGGGTTGATGGTTGCCAACACATGGTTCAGCAAGAGTGACAGTCACAAGATTAGAAATGAGTGGTCAAGATGCAACTCTGGTAGACTTCCTCCTAGTACTGAAATGCCTTTAGGGTCGAATCAGAGACTGCAAAGTCATCCTCATTGGTTGCCCACAGCACAAACCACTGGTAGCCACATTCAGCTGCAAGAAGTGGTATGAGAATGCTCTAAGGTGAACAGAGACTAGATTGAAAACCTCAAAGTTGACTGGAGTGAAAGCACGAGTTCAAGGGAATACCCTGGGCTTTAACACCTCAAGAAGAGGAAGAGGGCATAGGTGAATTTGATGAAGATTGCTGGCAGTTGAAGCAGAAGTTAAGGTTGTGAGCTGTAGTTCTTTTGGGTAAAGGGTTTCATTTCCTGAGCCCTCAATTTGCATACTTTGTGACCTTGAGGAAGTTGTTTGACTCACCAATGCTCTTAGGCTGTCCTTGAAAAGGGACTGTTTGTCTAGTGGGGCCTACCTGGTTAAAAAATGGGTATTACTAAGAATGGTAGTGCCTCAACAGAACATGTATGAAGAATCTACAACAGATAATGTAGCCAAGCAGAGTATGGAAATAAGGTTCATAAGGAAAGTTGATAATAGAATGCAGATCCTGGGAGTTGTCAAAAGAAAAAATGAGTGAAAGAAAACACAGTAGGTAAAAAAGGCAGACTAGGTCAAGAAGTAGTACTGGTTGGCTAACCGAGACTAAGGTGGTAATCCCAGTAGCAACAAGCAAGATTTCAAGGCACTCTGCCAGCTTCTGGAAAGTGACTTAGGTGGCACAAAGAAACTATTTGGTTGCAAGGCAAAGGCAGCAAAAGAGAAGGTAGTTATCATACACCATTCATAAGGGATGCCAGCAACAACCTGCTCACCAGTGTATATGACATCAAAGACAAATGGAAGGAGTACTTCCAGCACCTTCTGTGTTAAGAAATTCTCACAGAGGCTGAACTAGACTATACACAGTCTACAATGAAAGAGGAAGAAGGGCCCACCCTAGGAATAAATATAGCAGTAAGGAAAATGACATCAGGGAAAGCAGGAGGGTAATATGAGGTCACGGAAAATATGATCAAGATGCTGAGTGATTTAGGGGGAAATAGCTCTTGAGGGTTCTCATACTGGTATGGAGAGAAAGGCATAACCAGATGACTTGTAAATAAGCATCCTAGTACCATTGTACAAGGACAAAGGGGACATTTGCAACTGTGACTTTAATAATTGGCTTAGGTTCTGGTGTCCTACTAAGACTTTGAAATATTTTTCAGCATGAAAGGACATGGTCAATAGACCATGCTGCTTTGCCAGGGATGGTGTGTACCACTCCCTTCTAGGCTTTCAGATATTGACTAAAACGTTGTCCTCCCTCATAGTGCCTTTTTCAGGCAATGCCAAACTGAAAGTACTTAAGACATAGTAAATCAAAACGAAGAAAATCTAAAGGTGTTACTGCTCAGTGCTAGGAGTCTTTTTTTTAAGACTCCACTCCCTGGAAGCTCTCCAACCAAGAGGCTGTTGATGTCTGTGTGGTCACTGCGACATGGTTTAAAGCATGGAGAGCACACTGGCAGCGCATGGTTATAATGCCTTCCACACATTTAGACCAGCTACAGGTAGAGATGTCTATATTTACATCAAAAATAAATACAACTCAAAGCTAGTCAAACAGGACAACGTACTTGAACTTCTCTATGTTCAAATCACCATAGGCAAAATCCCATACCACTTTCTTTGTAGGCCTATAGGTCCTCCTCTATGACCCAGGAAACCCATACCATGTATTTAAACTTATTGGAAACACTCACCGTCCAACCCAGTACCATATTCATGGGCGACTTTAATTACCCCACTATTAACTGGGAATCATATACAACACCAAACAAACAGGCCAGAGATTCCTGTGTCTTGTAAACACTAACTCCCTGGACCAGATTTTCAATACCCCAACCAGGGGTGCAGCCATGCTAGATCTGGTCCCCACTGTGCAGTGACAGAGACCTAGTTCAAAGCTCCAGAGAGCACCCCTGCATTACCAGGCTATAATTCATACCACACCTTTCGGCCACCAAACCTGGACCGAAACACTAAAGGTGGAGGTGTGTCCATATTCATTAAGGATATCCACACCTCCAAGCTAGTTGCTCAGCATAATGCATCCGAGATTATCCAAGTTCAACTAACTCTGGCCAAAACCGCAATCCAGATTGTAGCTTGCTACAGACCCCCACCATGCCCCAGGATTCCTACTCCTCTTTTATTGATACACTGGAAAATATTAAGGTACAACCCAACACTTTAATAATGGGTGATTTCAACTACCCTACCATTAACTGAGAAAACTACTCCTGTACCAACTCTTTTGCTCAACGTTTTCTGGAAATCATCAATCCCAACGCCTTGGATCAACTTATCCACACCCCCACCAGGGGCAGCAATATCCTAGACCTGGTCGTCACCAACATGGATGACCGGTGTTCCACACCAGAGGTCAGCTCCTTATTGGTCAGATCCAACCACAAGCTAATCATCCTAGACATCTACATCCCTCTCCCACCCCCCATTAGGAAAACCGTAAAAAATTTCTCCAAAGCCAACTTCACGCTTAAGACAGAAGTGGCAAACTTCACGACACCCATACAGATGGACAATAGAGGTATGACTGCTGAATCCTACACAAATGCACTTTATAAGCACTTACTCGAGTGCATGGATCGTGCTATTCCTAACAGAACCAAGATGCTATCCTCCAAAAAAGGAAGTCAATCTGGTGGTCTTCTGCCATAAGCAAACTCTACAACAGAAGAAAGAAACTGTTGCAAAAAAGAGTAAAATCCCACAATTGGAGGAACTCCCTGGTCAGCCTCAGTAAGAAGCTGAGATACCTCATAAAATCCTCCAAAGCTAGTTATGAAAACAAAATTGCCACTGATTCTAAAGACATCCACAAAGCATTCTATAGCTATGTCAAGAATCTCAATGGCAACACTCAGATCAGCTCTGAGTTACAGCACAATGACACTAAATATACAGAATCAACTGATATTGCCAACATCCTGGCAGATAGGTTCAGTGCTAACTTTACCCCCCTTTCACCCCTTAAAGGGCCCATCTTTATACCGGAAGAATGTAAAGTTCCGGTATTCACTGCTGCACAGGTAAAAACCTCACTCTCCAAAGCCAAGAACACAGCATCCATGGGACCTGACAACATCCCAGGCTGCCTTCTACATGAACTACAGAATGAACTGGCACCCCACCTAAGTACTATGTTCAATCATAGCCTCACCTCAGGCTTTGAGCCCATTGAATGGCGCACCGCAACAGTTATCCCACTCCACAAAGGGGGGGGGTCACCACAGACCCTGAGAACTTCCGCCCCATTAGCCTAACGAGCCTGGTCTGCAATGCCATGGAACGTATCATCATGGAACTCATAAACATAGACATTGGAGATCTCCAAACTCTAGACCCCACACAGTCTGGGTTTGTAAAAGGCAGATCATGTCTCCTAAACCTGATAGACTTCTTCGAAGTTGTCACCAAAGCCATAGATGAGGGTAAGGTGGTTCACACAGCCTATCTAGATCTCGCCAAGGCGTTCAACACCATCCCCCACTCTGGAATTATAGATAAACCTCACTAAACTAGTTATAAATCCCTATGTCACTAGATGGGTTGCCAGCTGGCTTACTGACAGGACCCACACTGTGAAAGTAGCAGACTCTAAATCCGACTTCAGACCCGTGACAAGTGGAGTACCACAGGGTTCAGTCCTAGGTCCTCTCCTGTTTGGTATCTACTTCTCTGAAGTATAGGCTAACACAGAAGGTCTTTGGCTAACTAAATTCGCAGATGACTGCAAACTAGGAGCCATAATCGAAACTCCTAACGATGTGGACATCCTACAAAAGGGCCTCACTGAGACAGATGCCTGGTGTTAAAGCCATGGTCTCAAGCTCAATGCCAAAAAGTGCATTGTCATCCCCTTTGGTAAAAACTTGGTACCCATGAACTACCGCATAGGCGGTAGTCTGCTTAACACTGAAAGTGTGATAAGAGACCTTGGGACACAGGTGGTTAGTAGTCTCTCCTTTGATAATCACATTGCCACAGTGGTCAGGAAATCCTTCTACTTGGCACAACACATCACAAAAGGTTTCTCATCCAGAAAAAAAGAGGTCATTGTTCCCCTCTACTCATCACTCATTAGACCCATTATAGAGTACAACGCCCCTTTTGGTATGTACCTCACAAGACATCTACAACAACTGGAAAGGCCGCAAAAGTACCTCACAAAAAGGATTACTGGCCTCAAACAGATGCCTTACGCAGACCGTCTCAAAAAACTCCAGCTTTACTCCGTTACATATCGTGTACTCAGAGGCGATCTCTGCCTAACATACAAAGCTATGTCAAACCCAGAGCTGTTGGACATGCTCCACTTAAAGTAATCCCAGTCCCTCCGAGCTACACGCTCTAGGGACCTAAACCTTGTCACCACAATAAACAGAACATGCTGGAGGGATAGATTCCTGTCCCGGAGACTTCCCATACTCTGGGGGTTGGGAAGATGGCCTAATGGTTAAGGTGTTTGCCTTACAGACACAAGGTACAGGGTTTGAATCTCACAGGGGATAATTGTCTAGGCTTAAAATGGCTTGCAAGGGCAGTTAGCCTAGTACTAATCTATGAATCTATGAAACAGACTACCTATCTATGTCAAGCAGAGCTCCTCATTAGCACTCTTCAAGAAAAATCTTGATGATTGGATGGGTAATAGGAAATTCAACCCGGGGATCACTTCTGTGGTTCTTCTTGACAGGGGCACAGGAAAATAATTTTCTTGGGTGGCGAAAGCCAGGGTACCTTTTTGGCTAGGCGTGTATAGGCCCTAGGGCCAATAGCCTAGTACCTACCTATGAACTTATGAACCTAATGTGGGAGACTGCTGCACATCCCCTACTGTAATGCCTTCCCCGGTAAGGTCAGACTACAGAATGGTCTCCTTTGAAGTAACCTTCATCCTCCACTAACCCTGGAGTATTCAAGAACTACTCTAAGCCTAACTTCCTACTATTAATTGGTAACCTGGCAAACTTCCAAGCACCTTTAAACCCTGAGAAAACTGCTGCCAATATGGGACTGTTCACAGAAACGCTTTATTAAGCATGTTATAGCTGCATAGAGGCAGTTGTCCCCACCAGGAAGAAGTACAGAACTTACTCAACATCAAACCACACTGGTGGAATCACAACATCAATAAGCTGTATAACAGAGGGAAGAAAAATATTCAAAATATAGGAGGTGCAGCACCCAACTGGATAAAATCACTCTCATCAAACTAAACAAACAACTCACAGGACAAATAAAGTCTACTGAAACCACATTTGAGGTAAATGTGGCCTCCCAGGCCAAGGACAACCACAAGGCATTCTTTAGCTACGTCCGCAATCTGAAAGAAATACATAATTGTGTGCATAGCTCATTGTTAATGGAGCCACCTGTACTGAGCTAGAGAATATAGCAAGCCGACTGGCAGACAAATTCAGCTCTAACTTTACCCCTCTCTCCCCCTCAACTTTACTTCAGGAAATATATCAACTGTAATTTCCACTGGTATCACTAGCCAGCAGGTCCTTAATGCTCTCTCAAAGGCCAAGAACACTGCATGAATGGGCCCAGATAGTATCCCAGGATGCCTTCTAAATGGCATGAAATATGACCTATCAAGCTGCCTGGAATTAATTACTAGTTAACTGTAACCTGCAAACAGTCCTTGTGCCTCATGAATGGAGAACAACAGTAATCATCCTTCTACACAAAGATGAGCCATCTATATACCCTGGAAACTACAGACCCATAAGTCTCACTAGTCTCATATGCAAAGCCATGGAAAGAATTATCATGGAAATGATCAGTAGTGACATAGGAAACCTCCAGACACTGGACCCATCCCAGTTTGGTTTCGACAAGGGCAGGTCATGCCTACTGAACATAGTAGACTCCTTTGAGAAGGTCACCAAAGCAATGGATAAGGGCAGAATGGGTCACACTGCCAACCTTGACTTAGCTAAGACATATGACTCAATACCCCACTCAAGCTTTGCTGACAAAATCAAGCAGTTAGGTACAAACCCTCATGTCATCCTGTGGATAGCCAGCTGGCTCACAGACAGGACCCAGGAAGTTAGAATTGGGGAGTCCACCTCAACAAAGAGGCCAGTCACAAGCTGAGTCCTTCAGGTATCGATCTTGGGACCACTCCTTTTTGGCATTTACATCTCTGAAGTCAAGGCCAATGGCAGTGGCCTCCGGCTGAATAAATTTGCAGATGATTTTAAATTAGTTGCTGTTATTGAATCCTCTACCAACACAAATGTTCTCCAGGAGAGGCTGACACAGGCAAACAATTGATGTCAGTGTCATGGATTAAAAGTAACTGCTGAGAAATGCATAATAGTGTCCTCCATGAAGACATCCACCCCTGGTAGATGTTCTATTGATAACACCCCCCCCTAAGAGTTGAACCAGTATTCAGGGACTTGGACACACACACACAGTAATCTAACCTTTAACCATCAAATGTCTACAGTAGTGAGGAAATCTTTCTATGTTGTGCATCTTAGAAATAGATGTTTCTGCATCTAGTTTCAAGGAAGTCCTTGTTCCACTGTATTCGGCATTCATCAGACCTGTCATTGAGTACAGTACCTTCTTTGGTATGTACCTTACCAGACATATCTAACGATTGAAACGTCCAGAGAGATTTCTCACTAAAAGAATACAGGGCATAAGTAATATGTCTTATGCAGACTGCCTCAAGGTCCTGTCCCCTGTATTCTGTCTCCTACAGGCTGTTGAGGAGAGATGTATGCTAGTATTCAAGGCATTATACTATCCCACTCTGATGAATCTCCTGCATATCCGCAAAACAAACAGCACCAGAATTACCCATTTGCAGGACTCAGTGACACAAGTACAAACAATGTTTACACTCTCAGAGGGGTTCTCAGTTGGAGTGGGTGTGCATCAGGCTTCAGCTTTATGGCCATTGTGGTAAATACTGGTGATAGACTATGCGCAAACAGGTTAATAGGGGGATGGATCAACATAAATGCTGTATGAAGATGATGTGGCATTACAAGTAGGTTGAAGAAGATAGATGAATAATGCTGATGTTTTGGTGATATAGGAGTTTCAGGAAATAGAGGACTGAAATGCATAATTGAAGTGTACATGAAATAAAACTGAATATAGCCAAGACAGATGTCCTAGTAGCAAATGGGTAAATCAAAATAACTTGACAGAGCTGTTTAGTGGAACACGTTAACAGCTTTGAGTATCTGTGAGGGGTGGGTGAAGAAAAGGGAAGTTTGAATGAGGAATTCAAAGCTATAGTCAGAGGAGGGGTAGCAGCTAATTGGCACAGTGTGTCAGAGGTAGTGTGTAACAGAAGAATGCAAAAGATAAAACAGTGGTGCAAGCAGTACTTTTGTATGGTGCAGTAACCTGGCAGTAAAGTCAGAGCAGTTAAGGAAGTTAGAAGTGATTGAGATAGAATACAACTCCCCGTTTGGTATGTACCTCTCAAGACATCTGCAACAACTGGAAAGGCCGCACAAGTACCTCACTAAAAGAATCACAGACCTAAAGCAGATGCCCTATGCTGACCTCCTTAAATAAAACTCCAGCTATACTCTGTCGCATATCGTCTACTCAGAGGCAATCTCTGCTTAACATACAAGGCCAAGTCAAATCCAGAGCTATTGGACATGCTACACTTAAAGAAATCCCAATCTCTCAGAGCCACACGCTTCAGGGATCTAAACCTTGTCATCACAATAAACACAACGTGCTGAAGGGATAGGTTCCTGACCCAGAGACTCCCCAGACTCTGGAATAGACTGCCCTTACATGTCAAGCAGATCGCCTCTTTTGCCCTCTTCAAAAGGAACCTTGACAATTGGATGGGAGAAAGGAAATTCACCCTGGGGATCACGTCAGTCTCCCTGCTAGACAGGGGGTCCAAGGAAGTAGTGTGGGAAGAAATAGCCAAGGAATTGTTATGGCTAGGCTTGTATAGGCCCTAGGGTCGATAGCTTAGTACCAACCTATGAGATGACATTCTTGGTGGTAGGCTGCACTATGGGACAGACTAAGAAATGAGGACATCGGAGCAGGAGCCAGAGTAGCTCCAGTTGTAGAGAAGGTCAGAAAGACATACTGTTTTGGGATGGGCAAATGTTTAGGAAAATGGAAGACAATCTGGTGAAGAGGAATTGAGAAAACGGAAGATGATGAGATTAATTGAGGACATCCAGTCAAGAGATGGCTGGATTGTCTGAGAGAAGATCTATCTCAGACAGGCATGGCTCTCGAAGAAGGTATTAGAGTGGTACTGAATCAAAAGAGCATGCAACAGTTCACATGGTACCCTGACATCATGTTGGGTTGATGATGATGATGATGATCCAGATTCTTGGCCTTTCCGATGGTTCATGCACACAAAACCTCCTTTCTGATTCTAGTGTCAAGGAAGATCTGATAAAAATCCTAAAAAAAGTACTTGTATGAGGTGGTCTTTTGTCTAGAATGCTGTTGATGCTCCAGCTGGAGCAGCAGGTTATGATATGTACCTGCACCGGGACATGGTTCATGCTCTCTTCCACTATGGATTAACTCAGGCAAGCCATCCTAGATGCCTTCTTCCATGGGGACTATTCTTTGAGCAAGTTACATGGGTTTGGTTGAGAGCCTGCCGAGGAAGAAACAGACTGTTACCAGTGTACGGGAAACATCTTTAAACAACCCCCACACCAGCAGCTTTGTCTGTGCCAGGTCAACACTCAATAAGGTAGGTTTCCCAGCATCAGACAGTGTTCCCACCCTGCACTGTGCTGACCACACACACCACACCCCAGTTGTTGTAGACCTGAATACACTCCATGTCTATTTGGAGAATGAATGATTCTCTAAGTGTGCTGTGGTTATAAGAGCCATCACAGAGGACCAGTGGGTTTTACATGTGTGGTCACAGATGGACACATCTTCTCTTTTAACAGAAGGGGCTCTGCTGTGAGACCAAACTCTCTCTTTCTCTCGCCAGAGGTTTTAGAACAGGTTCATATTCTATGCCTGAAATAGGCAGAATGGCTATTCTTCCTTTGTAATATGTGTGAAGCCTGTGCGTTGGCTCAGTAGTCAAGGAGCCTCAAGCCTCACCACCACTAGCTACTAGCACTAGTGAGGGGCATGCACATTGGGAAGGATGACAAGTACACACAGTAAAGTACAATTTCCCTTAAGAGCACACAGAGATCACAGTCATTCTGGGGCTGGTTTCTCCCTTTCTCTCCAGATCCCTAATAAGACTCCCCACTGTCACAGCTATAGGGTACAGATCTCAGCCTAGTGGTCAAGCCAAAACCTCCAGCACCCTCTCTGTCCAACCAGTGCTTCATGTCCCTGTCCAAGTAGCTGACACACACACACACACACACACACACACACACACACACACACACACACACACACACACACACACACACACACACACACACTTTGAGATATGAGTTGTATACAAATGCACGGACACTCCTGGAGAGTGCTGGCACAGGTTCTCCAGCCATGCCCCCTTTTCTCCAGACTGTAAGGTAGAAATCACTGCCACCAACCACTAATATCAGCTACTATAAGGCCCTTCCCAAAGGGGTGACCAATTTCACTGTGCAATGTTACTGTTATTCAAATCGGAAGTGTGAACCAGGGCTAAAGCTATTGAGTGGCTTAGATAGTATCACCAAACACATGTAGTGTACTCTAAGAGCTTACATTACCATTACACAAAACAAGCACAGCTGAAGGGTTTCAAAATATTAAATAATAAATAATAAAAACATAAGACAATACTTATTACTTCAACACAATTACATTACAGAGTTCAGAAATCACAGGAAATACTTTAAAATAATACTGTAGAATAGTTTGACATAAATATAGAAAACAGGTAGACTAATCTGGCTATTTCTATTTATCTCTAAGATAAATCTCTGTTCTCAATTCTACTTACATACAGAGCAAGCAAGTGCTGGTGAGTGGATGTTCTTCAGACAAAATCCAAAAATGCTTAAAATCTTTCTCTCTGAGAAAGTCTTAAATTGATAAACATCCAGTACTGCTGAGTCATTTCACATTGCATCATTTGTATCACTTCTTTGGTTCCCAGGCTAACAAACTCAGAATTTACATTTCTTAGTAAGCTGCACCTAGCCGGGAAGCCACAGCAATAAAAGACATTATACATGTAAAACCTTAGTAAATATCTCTTAAATCAAGACAATAGAAAGAATTTCCTGGCCTAGACATCCTGTCTCCGAGCTTGAGATTAGTCATACAATACTGGACTTATCAGCTTTCTTCCAGCAGAGTGCGTTGTGGTTGCATTTTTGAAGATCAGTACACCATATAGTTTAATCATAACATATAGTTCTCTTTACATTTGTAAACCAAGCCTGTGGATTATATTAATATTTTCAAATGACATAGAATTATCTACAACATTCTATCTAGCTAGCCTGGCAGACTTCACAATAAGGTGCAGTTCTGAAGAGGATTAATGACTCTGTCTTGTTCTGAGTATCAGTTACTTTAATGAGCACACATTATATGTCAAGTTTAAGGTGGTGACACTCCGTGCAACCATGGCGTTTATCTAGATGTTACGTCCTTATGGAGGAGACTGTGAAGGAGAAGGACCTCTTTGTATTGCTCTGCCTGGGCGACTGGCTCCCATGACCCCATAAAGGGACTTTCTGGTAGAATGCCAGACTTAAGTCCCTTAGCAACAGATCCTGTGGTGATATTTGAATAGAATTCATCTCTGAGCGCATTTCAAATTATTACCTTTAGTGGGTCCAAGTTGGACATCCATCATTTTTTTTTTGTTTGTTTCATTTTTGCCTTCAGAATAAACCCAGAAGCACATTAGTTTTGTAGCCTGGATGAGTGTGCAGATGTGATCTTGGCTAAGGTGACCATGATGATGTTCATCGTGTTTCACTGTTGCAGTCATGACTGTAGGGTTCTCCCCTGCCGGCAGGCAGTCCTCGGTCGGCCAGAATCCCAAAGTCTGGGTCCGGCGTCGGCTGCTCAGCCATGCTCCCTGACGTCAGAGCGCCAGGAGTACAAAGCTGACAGCCGACGCCATGTTCTCCAGTCTTTCTTGCTGTGCGGTGATAGCAGTTCGCATTTGCCGGTCGGCTGACTCCTGACCATTTTTTATTAACATACTTCAGTCCGAAGACTTTCTTCTCCTACTCAAAGCTAAGTACCCCATTGGGGAAACTTTTTTCTTGCTCCAGTCCGATGTCAGAAAAAGCTAACAATTGTATTTCATGTGGGAAGCAAATACCTCATAAGGATTTTCATTCTTACTTTCCCAGGCACACAGGGTGATGCCCCCTCTAGAGGCAGAGGAGGGGGCAGAGGTGGAAGACGCCGCCCTGGCGGCAGAGGGGGTCCGCAAAACCAAGGTGACAGGGATACCCCCCCTGGAAAACCTTTCCAGCACTCCTGAGAGGAGGCCCGACTGTCCTGCTCTGGAGGCAGTCGGGGGTCGCTTAGCTTTATACCCTCAGGCCTGGCAAAATCTCACTACAGACAACTGGATAAAAAGCGTGGTTACCAGAGGTTACAGAATACCCTTCCTATCCACCCCCATTCCAAAGAGAAGACTCCCAGATGTGCTGCCCCATCTGCGAGACCCAGCAGCTATAGAGATTTCAAAGCTGCTAGAAAAAAGAGTCATCCAACCAGCCCCAGCGGACCAAAGAGGATTTGGAACTTACTCAAGGTTCTTTTTAGTTCCAAAGAAGACAGGGGACTGGAGGCTGATTCTGGACCTAAGCAACCTCAATACCTTCGTCAAGAAAGAAAAGTTCCGAATGGTCACGCTTCAATCGATCCTTCCATTCTTACAGAAGGACGACTGGATGTGCTCAATAGATCTGAAGGACGCATACTACCACATCAAAATGGCCAGGGCGTCCAGAGATCATTTGCGCTTCCGGCTGGGAGCCAGTCACTATCAGTTTCGAGCCCTGCCCTTTGGTCTGACCTCAGCCCCCAGGGTTTTCACCAAATGCATGGCAGTGGTAGCGTCTCATCTGAGACGTCTAGGATTCCAGGTGTTTCCGTATCTGGACGACTGGCTCTTTTCTGCCACCACCCGGTGTCAGCTGATACAGGCCAGGGACTACACTCTACAACTTTGTGTTCACCTCGGAATTTCCGTAAATTTCGAAAAATCTTTACTACAGCCATCACAGCATATCTTATTCATAGGAGCGGAATTGGATACGCATCATTTAATTCTAAGGCTTCCTCCAGAAAGGATAGCCTCACTACAAAGCCACATATCTCTTCTTCTGTCATCCAGAAAATCCCCAGCAAAACTGGTTCTGAAGGTTTTGGGTCTCATGGCAGCTTCTCTCATTGCGATACCGTTGGGAAGACTGCACATGAGAGTTCTACAATGGCTACTGTTTGCACAATGGTCATTCCAACAGCTACCTCTGACACACGAAATTCTGATCACAAACACATGCAAATCACACCTAGCCTGGTGGCTTCAGACTTGTAACCTTTCCAGCGGAAGACCATTTGTGCTACCCACGCCGACAGCTACGGTGACCACGGACGCTTCCCTGATAGGGTGGGGGGGCATCTTTCAGGGACAGACAGTCCTAGGCGAATGGACCAATTTAGAGTACAATCTGCACATCAATGTTCTAGAGTTGAGGGCAGTGTTTCTAGCATTGCAACACTTTGCTCCCCTTCTTCCTCTAGGGACTATTGCAGTTCAGACAGACAACATGTCCGTAGTCTGGTACATAAACAAACAAGGGGGAACCAAGTCTTATCAGCTATGCAGAGAGGCCATGAGAATCTGGCAATGGGTGGAGTCCACGGGTCGCTTTCTGATCGCAACGCACATCCCGGGGTCATCCAACGTCATAGCCGACAGGCTGAGCAGAGCAATCCTGTTGCCTCACGAGTGGTCCCTCAAACAGTCAGTTGCGAAGAAGATTTTTCACAAGTGGGGCCAGCCTTCCTGCGATCTTTTTGCATCTCCAATGAACGCCAAATGCAGGAGCTACTTTGCCCTATTACCCCCTCCAGGGGAAGTCCCCAGGGACGCGCTGGTGCACGATTGGCCCCCGGGTCTCCTGTACGCTTTTCCTCCCTTTCCCCTGATTGCAAAGTTTTTACAGAAAGCCAACAACCTGCAAAGGACGATAATCCTCATTGCCCCATTCTGGCCTCGTCAAATTTGGTTCCCCTTTCTTTTGCAACACCGCATTCGGGGACCTTGGATCCTGGACCCAGAGCCAGATCTGCTGACTCACTCGTCAGGGGTTCCTCACCCCTCGCTCGGGTCACTCCATCTAGCAGCTTGGCTGCTCCGCTTCCCTTTTTAGCCAGGTCTGATTCTCTTTCACCTGCAGTCCAGAATATACTAGTGGCTTCTCATAAAGCTTCCACTACAAAGACCTACACTAGTAAATGGAAGCGTTTTGTATTCTGGGCAAACTCACAGCATTTGGACCCTGTCTTAGCTCCGTTGAACAAGATCTTGGAGTTCTTAACAGAATTGTTCCACCAAGGAGCGTCCCCTGCCACTTTGAGAGTGCAATTGGCGGCCATCTCCAACTTTCATGTGGAAGAATGTGGGGCTCCTGTAATGGCTCACAGACTTTGTAAGGCCTTTTTAAAAGGGTCTTTCCATATTAGACCACCAGTTAGATCCCCTACATCGCCTTGGAATCTAAACCTTTTATTATCTAAATTGATGTTACCCCCATTTGAACCAGCCTCCTCTTGTCCATTGAAGTATTTATCGTGGAAGACTCTCTTCTTGGTAGCCATTACATCCGCTAGGCGAGTGTCTGAGCTTCAGGCTCTTTCTATTAAACACCCTTATTTGATCTTTCACTCTGACAGAGTATCTCTTCGCACTAATCCATCCTTTCTCCCCAAAGTTTGCTCTATCAATAACATTAATCAGTCTATTGAATTACCTACCTTTTTCAAAAATCACTCCAATAAATTGGAGTATATGTTACACAAGTTGGATGTCCATAAACAACTTAGATTTTATTTGGATAGAACAAAGGATCACAGGAAATCTGATCAACTTTTTGTAGCCTTTGCTGACAGCAGGAAAGGTGTAGCGGTTACTAAACAAACTCTTTCCAAATGGCTAACTGATTGTATTATATACGTTTATGATTCTTCAAATCAAACTTTATCTGTCAAACCCAAAGGACATTCTACAAGATCAGTGTCTACATCCCTGGCTCATGCAGCTCGCCTACCATTAGACACTATTTGTGCAGCTGCTACTTGGTCTAAACCACATACATTCATCTCTCATTACAAAGTAGACAGGGTTTCTAGGGACAGGGCAACCTTTGGTTCCACTGTGCTCAAGAACGTTCTCCCGTGAGTTCCTCAGGAACATGGAGCTAGGGACGCTACCCAGGTGTAAGAACAAACGGCGAGATCGAACACTCTCACATTTAGAAGTTATGTCCTTACCATAACGTTCCATGTGGAGTGTTCATCTCGCCTTTGTTCTTACATTCCCACCCTCCCACCCTCAGGAAGAACGTTCAATTTGGTGCCTGGTCTGAGTTATTCTGCTTCTACACTTGCAGTTGTTGTATATATATGATGTACATGTGTATATATGTATATATATAGATATAAGTGTTCTTGTTTTATGTAAATTTTTGGCATGAGTGTGTTCTCTCTCTGACTGCTGGTTTGCTTGCAAACTAGATCTGAGGTAAAGGCAGAGGGGGATTGTGGGTATTAGGTTGTCTCGAGCTTCTTCTCGATGCAGAGCTTGCAAGCGGCCGACACGGAGCCGAGTATCTGCTCCGAACCCAGGTGTAAGAACAAAGGCGAGATGAACACTCCACATGGAACGTTATGGTAAGGACATAACTTCTAATTTGAGCAGCAGAAAGTAGTGGGAGCCTATGACAAGAAAAAAATAACCAGAGATCCTACAGATATATTAGAAATATTTCAGATTTTTTAAATAATTTGTGTAAAGCAGAAGAAACACCAAAAAGAACACATATGGAGATATCTATGGATGACTTTGTTATGCCAATGTTAGAGGAAGATGGGGCTTAACAATCCAAAGCAAAGATTGGAAGAAGTCAGTCAGTCTGTAAGGAAATCATCAAGATCAGATGGCATTCCTGTGGAAGTTTGGAAGTTGGGTTTAGAAAGGTGAGTTCTTAAGCAACTATTTTTTGATAACTCCAGGGCAGAAAAAATGATGATTCGAGCAGCAGAAAGAGTGGGAACCTATGACAAGAAAAAATAACCAGAGATCCTACAGGCGTATTAGAAATATGAAGGAAGTAATAAAGATCTGCAAGGTTTTATTTAACTGTATTTTAAAAGGTAGGGAAGTACCAACATTTCCGAAGAAACCTGTGTTGACTGTATTACCCAAAAGGCAAAGACCCTTCAGGCCCCCTATCATATGTCAGTTTTAAACTGCGACTGTAAGGTGTTATGTTGCCAAAACCGATAAGTATGGAACAATGTGGTTTTGTGGAAGGGAGGCAAACATTTGACAACAATAACAGGACAATAATGACCCAGGTGGCAGCAGAATGTAAAAAGACACTGTATTATTTGTGGATCTTGATGCAGAGAAAGCATTTGATAGACTCAGCTAGGATATTTTGAGTAGTGTAATGGAATCATTTGCATTCGGTGATGGAATAATAGAGTTAAGTGGGAGGATGTATGAAGGGTCAGGGGCAAGAATAAGGTGGGAGGGCTTTCTTCCAACTAGCTGTGTCTGAAGAGAAGAACAAGGCAGGGGTATTATTTTTCCTGTTTGTTGTTTGCTTTATATTTCGAGCCATCTGACAAAAAAAATAAGGGACTCACAAATTCAAGGATTTAACTGGTATGGTACGCAAGAAAAGTTAGCCTTATTTGCAGATTACTTTATTTTGTATTTGATAAATCCAGAAAAGGACATTGCAGTGTTAAGGAATAATTTGAGACAGTTTCAGATGTTTTCCAGGTATGAAATTAATGAAGGTAAAACAATGGCTATAGCAGTAAATACTCACACACAAATTAGTTCAGCAATATCCATATATATATGGGAACATGAAAAGATGAAGTGTTTAGATGTATGGATTAAAATGATTCTGTTATGGTAGCTTATGTGGGAAGACACTAAATAAAAGATAATACAAAAACTGGGAAACTGGAAGCTCTTGATTATTAATGTAGATAGTAAGTTACAAGTAGTGAAAATGTTTTAGTACCTTTAATTTTATATATATTTCAGGCATATTTCTTTTTCAACTGTGGAGAAGTTGTGAATGATAAATATAGAGTTGAAAGAATGTATTTGGGAGAGGAAGAGGGTAAGAGTTAAGTGGGAAAAGTTGCTCCTGCTCATAGAACAAGGTGGTTTAGGATTATCTGATTTGAAGGGACACTTTAGAGCTACGCAGATAAGGCTCATATACATAACACAAGCAGTAGGTTATAAATAAAAAAACTAAACCGAACAGTGCTTTGGTTTAGTTTTTTGAGTTTATTTGGTCTTTTGAGTATATTCTTTTTAGTAGGTTATAAATCAAAGTGGAAGGGAATGATGATGAAATGCCTGGGGAGGGGGGTTTCGAGAAATAAGAAGGTGGTAGGATTTTAAATTATAGTTCCTAAAGAGAATAATATCAACTATACAGAGAATTATGTTCATATAGTAGCAGAAAGTATTCTAAGAACTAGCCCAGAATGGGACTGAAAAAAGATTTTACCAATGGAGATAGCTGTGATTAAGGGTACAAAAAAATAGGCAAAAGGGGGTTGAAATTTAATGATGAAAATTATGTCAGAAGTTTGGTCTGTAGGTTAGAGACTGTATTCCATACCAGCGATTGATAACAGAGTACAGACAAGTAAGAGACAGGGGAGTTATAGGTGAAAGGCCAATTATGGTAGAGGTTTTAGTTGAGTCTAGAACAGAAGCAGCTTTTAAAATGGGATAATTAATATGGCATATTAAATATTGCATGATGACTATAATAATCAATTAGAGGGGTTAGAAAATGTTGATAAGAGACTGGAAGGGCAATTTACCAAAGAGCAATGGAAAGATATTTGGCTCCAAAGTATTCAGTAAATACCCGAAGGTTTAGGATTTTTGCTCAGAAGTGTTTGCATAGATTTTTATACTCCAAAAAACTTCATAGAATTTTTCCTCGGCTAGATATCAAATGCTGGAGGTTTGATGGGAAGAAGAGATGTACTTCAGAACGTGTTCTGGGAATATAATGAGTTGGCAGATTTAAAAATTCCCAACAGTGTTTTGTCAGAAATGTTAGTGAGCAAATAGTTGTAACTAAGAAGAGTATTCTTTTCAAGCTGGTACACAGGTTCTGATGTGTCTAAACGTAGTAAGGCTTTGCAAAGTTTAATGCTTCTGGCTGCCAAAATAGCAATTGCTAGACGATGGAAATAAAAATCTAAACCAGTTGGAATTAAACTACTGAATATTATAAAGGAGATAAGCAAAGTGGAGGTTTGACCCTTAGAAACAGGATTGAGTAAATTAGATAGAAATAATTGGAACCTATGGGAAAAATGTATGCAGAATGGTGCTGAGGAGGAGGAGTAATGAGGTTTAAAAGAAGGAAGAAACTGATCAGTTTACATAAGGGTGCAGATTCAATAAAGCCTACACAGGCTGCTAAAACCACGTACACATCGCAGTATGATGTGTACATGATAGTGCACTGTTTTGGATTCAGTAAGTTGCTGTACATGCCGTGTAGAGCTGTGCAGGCATGGTAAACATTGTGGCATGCTAATTGCAGCATAAGCAGCTGAACTGTATGCTAATCAACCAATCCAAGGTGGAAGAGCCTATTAAACAAGCTATAAAGCAACTATGCAGACTCAGTACTGGTTTTCCCTGCGAATGCCAAAACCTGTTGGAATATAGCCATGGAAACTGGGATACATGGAAAGAATGTTAGGGGCTGCTGATGCTGCTGATAGACCCTGTTTAACTTTTCATAATCTGCATGAGGTGGAAATTAAATTGTTACAGGGTGGATACAGACACACTACAAGAACTCTGCAACCTCTGTCGTCCTCAACTGGTAGCAAGGGCAAACTGAAGGGTACCAATGCCAGTGGAGACTAAGGTGTGCATTGCACTTAGAATGCTACCTACAGGGACCTTTCAGAGACCCAACAGGGGACATGCATGAGGGTGTTACAGGCATCAGCATCCAGGATCCTCCATCAATTCCCGAATGCAGTGCTGCAGCATGCCATTGAGTAAATATATTTCCCCCGTTTATTTGAGGACAGAGCCAGAACTATGCAGGAGTTCTACCCTATAGCAGACTACCCTGAAATCCTGGGTACCTTAGACTGTGTACACATGTAGAAACCAAAGCATTCCCTGGGGAACAGGGAAGGGTATACATAAATAGAAAGGGCTACCACTCTTAACTGTCAGGTCATGTGTAATGCTAAAGGCGTCATCCTGAATGTATGTGCTGGCAACCCAGGCGGTTACCACAGCTCACATGTCTGGCACAACTCTCAGCTGTATGAGATGTTTAGTAGGGGGTATGTCCCACAGGGTCATTTACTGGGGAATGCAGGATATGCAGTGGAACATTGGCTGATAACACCCATCAGAAATGAACACACCAACTAAAGAATGCTATAATGATGCGCACACTCAAACAAAAATATCATAGAGCATGTGTTTGAGCTGCTAAATTCACAGTTCTGGTGCCTAGATACATCTGGGGGAGCCCTTCAGTACAATCCCCATACATGTGCTGAAATATTCACCTTCTGTGCCATGCTCCCACAACATTATCCAGAGAAAACAGCTTCAGCAGGAACTGCAAGGAGAAGGGGCACACATCACACCACCACTGGCAAGGTCACCACAGCCACACACAGGTGAGGAGTCAGAGGGAGGAGCCAGCTGCTGTTGTGGGTGTAGGCAGATGTAGATGTGCACAATATGGCCTTGCACTGGCCAAGAGGCCAAGGATAACACACACACGCTCACCACCTGAGGGGCTAAACCCTTCATCCTACACACATACATGGACAACTCTCACAACCTTTACTTACCCATGTAATGGCTGTGTACTGCCAGCATCAGACAGAGTTAGTCCTGAACTAAAACTCTTGCAAATGGGTTTCAAAGGTAAGGGTTGAACCTGAAATAGAAAAATTAATGTCTAAGAATACAAATGAATGGCATATCCTTGCATACTGTTACTTGGTAATGTAAGTAAGTATAAGATGGGTGATTTTTTTTTACAGCAGTTACATCAAGATGTGACAGCACTGACTTGTGTGAATACACATGTCCTCTGTCAAGTAATAGGGCTTACATCTAAAATGTACAGATATTCAATGAATGTCCACATTTTGGCCTCATATGTTTGTAATGGAAAATCAT
Source organism: Protopterus annectens (assembly GCF_019279795.1). Taxonomy (NCBI): domain Eukaryota; kingdom Metazoa; phylum Chordata; order Ceratodontiformes; family Protopteridae; genus Protopterus; species Protopterus annectens. The sequence goes on along the minus strand of NC_056726.1, from coordinate 1,635,360,350 downwards.
TAAAGAGTGAAGTTAGAAAATAATGACACACATTTCTGTTTCAGACTTCATATCCCTCAGAACAGACATAAAAATAGTAATGTAAAACCTGTTATTCCATCAACTCTCTAAGTTCGTAAGATCATAGTGTTAAAAAACACTCCACATTGTTGGGCCTTTTGTCACACTTTTATTTATGCATTATTCCAGCTTTGTTGGTGTAACAGTTTGGCAGGGATGTACACATTACAAAAACCTGTAAGAAAGCAGTACAATTTGCAAAACAGCATCACAAAAACAAATATATTAAGCACTAAGTCAGCTCTGTACCCTGAGCATCAGACTGAAGACTTGTGTATCCCTGAATCCAAAAGGTAGAAACAAGGAATATGGCACAGTTATCATTTCCATATGGTGTTGAGTGGTTGGGATGTGGGGTAGGAGGCCTAGGCTGACACAAAAGGTAGTGAGTGCCTGTGAGTAAGTAAGAGAAACAGGCAGATGTTTGGGTAAAGTAACAAATGGCCACGGAGACAGACTGAGCTTTAAGCTTCATGACTGACCCGTTTAACTGTTGTGTGTCTCTCTTTGTGGGCTTTCCAGGTGAAACTGGTGTGCGAGTGTCTGCAAGAACACAGCCAAGCACTGTGCAAGCTCTATGTCCCGGTATGTTGGATAGGTGTAAGCTGTGCATGGTAGAGGTGATGGTCTTCGCCGGCATCCCTGACCCCGACAACGGTCTCTGCCAGGAGTTGCACTGGCACATCCACTGCCAAGGTCAGATGCACTGCTGCTACCTAAATGTGACTGATGTCTGCTGGGTGAGCTCTCCTCACGAGTAGGCCTAGGACCCACAAACTCATGGCCTGCCACATCTGGGTGTGGACACGTCAACCACTGATGAAGCAATGGAAGTAATGCCACTACAAGAGCATGATCAGGCATGGCCGCGTTGCCTAACATCAGGTAACGTGACTGACCTACACCCACGTGGATGCCGTCCCCCTCCCAGCAGATGTTCCATCACAGACACTGAATCGGCATCACGGTGGAAGCAGTCATGTGTGTCAGACTGTGCCACATCTACAACCCTAAGCATTTCCTCAGAGGCCCTATTGAAACATGCTTGCTCTTCCATAATGGTCCAAACATACGTCAAGTGGCACAGAAAGACACACCTGGATCAGATGGAGGATGGACAGCAAGCCTCCTCCGAGCAACCCAAACAATCCTTCTGCATAGCATGTTGCCCACATTTTGGCTATGGCCAGAGTCAACAGGCACTGAAGCCACAGTGACCACGCTGCGCTGATCAAGTGTCTCACCCTCCACCTTTCCAATGCCCTAGAATTCACTGGAATGGGTTTGCAGAGCCAATACTGGCTGTGTCCGATGCAGTTACAGAGGATGGCTAAATGTCAATCTCAGTGTCAGATTCAACCTCTGCACCCCTCGCATGTGCCTGTGTTTGGCCCCCATCATCATCACAGTCTGCCAGTACTCTGACATTAGGTGGATAGAGTCCTGCACTTCCACTGTCAGGATCACCTGCGATAATAAGCAACAAACACAGGAAAGAAATGAATAGCTACACTATTACACCTCAATCTATGCTAACAAACTAACACCAGTGCCACTATCACAGATGATACCACAATGCACACACAGTCCTGACACCCACCTCACACATACAGATAGGTGATTATTTCTGTGAAATGTTCAGTACTGAAATAAAAATGTTTGGCTTACCATGTGCAGATTACTCCATACTTGCTAGGGAGGATAGTCCTTGAAGGAGTTAAGTAAAATGTAAGGGCACCATCATCACAGTAACAGTAACACCGGGGGAAAATTGGAGCTTTATATGTCCATTAACAATAAATTTAACTGAAACTTGGATAACACGTCCACCCCAAGCCCATGTGTAATGAACCAGAATGTGTTAACTGTATCAATGTACAACTAGCCCCCCTCTAAAAAAAAATATTAAATCAACTTAAATATTGCTTTCAGTATTTTACTGTACAAGAAATATTTAAAAATTGACATAGGTAAGCTTACCTGTCGTCCTGGGACATACTTGTCCTCCCTGAAACAGCAGCACCAACATCAGTCCCATGCTGGTGTGCACTTTCCACTGAGCTTTCTGGATCCCTTATAGTGGACAGGAACTCTTTATTTGGTGTCAGTGGTGGCTCTGTAGCAGGCCAACCCCAGTACCCAGCTGTCCACAGGCCACTGCAGCTTCTCAACTACCAATTCGATAAAATCATGTCAGTGGCCCTATGACACAGCTGCTGTTTCCTCCCAACAGTGTTCATATCGTTCACAATCTGGTTCCAAATTTGCATTCTTCCAGACATATCCTCACATCTTCTCTCAAGCAAAAAAGGTACCATGCTGATGAAATGCTTGGCTGATAACGTCATTTTCTGGGTCAATTAATGGGGGGTTGTGGGGATTTGGACGGTTGGGTGCCATTGTCCTAAGTGACATAAAACACAAAAGAAGGATACTACACATAAATATCACAAATAAAATTCCTGCTTAGATATAACACACATTGTTAGTTTTTCAATGTTACCCACTGGAGGAGAAAAAACTTTCAAGTTATTCAAATATAAAAAAAAAGGTTATGTGATTGTAACATCAGAGTCACACAAAAAGAAAGATTTGATTTAAACCAAGGAGTAACAATAGAAAAGCAAACCTCTGCAAAAACCTTTTGGTTTTGGCTACACAAAGATGGCACTTGGCTAATTCATCCCCAAAACAAGAGGCAAATTATATTTATATACCAAACAAAGGAGTAAAACATCAGTGAATTGTTTTAAATGCTGTCAAACAAACTGTCCCAAAAACTTGTGTACACATTTACCATGTAACATTCATTTTTATGCAGTTCCCAGTCACCTCTACCTGTGGGCAGCACTCCCCTAAGGGTGTCTGTGGGCTATCCTAGAAGGTTAATACCCTGTGTCATTGACAATGTAGGACATTTACTTTCAGTGAAATAAAAATAGAAGAGTGTAAAGAGAATCGTTTGTAACATTAATACTTTTGATAAAAGTTAAATAAGGCTGTGCATCTGAAAAAGTAAATTGTCCTGACAAAAATGCATATGCTTACTTCATAGCTTACTTTATAGATTAGTACTAGACTAACTTCCCTTGTGGGCCATTTTCAGCCTAGCCAATTACCCCATGTGAGAATCAAACCCTGCACCTTATGTTTGTAAGGTAAACACCTTAACCATTATGTCATCCTCCCTAATGCAATTATGAGATCACGCAACCAAGTGCAATTCAGGTAAATAAATGTAAACATTCGTGTGTATGTATGCGTGTGTATGTGTGTGTAATATATATGTATATATATATATATGTAAATACACACACACACACACACACACACACACACACACACACACACACACACACACACACACACACACACTCTATGTAGGAATAAAAAGTTTTAGGTTATTATTTCAGTATGTATACTTATCTTATTCCTTGGCCACTTTTCTTCATCCTTGAGTATGTAGTCCCAAATCACTAACAATTAATTTTTAATGCTTCTCTCTCTTGTGTAGTAATTCTTCTCATTGCCTGTAATGAATATGCACATTTTGTAATCACGTTTGTCTCTTTCTGTTCTAGGACAAACCTCATGTGTATTGCCTATCTTTCTCATAATTCTTGCACTACTGCTAGTATCTGTATATCACACTGTTCTGCTGTAGCTTATTTTGTCTCCTTTTTGTTATATTTCTTGAGGCTTTTGACTCTTCAGCATTTAACTGTTTTCTGTCTAGCTCATTTTCCCCACAGTGAATGCCTGTACTTCATCTGTTCTGTGGGTACCAGTGGTAAAGCCTTATTCTCCTTAGAAAATTTCTGAGAGTTTCCTTGTAGATCATCATGTGGTTTAATGCTTCAAGGGCTTTAACCTAGACAGACTTTTCACATCTGGTCTTAGAAAAACCTAGGTGCAGTTGATAATATTTGGTGTATAGTGTATTGTGTACTTTATAAGTTCATAGGTCAGTATTAGGCTAGCTGCCATTGCGGGCCATTTTAAGCCTAACCATTTTCCCATTTTGTGCTCAAAATAACCATTCCCATTTGGTTAGAGATTGGCCTTATCACCCCATGTCGATAACTATATATTACCCCTAATGAGAGTAACTGGGATCATACCATAGATAATTTCAGGGAACCCATGCATGGGATAAAGCATTTAGGACCTGCATCTGTCCATTAGTAGTATAGGGGGGAGTCCTGGGGTAAACTTTCTGTTTCCCATCCTTAAATCTAAGTTGCACTTGAAAATTGACAGGGATGAACTTTGCTTTATGCGGATGGAGAGTCTGTTCCATAGCAGCGGTAACAAGTAATTTCTCCTGAGTTGAAATTGACTCATGGCAACTGTATGGGAACACCCCATAGGGTTTTCATGGTGTATTGCAGAAGAAGATTGCCAGGCCTTTCTTCCACATAGATACTGCTGCTGCCCAGATGTTCCCTGGTTAGGTTTTGAACCCAGTTCTACCAGTTAGTAATCGTGTGCCTTTACCTCTGTGGTTTCAGGCCAGGTTATAGCAGTGGTATCTTCTGTGAAATCTACCTGTCCAATAAAGATGACTGTAGATATATTCAATTTGGTCAACTTATAATAAAGATTTTGAACACCTATTTAACTTTTCATATTCATAATAACTCACTGACGGGCTTTTTTAAGGTGATGTGTATGAACAAATGAGACACATTCATATGAGTTAGAAGCATGAGCTAAGCTTTGTTAGTCTAGTGGAGAGTTGGAGAGGTAGTTTGTCTTTTTCAACAAACTAGGAATATGTATTCCATGATAGAATGTTTTAGGGTTGTATCATTAGGTGATTTTTTATTTTTCAAAAGTTTTGTCCATAGCTGAAGATTTCATATTGTTTTTTATAAAGTATATAATAAGTTCTGTACATATGCAATTTTATTAACCAAGCAGAAACTTCGCAGTGTGGAGGGTGTGAAGTTTACCCCTTCAAATGTTATACACCTAGTTCACTAATAAAAATCAAACTTTAAAATACATACTACAAAATAATAAAATAATAGGAAGCCCTCAGTTGAGTTAAAAATGGAATATCCTTTATTGAAACACACAAACAAGCGATCCTAGTTGAGTATAATGAAAAGCATTAAAGACATTCAGTATTTATATATAATCAGGTTATTTGGAACAAGGGAGTGGTTACAGAGGGTGTTTCTGTTAAGAGCACTAAAAGCATTAAACTCATTCCTTTAACTAGGTTCTCCTTCCTCCTTAACACCATAGTGTAAACTGAGACTGTGCTACCTTAAAAATGAAACTGAAAAGCAGTATATAAGAACAGCTTATTAAGGCTAACGTGCTAATCCAAACTTTATTAATTAAGAAACTAACTCGCTAACAAAATGGCTAACTAAAAAAAAGATCTACCACAAGACATCTGTCAGAATAAATATTAGTAACTTATAAACTGAAACAATTTAACAAAGATAGCTTTCGTACCAAATAAATACTTCATCAGGTGAACACCTAAGTAGGCTGAAAACCATAGCTATAATTGTTAAGGTGGAAAATGCAATGAAAAATAAAGCAATAAGACCATGAGGATCTTTTCGAGTGTGACATCTAAGAAAGCAGTTAGTATTAAGTATCAGGAAACAGCACCAATGTCAGTTATTTTCATTGTAAAATATTTACGTTTGACATTTGTTTATAACAGTAGTACATACCTCTCAACCTCTTAGAGCAAGAAATCTGGACTTAATGGGGGGACAAAGGCCTAACATGATGGTCTCTCAGCTGAAGAATTCCGCTTACAGAAATAGCAAACCATTTTCTGCAAAGTAACCAATTGTTGGCTTTGTTTTCAGTGTTTCAGAAAGATACTGTATGACTGGATTAGTAATGAAATAACCATACAGCTGGTTTATCTAAAAAAAAAAAAAAATCTTTTGTGATTGATGTTAGCAGTTGGCCAATATGTCAAGGAATGCTGTTATGAAATGAGGTGCATTTTCTTCATCAGTGTACATTACTTTTTTGAAAAACACAACTTTTACTGTGTTCCACTTTTCCCTGAGTAATATTTTAGGTGGTTAATATCTGATATGATATATTATTCTGAGTTCTGGATTGCAGGTAATAGGTGTGTGTGTGTGTGTGTGTGTGTGTGTGTGTGTGTGTGTGCATGCACGTGTGTGCTGCTGCTTCCAGAATGAAGGAATACATTCAGTTTTTTTACTTTGTTAAAGTGTCAAAATGTTATCCTAACCGAAACAGTGTAGTACTTCTGCATACTGATTTAAATTCCTGTATTCTGTTTTTTTCAGTTGCATAATGACAGGAAGCAGATCAGTGTTGGCTTTATTGGCTACCCAAATGTTGGCAAAAGCTCAGTAATAAACACATTACGTTCCAAGAAGGTTTGCAATGTGGCTCCTGTTGCAGGTGAAACAAAGGTAAGCCAGCCATACATCCAGCCTTTCATTAAATGCTGTAAAATGCATGATTTAAGAGCTATTTTTTCAAGCAATTAATTCTTCATTTGAGATGATGGCCTTGCATCTGTGGTGACAATAAACAGCATGTTTGATCAAACAGCTATGTTATGAATTATATACGCATCTAATGGCGTATTAGGTTGTATATTCAGTCTGTCAGTATTTGCTAACTGATACAGAAGTAGGCTTCTCTGTGAAAATTCAGTGTATTAGATGGATGACTTTTTTTGCATTCTGTCCAGAAATGTTATTTGTTGTAGCTAGATTGCCTTCTATCATTTTCTTCCCAGAAACTTTATCGATGGTCTTCTCCTTGTATTCATCCTAAAGCCATTGAAACTGTGAAAATGTAATAAGATCACACATTTTACATAACCTTTAGTGCCTACCAACATTTATAAAATGGCCAGGCATTTGCTACTGCTGCATTTAACACAGTAGAAATAAGGTCTTTCTTTGAAGAGCACTGTGTAGGGATATAACAGTTGGGCAATTCAAACATGTTCCCTCTTTGCCTCCAGAAAAATATCAGGTTCATGTGCTGTAAAAGGCATACTGTTTGACATTTTAATGGTGCTTCTGCACTTAGGTTAGGAATATGTCCTACCCACTGCTGCCCACTGATTTCCAGGTGGTTAGCCATGTAGTATCCCCTTTTAGCATTTATTGTTTTAAGTTTCAGTATGCTACAGTAATCTGGTTCAGTCAGCACTGCCACAGATACTGTCTGAGATCAGAGCTTGATGTTGAAACTGTTATGTTTTTGGAGTTTCCTCCTCGTTACTAATTGATACGTTTGAAAAACCTCAAATAATTTTTCAAATGTTAGTACTTAGTATGCCCAAAATCAACCCAGAGTTATGACCTGTTTAGAGAGTCACTGAGACATCTTCAAACATCAGTTCAGTAGGTAAAAGGAGAGACCCAGAAATGGCTCTTGGTCCAAGTTTATTTTGAAGTTTTCCACCTCCATAGTGACCTTTTCTTTAACCAGCACAACGTGCTCTAGAGAATGGTCATCATCCCTTGTTCTTTCTTGGAAGTGAAAGTAGTTGAATAGGGAGGTGCTCACTGGCACCTTCTTCTGGGAATGAGACCTGTGATCTCATTTACTGTCTCTCCTTCATACTGGCCTCTTGATAGTTCGTAGATATATAAAGAGTGAGACCTTGAGTCTTGTTTCAGGTTTGAGTCTCAGGCCCTTGGGGGTTGATTAACTCCCCCCCCCCCCACACACACACACACACACGTATCCTTAAGTTGTTTATGGGTGTATAGTAGGCCAACGATCACTAGGGGCCTTATAAGCCTTAGCCTCGCAACCCAAATGTGACCCACAAGTTTGATTTATATGGGAGTGATTTACTGACTGCCTTTGTCCATCAGAGAGACATTGGTGCCAGACTAGAGGTGAATTTCCAATTACTCATCCATTTTAAGTTGTGCTTAAAAAGGATTCAGGAGGAACTCTGCTTCACATTGATGGGGAGCCTGTTCCAGAGAATGAAATCGTAAGACAAAAAAAAAAAAATTCAAAGGTCGCACAGATGCATAAACCTTACATTTCAGTGCACTTACTGTGGCAGTTAATAAGCAGCTGAGTCACCACTCAACCATTACTTAGTTATTAGGTAGCTTTCTTCCAGCAAATATCTGGTAAACTTAATTAAATTCACATGTAAATAAGGGTCAAGTTGATCCCTGTAGATCCTTCTCGACCTTTATTCATGGTCTTTTTTCTGCTATTATTGTTAACTTTCATGACGTGGTGAAAGATGGGTTAGAGGGTGTTGGTGATCGTCATTCTTCAGTCAGCTCGGGTAATATTGCCTTTGTGCCACACATTAGCATCTAGTTTGTCACAAGTCAGACCAGTGTCAGCTGACTGGACAATAGTCCATTCCCTACCCACACCCACAAATCATATGTTAGGATTAGAGAGCACAAAAAAGAGGTCTCTCACCCCCTCTCCTCCTTTGGACCCTTCTCCTGTTGTATAGTCTGAAAAGCTGGAGGTTCCCATCATGGAAATGAACAGATATTATAAAACACTTGCTTCTGCTGAATACCTTTACTCATATGCCCCCTTTCATTTGTGCAGAGTCGAGAAATCCTTTAAAGAGAGGCCTTCTGTTATTTTCCCTTCCCCACTGAAGAGGACTTAGGTTCATCTTTGTTGATTAGAGCCTGTCATTATAGATGTTAATGTCAATGGCTCCACAGGTAGCATACGTATTGATCCTGGAAGATAGTAAGACTGTGGGTTCTATACCTACACCAGGTGCTTGAATTCATTTTCCAGTACTGGCACTGCAGTGCAGCATAGTGGTGTGCTGCACTCCCGGGTGTTGTCATCTTTCAGAGTACAGGTTAAAATTAAGTCCCTACTGACTGAGTTGTTGGCAGTTCAGATTAATGTAAAATGCTCAGAGCTTTTATCAAAGAAAAAATACGGTCAGATTACCATTTATTAAAAATTTATCAAACATTATATCAACCTGTACATATTTATGCATATTACTGAAAACATGCAATAACTCTGAACATTAAAAGCACATTAAATGATCATGCAGTAAAATACAAAAAAAAAAGAAATGAAAAATCAAGCTTAAAACATTTTTTCTTTTTATGTGACTGCTTGGTTAAGTTAACTTTTCCTGCACAGAATTTCTTTAATTATAGTTGCTTCATTAGAGCAAAAGAGACCACTCACCATTGGGGTCCATCACGGTTCTGTGCTGGAACCTCTTCTGTTTTGACATCTACTTTTCTGAAGTAAAAGCCAATACCAAGGGACAGTGGTTGACCAAGTCTGCAGTTGACAGCAAGTTAGGAGCACTCATTGTATCTCCAAATGACTTGGCCATCCTGCAAGAAGGTTTTTCCCAAATAAATAACTGGTGTTAAAGTCATGGATTTAAACTAAATTCCAAAAAAAAAAGGCATTATTGTATCCTTTGGGAAGTCATCTACCCCATGGAGCTACCACATTGATAATACTCCCCGAAGAGTTGATCCAGTTGTTTGGGATTTGGGAACTTATGGGGACAGTGACCTAACTTTTGACCATGTGTATTGTAAGAAATTCCTTCTGTATTGCACAGCTTATAAACAATGGGTTTGTGTCTAGATGTAGGGATGTCATTGTCCCCCTTTACTCAGGCCTCATTAGGCCAGTCATTGAATGTAATGCCTCCTTTGGCATGTATTTGTCCAGACACATGCAACATCTGAAACGTCCACAGAGATATGTTACAAAAAGGTCACAAGGTCTTCTTCACTTACGGGCGCAGTCTCAAAGGTAACACCCAAATATGCTCTGAACTGGTGGTCAATAACACCACATACACAAATGCCGTAGATATAGCCAACATGCTGGCAGACAGGTTCAGTGAAAACTTCACACCCCTGTCCCCTCCATTAGTAAACCAGGACATCCCCAGCATCTGCCGCCCCTCCCCTCATCACCAGGAGCAGGTCTTTAATGCCCTCTCAAAGGCAAAAAATACAGTCTGCATGGGATCCAACAACATCCCTGGCTGTATCCTACATGAAGTCAGGCATGAGCTGTCCGCTCCATTAGACACCCTATTCAACCAAAGCCTGAGCACTGGCTTCATTCCAGCTGAATGGAGGACAGCCACTGTCATCCCGCTACACAAAGGTGGAGCGTCCACTGACCCAGGCAATTATAGGCCCATCAGTCTAACTAGTCTGATTTGCAAGGCCATGGAACACATTATCATGAACCTTATAAACAAGGGCATTGGCAACCTCGAAACACTTGACCCCACACAGTTTGGTTTTGTCAAAGGGAGATCATGCCTGTTAAACTTGGTCGACGACTTCAAAGCAGTCACCAAAGCCATGGACGAGGGGAAGATGGTGCACGCTGCCTACCTTGACCTAACCAAAGCCTTTGACACTATTTCCCACTCGGGCATAATAGATAAACTCCCCCAGCTAGGCATCAACTCGTATGTTACCAGATGGGTAGCTAGCTGACTCACTGATAGAACCCAGTCAGTCAAAATTGGGGAAACCACCTCTAGTAGTAGTAGTAGTAGACCCATAATGAGCGGTGTACCCTAAGGTTCGGTCTTGGGGCTTTTACTGTTTGGGATATACTTTTCTGAGATGCCAAAACTAGTGGTCTGTGCCTGACCAGGTCTGCAGATGACTGCAAGCTGGGTGCTGTCTTAAATTTCCCTTGTGATGTGAACATCCTCCAAGAGGGCCTAATTCAAACTAATGACTGTTGCCAGAAGCATGGCCTCAAACTGAATGCCAATAAATGCATTGTTATCCCCTATGGGGAAAATGGCATCCCCACTAATTATCACATTAATAACAGTGTACTAAGCATGCAATCAGTCATGAAGGACCTGGGCACCCAGGTTGATAGCAACCTGACTTTTCACCACCACATTGCCTCCGTTGTACAGAAGGTTTTCTACATGGCCCACCTCATAAGTAAGTGTATTTCATCCAGGAATAAGGTCATAACATCCCTGTACTCCTCCCTTATCAGACCCATTATCGATTACAGTGCCCCCTTCAACATGTACCTTGCCATGCACATGCAGCAGTTGGACAGAGACCACAGAGGTTCCTGACCAGGAAAATCCTGGGTCTCAAACACCTATCCTATACAGATAGGCTAAAAGCCCTGTCCCTCTACTTAGTCTCATACAGACTGTTCAGAGGTGACCTGTGTCTGGCATACAAGGCCATCTCAGACCCAGCCTTGATGGAGTTGCTGCATATCCGTAAGTCAAACTCTACTCTCGCAACCCGCATGCAAGGCCTCAACCTGGTCGGTGACATTAATAGAACTTGTTAGCAGGACAGATGCGTGTCACAAAGACTCCTCCGTCTGTGGAATAGACTCCCTCTTCATGTCAAGCAGAGTACCTTACTAGCCCTCTTTAAGAGGAACCTGGACGACAGGGAACAGAAAATATACCCCTGAGAATCCTACCTGTATCCTTGCTGGACATGGGAAACAGGTGCTGACTTTGTGAGAACATGGGCGAAATTCTTGGTTGGGCTTATAAGGGCCTCTGGGCAAATAGCCTACTGTCCTATGAACCTAAGATACAAGGCCTGAAGAACATGTCCTACATGGACCAACTCAAAGCCCTGTCACTATACACTGTATCCTGAAGCTACTAAGAAGTGATCTGTGTCTGACATACAAGGCATCCTCTGACCCATTACTGATAGATTTACTGCACATCAGCAAGTGTTATGGCATCAGAAACACTCTGTCTAGGGATCTAAACCAATTCTGTAACTTCAGCAGAATGGTTTGGAGGGACGGGTGTAGCTCTCAGAGGATACCACTGCTCTAGAACAGATTCTCCATCCACATAAAACTAAATTCATCCCTGCCCATATTCAAGTGCAGTTTAGATGTATGGATGGGAAACGAGGCATTTACCCCAAGACTACTTGCTCCCTGTACTACTAATGAACTAATGCTTTATTCCACGGGGTGGGTGGATTCTCTCATATTATCTGTGTTATTTATTTATTTGTTGAACAATTTGTTTACCGGGAAAGTCCAAATTGGGACAGAGCCCATTTTCAGAGGAGGCCTGAGGAGAAACACTTCAGACGCATGTCTTTGGAATGTGGGAAGAAACAGGAGCATCCAGAGAAAACACAAGCGAATGCAGGGAGGACATGCAGACTCCACACAGAAGGCACTCCAGCTGAGAATCAAACCAGAAAACCTTTTGCTGTGAGATGACAGTGCTAACCACTGCACCATTGTGCCGCCTGTATGATCAAGCTGTTCTCATTAGGGGCAACATATAATTATTGACCATGGGATGGGAATGGATAGTCTATAACCAAATAGGATAGGTTATTTTGAGCACAAAAAGGGAAATTGGCTAGGCTTAAAATGGGCCGCAAGGGCAGGTAGCCTAGCACTTGGCATATAAACCTATTAGTATTTCTTAGTTTACCAGTACCTTCTGCCATATTTCTGTCCATATTACTGACATACAAGAAAAAAAAAATCATATCCACTGTCTTCTTTCCCTGCATCATTCTTATTGTAATAACCATATTTTTCATATTTATATACCTGGGCTCCCTGCAACTAAATGGTCTTTTATTTTCTGTCTGAATCCCTCAGACTTAACATGCGTTAAAACATACAATGTGAAGTTGTTCTATCTTGCCATTCATTCTTACTGATGGGTTTGGAGCCAATGATCTGCTCCAACTCAGCCAATTACAAAGCTCGAGGTCTTCAATCAGCTCGAGGCCAACTCCCTATCCCATGCTGCACCTTGTGTTACCTCCGATCTAGTTTGCCGCTGCAATAGATCGGAGGATACTTCACAGCTCGGGCCAGTAGAATTTTCTTTCTTTGCTAATTTTCTCTTAAAGACTTTGGAATTGTAGTTTAATAAGTTTCCTTTCCATTTAGGACTTTTGTAGGCTTTCGCAGAACTATTTCTGCTATCTTGAAGGTTTAATTTACAAGTTTTTTTGGCCGTCATTTTAATATGCCTTTATTATCTCCCTTTCCCGTATTCTAGTGTGTTTAAAACTTTAGAATTTAGAATTAGACTTTAAACATTAGCATTTGAAACATTTACCGTAATATAATAATTTGAATAGGTTATTTCTAGTGTGTGCTTGTGTTGTTTGGATTTGTAGAGCCTCTCTAGGCCGTTTGCTTCTATTTGTAGGTGCCACTTACATTTGCTGGTTGTCTATCAGTATTTGCTATGGCTGACCAAGAAAAAGAAAAACAACCCAAATCTGGGTTAAAAAAATGCCCATCGGTGTCAACTACTTGGACTCCTTCTGTGCCTATCGAATGGGCTAAGAGCTGACACTTGCCAGTCGGGTCCGGGGAGGACAGTAGAACTGATCTTTCGGTTCTGACTTTGCCTCTTGAGGCCTTGGAGTGGATGAGTTTGGTGCCTATCTCTGGATCAGAGCCCACTGTTCCGGTGCCGAAGGAATCATCTGTTTCTTTGGATCCAGGGGCTCCGCATCGGAGCAGGGGTGCCTTTGATACTATGAGGAGAGTAGTGTCCCCCAGGGCATCCACAACATCAGGATCAACTACCTCCTCTCCCAAAGCACCTGTGTCTACTTCTGCCTCACAGATCCCCTTGACACGTAGATACCCTGAGCATCAGGAAGCCTCACTGGGTGGACCCTGCTCTTCCGAGACCACACCAGAAGCTCCCACTGATGAAGTTCCTAGGAAGAGATTATGCAAAAGGAAACATCTGGACTCCCCGCAGGAATCTGTCACTTCAGACACCGACTTGGATGAATCAAAATAGTCCCCACAGTCCCCCTCGGAGGATGTCTCCTTTGCAGATTTCATGGAAATCCTTAAGCAGAGGGGTGGCTGGAAGCCCATCAACCCTACTGATGATGAGTATGTCTTCCTGAAAGCTTTTGGGTCTCAGCCCTCCACCTCTTAGGTGTCTCCACCCTTCGATGAGCTTATGGAGCTGGTCTCACGAAGCCGTGGGAGTCTCCTGACACCATGGAGCCTGTCCCTATGAGGCCTAATAAATTTATTACTTCTCCTCAAGACAAGAGCTTTCTCACGAAGGGGGAGTGCCTGTTGATGCCATGGTGATGGCGGCAGCCACCAAAAAGGAGATGTCGGAAACTTCTTTATCTGTTTATCTTCCTAACAGGCTTTACCAGAAAGGCTGTACCAGAAAGGCTTATCCAGACTCCGCTACACTTTGCTGTGAAGGAAAGGTTAGTTTGCTTTTATTTTTTGCATTACTTTATTGCCTTTCTATATTTTGAGTACTGTGGATGTTCTTTGTGGTTCACTGTTGCAGTCATTACTTTTGGGTTATCCTGCTGGCAGGTTGCCCTCAGTCGGCCTGAATTACAAAGTCCTGTGTCGTTTGCTGTCACCTCTTCCCTGACGGCAGGTCGTCTGGGGTATAAAAGATGCAGCCGACGCCATTTTCTTTAGTCTTTCTTGCCTTGTGGTGCCCGAAGCAGAAGCAGTTCACAAGTGCCGTTCGGCCGATTCCTTAGATTTTCATGTTCGAGTTTCAGATCCGAAGTCTTCATTAAAAGCTAAGTACCCCGTTGGGGAAACTTTTTTCTTGCTCCAGACTGATGTCAGAAAAAGTTAATAATTGTATTTCTTGTGGGAAGCAAATACCTCATAAGGACTTTCATTCTTACTGTATTCCTTGCCTAGGCCCTGACCACGATGTTTCTAGTTGCCGGTTTTGTGCTAGATTTAACCAACGCTCTATTAAGTGTTGGTACGATTTTGCATTAAGCTATTCTGGGCGAAGATTTAATTATACAGTGTCGTCGGATAGCCATCCGACTACCGTAATTCACAAAAAACGCAAAGAAAAAGATAGGCAACCGAGGTCCAAAACCAATGACGAAGCTTCTCCTAAGCAAGTCGCCAGTTCGCCAGTTTTCAGTGAGGCACTTTCGCAGCCCCTGATGCCCGCTACTTTAGAGTCACAGGCCGTTACCAACTCCCACGTGGAGTCGACCAGGCCACTGGAAACTCAAGGTATTGGAGCCTCGGAAATTATTCCCTCAGATGGGTCTGGAGCTGCTGAGCAGGCATCAGCTTCTGAGGGTGTATTCAGATCTAAACAATTATATATTAAACCAACTTCAAAGGCAAAGACTAAAACTCCTTTAAAGGCAAAGAAACAAGTTCACCAGCCACATGGACAGGCCTCCATGCCCAAAAAGCAGATGCTCAAAATGGCCGAAGACTTAATTACCTTGATCAGGGGTTCACATCCCCCTCCTGATAAGAGGCCTAGGCAAGAGACAGACTATGAATCTTCAGATCAGGTTTCCATTTCTTCTGATTCCTCTTCTGATCAGAAATATTCTCTTCCCCTCCTATGAGGACTCTGATGCTGAAGAATCAATTCCTTCAGCTTCTCCTCCTGAGGACTACTCCTTTGGGGAAACCTTGCATACCATGAGAGAGCACTTCCACTGGGAGAGCCAAGATTTTTCAGAATCTAAGAAGAGGCTCAGAGACTTCCTTTTACTACCTCAACACAGGCCTGTAGCTATTCCACCTGTGTTAGACATTGTAGATGATGTGTTCTCAGAGCCTAGTCTGACCCCTGACTCCTTACCTCCAGCTCCTGTTAAGCCGGACAGATACTACAGGGTCCCTGACTCTCATAAATTTCTTTTCAAAAACCCTACTGCAGACCCAGAAACCATTTCTCAGGGTCCCAAAGGTGTCAAGGCTTCCACTGCAAAAAACCCGACCCCCTCTGACAAGGATTCTAGGGCACTGGATAGATGGTGAAAAAAGATTTACACATCTGCTACCTTAGCTATAAGGGCCTTAAATTGCCAGTTTCATATGCTCAAATATCAGCAGTATATCATGACACTGCTTAAACAGAAAATGATGGTAAATTCTGAATGTGCAGAAAACAAAGAAATGCAGCATTTATTGCATGCAGCTGAACAAGTTGGAAGGCATACTTTGCAATGTGGTTTTGATTCTCTGGAGGCCTCCTGCAGGGCCGCTGTTACGGGTTCTGTCATTAGGAGGCATGCTTGGTTAAAGGAACAAAATCTGCCTAATGTTAAAGCAAAATTATTAGATGCTACTTTACAACATGGTACCTTGTTTGGTGTTAAGGCAGAAGAGGTGTTAAAGAAAATGGAGGACAAAGCTAAATCTATGCAAACGGTCAAGGATTTCTTACAGGTACAGCCACCTAGATTTAGCAGACACTGACCTACAAAGAATTGGTCCTTTCCAGTCTCGGACAGACCTCAAAGGGGCAGATCCAGACGCCTTAGAGGCAGATCACAGCCGCAAGGTTCCTACAGGTCTAAGCAGTGGGGTGCTTTACCTACAGAGGTGGAGAAGACTAATCACAACCATATAGGAAACAGTCCCAATGACTTCTCCCTGCCCCGCACCAAGCACTTATCTTCTGGCAGCACCCTTAGGGGGAAAATGAGCACTTTTTTCACAAAACTGGCACATTATAACCCAGGACAAATGGGTTCTAGACATAGTGTCACAAGGCTACAAGTTTCACTTCCATACCCTGCCAAGGGCAAACGGTTGGCCAGACCTGCCAAAAAATCAGTGGGCAGAGGCTCAAAAACAAGTCGCAGCTTTCATGGACATGAGGGCTATTCAACAAGTGCCACAGCAAGAACAAGGACAAGGATTTTACTCAAGACTGTTCTTGGTACCCAGAAAGGACAAAGCATGGAGACCAATACTGGACCTATCTATTCTAAACACTTTCCAGGATATACCAAAATTCAAGATGTTGACCTTGCAGCAGCTTCTGCCCATGCTGGGCAGCAAGGCTTGGCTCATGACTTTAGACTTAAAAGAGGCATACCTGCATGTCCCAATCAGACAATCATGCAGAAGATACCTCAGATTCAAGGCTGGCTCAAAGCATTACCAATTCACTGCACTGCCCTTTGGCTTATCTACTGCGCCCAGGGTCTTCACAAAGTGCCTGGCACCAGTAATTGCTTACTGCAGACTAAGAGGAATACAAATATATGCTTACTTGGACGACTGCCTCATACAAGCAGAGAACAAGGACATTCTACTACAGCATCTGACATTTGTGAAAAGACTTTTAACATGCCTAGGGTACACAATCAGCAAAAATAAATCAAAACTAGTACCCTCTCAAGAGATAATATTCCTGGGTGCAAGCTTAAATACAACTGCCCAGATGGCTTATCTCACTCCAGACAAACAAAGGCAACTGACTACCTATTTCAAGGAAATGGCAACAAAGGCCCAGTTATCTGCAAGAAACATTCTGCAGGCTTTGGGCTTCATGGCATCCTGCATCTTACTAATTCCATATGCAAGACTGCATATGAGGAAAATTCAATGGTACCTAAAAAGTGTCTGGACACAACATTGCCAGAGCCTGGAAACAGTGGTTACTGTCATTCCCTGCCTGCAACAGGAGTTTCGCTGGTGGGCAAAGGCATGTCACCAAAACAAGGGACAGCCATTCTCACTACCCCCAGCCAGGCAGAGCCTAACGACGGATGCATCAGATTAAGCCTGGGGGGCACACATGGCAGGAAGAGGCATTCAGGGCACCTGGTCCACAAACCATCTACATATCAATCAAAAAGAGATGCTAGCTGTTCAAAATGCCCTGGCAGCCTTCAAGGACCTACTTCATCCGGGACAACTACTGATAAAAACAGACAACACCACAGTCATGTGGTACATAAACAAGCAGGGGGGCACTCATTCTTACCCCCTTTGCAGACTAGCCATGGCTTTTTGGGACACAACATTGACTTACCAAGTTCATCTGCAGGCACAATTCCTGCCAGGAAAGGAAAATACACTGGCAGACGAACTAAGCAGAAACCTCATTGATCCCCACGAGTGGCACCTGGATCCACAAGTCTTCAGCATGATAACAAAGAAAAGGGGATGCCCGGACATAGATCTATTTGCCTCCCCTCACAACAATCAACTAAAAAGATTCTGCACAAGGACCTATCACAGACAAGCTTGGAAAGTGGACGCTTTATCTTTCAACTGGACAAACCTATCAGTATATGCCTTTCCTCCACTGCCTCTCCTCCCCAAGGTGTACTCCTAAAGGTCAGACAGGAGAAACCAAAAATGATTCTGATTGCCCCAGACTGGCCACGCCAGTACTGGTATCCGAGCTTATGGAACTTGTCCCAATGCCCAGCCTGGACCTTACCTCAAATTCCTCATCTACTGTCCCAGCAAAACAATCAGATTCTGCACAGCCAACTCAGAACTCTAAACCTGGCAGCATGGCAGATAATGTAGCCATACAAACCACACACCTCTCAGTAAAGCTGTGATGGATGTCATTTTAGAAGCCAGAAGGCCTAGTAATAGAAAATCCTATGCTGGGAAATGGAAGAGATTTTGTGCTTGGAACCAAGCTCAAGGAACTGATACAGCTGTCCCAAATATTCCTCAGATTTTGCAATACTTAACGGAGATGCCGGACAAAGGCCTATCTTTTTCATCAATTAAAATCCATGCCTCTGCCATTTCGGCTCATTACAATACAGAGCCACCACTCTTTTCTCATCCTTTATTAAGGCAGTACCTCAGAGGAGCCAAAAACTTAAGACCTCCAAGTAGAATGCCAATACCTGCATGGGACCTCAATTATGTCTTGGAAAAACTCACCTTACCTCCTTTTGAGGCAGCTGCTACTGCGGATATAAAATTCTTATCTTGGAAAACAGCTCTGCTCCTAGCAATAACTTCTGCAAGACTAGTTTCAGAGCTACAGGCTCTCATGGCCTTGGAACCCATTATCATTTTTTATCCAGACAGGGTCTCTCTGAGAACAAACCCTACATTTATGCCTAAGGTAGTATCCAGTGTAGCCCTTAACCAAACTATTCATTTGCCAACTTTTTATCCAAATCCACAGAACAAGGGGGAGAAAATTCTGCATTCTTTGGATGTACACAGACAACTTAGATTCTACTTGGAGAAAGCTAAAGTTTTTAGAAAGACAGAACAATTACTAGTGGCATATGCCGCAGCATCACAAGGAAGGGCTATCTCCAAGCAGACTATTTCAAAGTGGATCGGTCACTGCATTCGTTTCTGCTATTCATTGCATGGCAAACCAGTGCCTAAGGGCATTAGGCCACATTCAACCAGAGCTGCAGCCACTTCTGTAGCCTTTCTCAGGGGAGTACCAACCAAAGACATTTTAGAGGCTGCTACTTGGAGTTCAGTGCATACCTTTACAAAACATTACAATCTGTCTCTTTACTCTAAATCCAGGGCAGGCTTTGCCAGTGCAGTTCTGCAGGGCCTCATAGCCGCTCCTAATGCTGTTTAGCTCCAGCCCCCCAACCATGGCTTTGGGACTCAACCCAAATGTAATGACTGCAACAGTCAAACACGAAGAACATAGCACAGTTGTGTACACTTACCATAAATGTAGATGTTCGAGTGTATTCACTGTTGCAGTCCAGGTTACTCACCCGCCATCCCCCTTATATTTGCTGTAACTTATCTTTACTTCTCTATTCTATACAACCTAGGTGGTGTATTTGCTTATAGATGGAGGTAAAGCTTATTTTGGTGCATGTATGTTTTATTTACATATTTTTAGCCTACCCTTTTGGGGGTGCCTAACATCTGGGGCAAGAAAAACTAAAGAAAATGGTGTCGGCTGCATCTTTTGTACCCCTGGCGACCTGACGTCGGGGAAGAGGCGACAGCAACCGACGCAGGACCCAAGACTTTGGAATTCAGGCCGACTGAGGGCAACCTTGCCAGTAGGATAACCCAAATGTAATGACTGCAACAGTGAATACACTCAAACATCTACATGTATGGTAAGTGTACATAACTGTACTTTTGTTTTCTTTACCTTGTGTTTTACTTGCATTCTGCTTTAACAGCATATTAAAACTTCAAAAAAGACCACAGCTCTGTCTCTTCTGAGTCAGGCAGAATTTTTTTCCCGCCCTCCCACCCAGTTACAGTTGTCTTGTTAAATACCACTGTCTTTCTAGTTGCCCGTCTCTTATGTTAATCTGAACATATATCTCATTTCCTCTCTACTTTCACTGGCTTGTGTGAGTAATCACAAAAGCATCATTTTTGAAATCCCTCCCCTTCAACTATTTAAATTTATTGACCATCCTACTATATTCCATAGTACCAGAATAAAAAAGTGACCACCCCTTTCAATCCATCTTGCTGTTTTAAAAATTGTAACTCTCCACTAAACCTTAACTTTTTAAACAGGTAAAACTTCAAGTTACCTACTTTCACATCTAACTTCTCTAGTGCACACTACAGTGTGCATTTTTTTTTTCATCTTACCTTTAAGCATCCATGTGACTAGCACTTGCTCTAATACCTGCTGGAAAGCACTAGGAAGCCTTAAACTGATACAAGCACTCAACTCTCCTTGTTAATAAGGAGAAATTAATACTAGGCAATAAACAGCCTATAATTGCAAAGTACCTTGCTAAGGTAAGGGAAAACAGCTCCTGTACTTTACAAAAAAAAGCACCAAACCAGGCACGTCCAAGGGTCAGCTTTCAGTGATTTCTCCTGTCCACCTGGTGAATCTGGGCATACTGGGGCAATGCAGCAATTGCCTCATGTACACAGACAGCCCTCTCCTCCTACCACCCAACACTACAACCTGTGAGAGATGCACTTACATAGCCAAAATGGAAGCAAAGCTCTCTCCACCCAAGATTGTGCTAGACAGTCAAGAGGAGAAGGATAACACCCACACTACACCTCAAGCAATACATAGCCTTTCTAAACCCACACCAGCAACACTAAATCCACATATGCAGAGGCCCTTAACTGTAACCTGCCCAAGCAACAAGGACCTCTGATGCTGAAACGCAAACAAACACCAATCACAACCAAAGTGTCACATAGTTCACAACACCAGTGTGCCACCCAGCAGGCAAGACAACGTACCTAACACTTTAGTCATAGGTGACTCTATAGTCTGGCACACTGATGTCCCACTCACCAGGTTGAACAAGGAGAATATTACAGTCAGCTGCCTGTCGGGTGCCAGGATCCGCCACATAACGCATGCACTCAAGTCACTCCACAACAAGTACAAATATGACTCTATCATTGTCCATGTTGGAGTGAATGACTTGAGATGTACCTCCCTGGACTACATGAAAAGAGACATGGAAGAGCTCTCGGATCATGTGGCCCAGGCAGGTATGACCCTAGTCCTGAGTAGCATCCTGCCTTTGCCCAGAATGATACCACAATATAAGGACAAAATGATTGACTTCAACAATTGGCTAAGCTTCTGGTGTCATTCAAAGGGGATCCAGTATCTGTTTGCCTGGGACGACATGCTCGACAGTCCACGATGCTTTGCCAGAGATGGTCTGCACCTGTCACCCCTGGGATTCAGGTTACTGGCTAAGGCTCTTGCCACCCCTATAGTGCCTTTTTTAGGCAAAGTTCAAAGGAAAAAACCACCACCGTAACAGGTACAAGCATGCAAAATCTGAAGGTAGTACTACTCGATGCTAGAAGTCTAAACCTCAAAATGCACTCTCGAGGCACTCCTAAAAATGGAGAACATCGATATCTGTGCAGAAGCTGAGACCTGGTTCACCAGAGAGCACCCCTGCAATACCAGGCTACAACTCTTACCAATCTTTTCGGCCACCAAACCAGGACCGAAACACTTAAGGTGGAGGAGTGTCAATATTCACCAAGGATATTCACACCACCAGGCTAGTTGCCCAACACAATGCATCTGAAATTCTCCAGGTGCAACTAACACTAGGTAAGACTGCAATCCAAATTGTAGCTTGCTACAGATCCCCCACCATACCCCAAGATTCTCACTACACCTTTCTAAACATACTGGAAAATATTAAGATAGAACCAAACACCCTAATACTGGGTGATGTTAACTACCCTGCCATTAACTGGGAAAACTACTCATGTAACAACACCTTTGCCCAACGGTTCTTGGAATTCATAAATTCCAACACCCTGGATCAACTAATCCATAGTCCCACCAGGGGCTCTAATATCCTAGACCTGGTCATTACCAACATGGGAAATCGATGCTCCACACCTATGGTCACCCCCTCGTTAGTCAGGTCTGACCATAAGCTAATCACCCTCAACATCCACATCCCACCCCCACCCCCACCCCCCAGTAAGGAAACCTCCGTAAAAAAACTTCTCCAAAGCCAACTTCATGCTACTCAAGTCAGAAGTGACAAACTTCATGACACCCATGCAGACGGGAACTGAAAGTTCAACTGTTGAATCCTACACTAAGGCACTGTACGAGCACATCCACTCATGCATGAATCGTGCCATCCCAAATAGAACCAAGATGCTCTCATCCAAAAAAAGTAAGCCAATCTGGTAGTCCCCTGCCATAAACAAACTTTACAACAAAAGGAAGAAACTGTTGCAGAAAAGAGGAAAATCCCAGGGTACAAAAAACTCCCTAACCAGCCTCAGTAAGAAACTGAGATCCCTCATAAAATCCTCCAAAGCTAGTTACGAAAATAAAATTGCCAAATATTCCAAAGACAACCACAAGGCATTCTATTACTATGTCAAGAATCTAAATGGCAATGCACAGATCTGTTCTGAGCTAAAACAGAATGGCATTAAATATACTGATCCCAAGGATATTGCCAATATCCTGGCAGATCGATTCAATGCCAACTTCATACCCCTCTCACCCCCTAAATGGCCCATCTCAATACCGGAAGATTGCCAAATTCCGATAATAACGGCCACACAGGTAAAAAAACGCACTCTCCAAAGCTAAGAATACAGCATTCATGGGACCAGATGACATCCCGGGCTGTGTACTATGAACTGGCACCTCACCTAAGTGTCATGTTTAATCATAGCCTCACCTCAGGTTTCGTGCCCACTGAGTGCCGTAGAGCTACAGTTATCCCACTCCACAAGGGGGGATCCACCTTGGATCCCGGAAACTACCGTCCCATCAGTCTGACAAGCCTTATCTGCAAGGCCATGGAGAGTATTATCATGGAACTTATAAACAAAGACATTGGCAACCTTCAAACACCTGACCCCACCCAGTTTGGATTTGTGAAGGGCCGATCTTGTCTCCTGAACCTGATTGACTTTTTCGAATCAGTCTCCAGAGTCATGGACAAGGGTAAGGTGGTCCACACAGCCTCTCTAGACCTTGCCAAGGCCTTTGACACCATCCCCCACTCTGGAATCATAGATAAACTTACTAAGCTGGGCATTAATCCCTACATCACCCAATGGGTTGCTAACTGGCTTACTGATAGAACCCACACTGTAAAAGTAGCCGACTCCAAATCCAGCTCCAGACAAGTGGAGTACCTCAAGGTTCAATCCTGGGACCACTCTTGTTTGGCATCTACTTCTCTGAAGTACAGGCCAACACTAAGGGACTCTGGCTAACAAAGTTTGCAGATGACTGCAAACTGGGAGCCATTATTGAATCCCCAAATGATGTTGATACTCTACAAAAGGTCCTTACAGAAACAGATGCTTGGTGCCAGAGCCATGGGCTCAAGCTCAATGCCAAGAAATGTATAAGTTATCCCCTTTGGGAAAGAACATGTATCCATGAATTACCATATAGGTGGCAATACACTAAACACCGAAAGTGTGTTAAGAGACTTGGGAACACAGGTAGGCAGTGGTCTCACCTTCGATAACCACATCGCCACAACAGTCAGGAAATCCTTCTATGTGGCACACCTCATCACTAAGCTCTTTTCATCCAGGAAAAAGGAGGTCATTGTCCCACTGTACTCATCCCTCATTAGACCCATTGTAGAATACAACGCCCTGTTTGGTAAGTACCTCTCAAGACATCTGCAACAACTGGAAAGGCCGCAGAAATACCTCACTAAAAGAATCACAGGCCTAAAGCAGATGCCCTATGCTGACCGCCTTAAGAAACTCCAGCTATACTCTTGTCGCATAGCGATCTCTGCTTAACATACAAGGTCATGTCAAACCCAGAGCTGTTGGACATGCTACACTTAAATCCCAATCCCTCAGAGCCGCACTCTCCAGGGATCTAAACCTTGTCATCACAATAAACAAAACATGCTGGAGGGATAGATTCCTGACCCAGAGACTCCCCAGACTCTGGAATAGATTGCCCATACATGTCAAGCAAAGTGCCTTTTTGGCCCTCTTCAAAAGGAACCTTGACTATTAGATAGGAGAAAGGAAATCCACCCCGGGGATCACGTCAGTCGCCCTGCTAGACAGGGGTCCAGGGAAGTAAATAGTGTGGGAAGAAATCCTAGGATCATGGATAGATACGAAAAGCGCACATTTAGTTTAGCGACTTTTGCCATGTGATCACTGAACTACCGCACACATTTTACGAGATTGCAAATACATCTCCTAGAAGAGCTTGGAGATACTCTACATGGTGCGGTAACTGAGGGAGTGTCAGAGAAGGTTGCTTCCCAGCTTGCTACTCTTAATTCCATGGTAAACTCTTCCATGCGTCTGATCTCGTATGTAGCTAATGGAATGAGTAGGGCAGCGAGTACAGGAATTGCTCTTAGGAGACACTCTTGGATGCGCTTATGTTCCTTTGCGGAGCCCTTTAAGTCATCCTTTGTGAACACCCCTTTTGATGGCTCGTCTTTTTTCGGGCCCAAAGTAAAAGAAACTCTTACCAGGTGTGAGCAGGAAGGAAAGACTCTGTCTGCCATCGGAGTCTGTTTTTCCACTCCTACTAGACCCTACCCCAAAGGTCAGAAGGGAGGAAAGATGTGGTTCTGAAAAGCCCAAGGAGCCTTTCAGGACACACGTGGTGAACCCCCCTCCAGGGGCAGTAGAGGAGGTAATAATGGAAGACGCTGCCCTCGCGACAGAGGGGGTCCGCAGAATCAGGGTGACAGATCTGTTCTTTGGGAAGCCCTACCAGAGCTCCTGAAAGGAGGCCCGACTGTCTAACTCTGGAGGCAGTTGGGGGTCACTTATCTTTGTACCCAGACACCTGGCTAAAAATAACAAAAGACAGCTGGATACAAAGCATCATATCTAGAGGATACTTTATTCTCTTTGCCACTTCACCACCCTTGATAACAAAAATCCCGGACGTTCCACCCAGTTACAGGTAACGAGCAACCATAGAGGTTCAAAGGTTGCTAGAAAAAAAAAGAGTCATCCAACTGGTCCCCGCAGACCAGATAGGATCCAGAACTTACTCAAGATTCTTTTTAGTTCCGAAGAAAACAGGGGACTGGAGACCCATTTTGGACTTCAGTAGGCTAAACAAATCTGTCAAGAAGAAGTTCCGGATGGTCACTCTACAGTTGATACTTCCTTTTTAGGGAAAGACAATTGGATGTGCTCGATAGATCTCCAGGATGCGTACTACCATATAAAAATGGCCAGACCATCCAGGGATCATCTGCGCTTTCGGCTGGAACCAGTCACTACCAGTTTTGAGCACTGCCCTTTGGTCTCACTACAGCCCCCAGAGTGTTCACCAAATGCATGGTGGTCACGGCTCACCTGAGGCATTTGGGATTCCAGGTGTTTCCATACTTAGACGATTGGCTCCACCACCACCAGGCATCAGCTCATACAAGACGGGGAAACCACGCTGAACCTTTGCAGCCAATTGGGGATGTGCTAAAATTGTTGGGGACGACAGCGGCTGCAATCATAGCGATTCCCTTGGGTTGTATGCACATGCGGATTCTGCAATGGCTCCTGTTCACACAATGGTCCTATCAAGAACTTCCAGTGTCACATCTGATTGCTCTAACAAACTCCTGCAAAAAGGATCTTCTGTGGTGGTTGACCTCTCATCAAGTAACGATAGGTCTTCCCTTTATCCTACCCTCAGCGTCGGCCACTGTGACCACAAACACTTCCCTGATCGATTGGGGGGGGGCATTTTCAGGGAAGAACAGCCCAAGACACATGTAACAAACTAGTGACACATCTGCATATCAATGTCCTGGAGGTGAGAGCGGTACTGTTAGCGTTGCAGTACTTTCAGGGCTATCCTCCTCTCGGGCAATTGCAATTCAGACGGACAACATTTCGGTGGTCTGGTACATAAACAAACAAGGAGAAACCAGGTCTTAACCCCCTTTGCCGAGAGGCCCCAAGAGTATGGCAGTGGGCTACCTCCACCCAGCACTTTCTGATAGCAATGCACATCCCAGGGAAATCCAGCGTGATAGCAGACAAACTGAGCAGGGCAATTTTGTTGCCTCATGAGTGGTCCCTCAAGGAAGAAATAGCAGAAAGAATATTCCGCAGATGGGGCCAGCCTTGCTGCGATCTCTTTGCATCCCCCATGAATACAAAATGCAGAAGCTACTTTGCCCTAATCCCCCCTCTGGGAGATGCCCTAAGGGATGCCCACGTACATGATTGACCCCCCGGGTCTCCTTTATGCCTTTTCACCAATACCCCATGATACCCAAAGTATTGCAGAAAGCCAAAGCCCTAGGAAGGACCATCATTCTAATTGCCTCCTACTGGCCTCGTCAGATTTGGTTCCCCGTTCTTCGACCTTATCTATTGAAAGAACCTTGGATTCTGGACCCAGTTCCAGATCTCCTGATGCACTCGTCGGGGGCTCTTCATCCCTCTCTTCAGTCCCTGAAATTGACAGCCTGGCTGCTCCAAGTCCCAACATAGCCAGGTTCCATAACCTCTCAACTGAAACACAACATATTGTGATATCTTCTCATAAATCGTCTACTAGGAAATTGTACCTCAGCAAATGGAAGAGATTTTCTATATGGGATTCCCAGAATAACATTGACCCTTACCTAGCCCCGATTTCCTCCATTTTGAAATTTCTGACTATGCTTTTCAACAAGGGAGCGGCTGCAGCCACCATCTGTGTGCAGCTTGTGACGATCTCTAATTTTCATCTTGGTAGTGGGGGTTTAAATGTAATGTCAAACAAGCTATCCAAAGCCTTTCTCAAGGGGACTTTTCACCTTATACCACCCGTCAAATCCCCTTATACACCTTAGAATTAGAATTTTATGCTTTCAAGCATCATTCTTCTACCATATGAACCAGTTTCTTCATGTGAATTGAAATATGTCTTGTAAAACCATTTTCTTAGTAGCCATCACATCCGCTCGAACAGTCTCTGAGTTACAGGCCTTATCTATTAAAACACCATATTTGATTTTTCGTATTGATAGTTTCCCTACAAACTAGTCCATCATTTTTACCTAAAGTTTGTACTGAGGATAATCTTAACCAAACGATAGAATTGCCGGATGTTCATTGTGTTACACTGCTGCAGTCATCATACTTGGGTTATCCTGCCGTCAGGCGGTCCCGCAGTCGGCCCGAATTCCAAAGTCTTGGTCCAGCGTCGGTTGCTGTCGTTTTTTCCCTGACGTCAGTGTGCCAGGGGTATATAAGAGGCATCCAACGCCATTTTCTTCAGTCTTTTGCCGTGCGGTGCCCGAAGCAGAAGCAGTTCGCAAGTGCCGGTCGGCCAACACCTGATATTTTCGATTTGAATTTCAGTCCGAAGTCTTCAATAAAGCTAAGTACCCTGTTGGGGAACATTTTCTTGCCTCAGTCTGATGCCAGAAAAAGTTAACAATTGCATTTCTTGTGGGAAACAAATACCTCATAAGGCCTTCCATTCCTATTGTATTCCTTGCCTAGGCCCAGAGCACGACGTCACAGGTTGTCGGTTTTGCACTAGGTTTAATAAACGAACTATCAAACGCTGTTTTGACTTCGCACAGCATTACTTTGGTAGGAAATTTAATTATATCATGTCATCGGAACAGCCGACAACCGCCATTCATAAAAAACGCAAGGATAAGGACAGGCAGCCTAGGAATAAGCCAGACACCGAGGCCTCAGCTGGGCCTGTCGCCGGTTCTCTGGTTTTCAGTGAGCCGCCTACGCAGCCCCTGATGACCGCAGAGCTGGAACCCCAGACAGCTGCGGATTCCCAAGCGGAGTCTACTAGGCCGACGCAGCCATCTACCGACACCAGAGGAGAACTAGACACCGGTGCAACGGAAACACCTTCGGTTGCAGAAGGTGTCTTCAGACCGACTACACTCACCATTAAATCTTATGCCAAACTTAAAACTCCTTTAAAACCAAAGAAAACTGTACATCAGTCTACAGTTCAAGGCCCCATGCCTAAGAAACAGATGCTTAAGATGCCTGAAGATTTGATTGCCCTTATCAGGGGTTCCCATCCCCTCCTGATAAAAGAACAAGACAAGAGGAGGATTATGCATCCTCTGACCAGGTTTCTCTCTCCTCATATTCTTCTGAGGAACAGGATTACACTTTTCCACCTTATGAATATTCTGATGCTGAAGACTCTATTCCCTCAGCATCTCCCCCTGAAGACTTCTCCTTTGGGGAAACTTTACATACCATGAGGGAACATTTCCACTGGGAAGGCCAGGATTACTCAGATTCTAAGAAAGGGCTCCGAGAATTCCTTTTACTACCCCAGCACAGACCTCTTGCTATCCCTCCTGTTCTAGATATTGTGGATGATGTTTACTTGGAGTCTAGTTTAAATCCAGACCAGACAGATACTACAGAGTACCTGACTCACACAAATTCCTTTATAAAAGCCCTGTAGCTGACCCAGAAACAAATTCCCAGGGTCCTAAGGGAGCAAAAGCTTCTATGGCTAAAAATCCTGTGCCCTCTGTAAGGGATTCCAGAGCCCTAGATAGATGGGGAAAGAAAATATACACCTCAGCTACTCTGGCTATGAGAGCATTAAATTGCCAGTTTCACATGTTGAAATATCAACAATTCCTAATGTCTCAGTTAAAACAAAAAATGAGCACACATTCAGAACTACCTGAATACAAGGAAATGCAGGATCTGTTGCATGCAGCTGAACAGGTGGGCAAACATACTTTACAATGCGGATGTTCATCGTGCATACAGCTGCAGTCATTACAGATGGGTTATCCTGCCGTCAGGCGGGTCCTCGGTCGGCCGAATTCCAAGGTCTAGGTCCAGCGTCTGTTGTCGTCGCTTCTTCCCTGACGTCAGTGCGGCAGGGGTATAAAAGAGGCAGCCGACGCCATTTTCTTCAGTCTTTCTTGCCGCGCGGTGCCCGAAGCAGAAGCTGTTCGCAAGTGCCGGTCGGCCAGCTCCTGAGATTTACGAAAGTATTTCAGCCGAAGTCTTCTTTAAAGTTAAGTACCCCGTTGGGGAAACTTTTCTTGCCTCAGACCGATGTCAGACAAAGTTAATAATTGCATTTCTTGTGGGAAGCAAATACCGCATAAGGATATCCACTCTTTCTGTATACCTTGCTTAGGCCCAGACCACGACGTCTCGGCCTGCCGTTTTTGTGCTAGGTTCAACAAGCGCTATTAAGCGCCGGGCGGTGTTCGCCCTTCATTATTTTGGCAAAAAATTTAATTATATCATGTCATCGGATACACCGACACCAGTTTTGAGCAAAAGACGCAAAGATAAGGACCGTCATCTGAGGTCCGCACCGAGTACGGAGACCACGCTTAGGCCGACTACCGGTTCTCCGGTTCTCAGCGAGGTGCCTACGCAGCCCCTGAATACCGATGAAACTACATTACCGGTGACTTCAGTACCCGAGGTCGCAGGCTCCTCGGTCTCCTTACCTATTGCAGATACCGACGCCACTCTTGGCGGGGAAACTCAAAATTTAGTCAGGCCTGCCATTTCTGAAGAAGTCTTCAGGCCGTCCACCTTCTCTATTAAATCCTTCACTAAATCTAAAGCAGCCATGAAAGCTAAAAAAACAGGGTCCTCAGACTTCCTCTCAAGGCCCCATGCCTAAAAAGCAAATGCTTAAAATGGCTGAGGATTTGATTACTCTCATCAGGGGTTCTCAACCCCCCCCCCCCCCAACAAAAGACCCAGATTGGAGGAAGACTACCCTTCCTCAGACCAGACTTCTATTACCTCAGAACACTCTGAGGACCAGGATTACACCTATTCCCCTATCGAAGACTCTGATGCTGAGGAGTCTCCCCCCCTGAGGACTACTTTTTTGGGGAAACCCTGCATACATTGAGGAAACACTTTCACTGGGAAGGCCAAGATTACTCAGATTCCAAGAAAAGACTCAGGGAATTTCTACTGCTCCCCCAGCATAGGCCCCTGGCTATCCCTCCTGTTTTAGATATTTTGGATGATGTGTACACAGAAGCCAGCCTTAATCCAGATTCTTTACCTCCAGCCCCTGTTAAACCAGACAGGTATTACCGGGTTCCTGATTCCCACCAGTTCCTTTATAAAAGCCATACTGCTGACCCCGAAACTATTTCACAGGGTCCCAAGGGAATAAAGGCCTCTACTGCTAAAAACCCTTTACCTTCAGAGAGAGATTCCAGAGCATTAGAAAGGTGGGGGAAAATGGTGTATACTTCTGTCACTTTAACCATGAGGGCATTAAACTGTCAATTCCATATGTTAAAGTACCAACAGTTTTTGTTATCTCAGTTGAAAAGCAAAATGACACAAACAGAACAACCAGATTTGAACGAGTTGCAGGATTTGTTGCATGGTGCAGAGCAAGTGGGTAAACATACCTTGCAGTGTGGTTTTGATGCTTTAGAGGCCTCATGTAGAGCTGCTGTCACGGGGTCTGTTATACGTAGACATGCTTGGCTCAAAGAGCAAACCTTGCCAGATCATGTCAAAGCAAAGTTATTAGATGCACCTCTTCAAAAAGATGTATTGTTTGGTGTTAAAGCGGAGGAGGTACTAAAGAAAATGGAGAAAAAGCGAAATCAGTGCAAACAGTGAAAGATTTCCTGCAGGTACAACCTCCACGCTTCAGCAGAAACTGGCCTTCAAAAAATTGGTCCTTTCCAGCCACGGACAGACCTCAAAGGGGCAGATACAGACACCCAAGGGGTAGAGGACAACCTCAAGGATCTTACAGAGCAAGACAATGGCAAGCACCAACCCCAAGAGGTGGAGAAGATAGATCACAGTCATTTAGAAAACAGACACAATGACTTCCCCCTATATCTGCCAAGCAAAGCTTTAATGGCAGCACCTTTGGGCGGAAAACTGGCATTATTTTCAAAAAATTGGCATATTGTTACAAAAGACAAATGGATTCTGGACAATTATAGACAAAGGCTACAGGTTCCACTTTCACAACCTTCCAAAAATGAGAGGCATGCCAAACCTGCCACAGAATCAAAGGGCAGAGGCACAAAGACAAATTTCCACTCTCATGGACATGAAAGCGATTCAAGAGGTACCTACAAAAGAACAAGGTCAAGGTTTTTATTCCAGACTATTCCTGGTACCAAGGAAAGACAAAGATTGGAGACCTGTCTTAGACCTATCCATCCTAAACACGTATCTACAGGTGCCAAAATTCAAGATGCTCACATTACAGCAGCTTCTTCCCATGCTGGGCAAGGAGTCTTGGCTGGTAACATTGGACCTCAAGGAGGCATACCTGCATGTCCCTATCAGACAGGATTGCAGAAGATACCTCCGATTTCTTGCAGGTTCAACCCATTATCAATTCTCTGCATTGCCCTTTGGCTTATCTACTGCGCCCAGAGTGTTTACAAAATGCCTGGCATCAGTAATTGCCTTCTGCAGACTACAAGGAATACAAATCTACCCATATCTGGACGACTGCCTGATCCAAGCGGACAGCAAGGACATTCTATTGCAGCATCTGGCGTTTGTAATAAAACTGTTAAACTCCCTGGGATACACAGTGAACAAAAAGAAATCAAAACGAATACCTTCTCAACAGATAATTTTCCTGGGTGCCAGCTTAAATACAACCACCCAGATGGCCTACCTCACGCCAGGCAAACAAGGGCAACTGTCTCAATACTTCAACAAAATGGCAACTTTCACCAGGCTAACTGCAAGGAAAGTCCTGCAGGCTCTGGGATTCATGGCATCTTGCATCCTACTAATCCCATGTGCAAAGCTGCATATGAGGAAACTACAATGGTACCTAAAAAACTTATGGTCTCAACACAGCCACAGCTTGGAAACAATTATACCACTCATTCCATGCCTTCAAAGGGAATTTTTGTGGTGGGCTTAAGCATGCCAAAGAAACACAGGTCTCCCTTTCTGTGTACCTCAAGCAACTCAAATCATCACAACAGACGCCTCAGACTACGCCTGGGGAGCACACATGGCAGATCAGTGCATTCAGGGAAAATGGTCCCAAAAAGAGAAGCACCTACACATCAACCAAAAGGAGATGCTAGCCGTGCACAATGCTCTTATGACCTTCAAAGACCTACTGCATCCAGGCCGGTTATTGATAAGGACAGACAACACCACAGTCATGTGGTACATAAACAAACAGGGGGGAGCTCATTCATACCCCCTGTGCAGGCAAGCCATGACCCTATGGAACACAGCACTGGAACTGCAAATTCAACTACAGGCACAATTCCTGCCAGGGAAAGAAAACACACTGGCAGACAACCTAAGCAGAAATATGACAGATCCACACGAATGGAAGTTGCATCCTCAAGTTTTCTCAAAGATAACTTAGGCATGGGGACAGCCAGACATAGATCTATTTGCTACCCACAGAAATTGCCAATTGAAAAAGTTTTGTTCAAGGACCTATCATCCACAGGCCTGGAAAGTGGACGCACTCTCTTTCAATTGGACAACATTGACAGTCTATGCCTTCCCTCCTCTTCCTCTACTGACCAAAGTTCTATTAAAAGCCAGAGCAGAGAGGCCGCAAATGATTCTCATTGCTCCAGATTGGCCAAGACAACACTGGTATCCGCTCCTAAAGAGCCTGACACACTCCCCACCATGGATCCTGCCTCTAGTCCATCTTCTGCTGTCCCAGCACAACTACAAAACCCTTCACAGCCAGCTCAAAACCTTAAATGTAGCTGCATGGAGAATACCCTAATTTCCCAACAGACTCTCCTCTCCAAGGAGGTGCAGGATGTCATCTTGGAGGCCAGAAGACCTTCTACTAGAAAAGCCTACTCCGCCAAATGGAAACGATTTTGTTCCTGGAATCAAGAAAAGGGCCAAAATCCTTGGGTAATAAATATACCTCAAATTTTACAGTACCTAGCTGAGATGTTAAACAGTGGCCTTTCCTTCTCCTCCATCAAGATCCACGCTTCAGCCATTTCTGCACAATACAACACAGACCCTCCTTTATTCTCACATCCTCTTTTAAGGCAGTTCCACAGAGGGGCCAAAAGTATAAAGCCCTCAAGGAAACCACCAGTTCCAGCTTGAGACCTCAACTTCGTATTGGAAAAGCTGACCCTTCCCCCCTTTGAGCCAGCTTCTTCAACAGAGCTACAATACTTGTCATGGAAAACAGCCTTCCTTCTGGCTATCACCTCAGCACGCAGGGTTTCGGAACTACAGGCCCTCATGGCTGTGCAACCATTCATCATTTTCCATCAGGACAGAGTTTCCTTACGAACCAACCCTACCTTCATGCCAAAGGTAGTATCCAGTGTAGCTTTGAATCAGACTATCCACTTACCTACCTTTTATCCAAACCCACAGAACAAAGGGGAGAGACTACTACATTCCTTGGACATTCACAGACAACTTCGTTATTATTTGGACAGAACAAAGCCATTCAGGAAATCTGAGCAACTCTTTGTGTCCTATGCTACAGGTGCTCAAGGAAAGGCTATTTCCAAACAGACAATTTCAAAATGGATAGCCCACTGCATACGCTTTTGTTATTCATTTCATGGAAAATCTGTGCCTGCATACATCAGATCCCACTCCACCAGGGCCACAGCTACCTCTGCAGCTTTCCTCAGGGGGGACCCTACCAAGGACATTTTGGAAGCAGCTACTTAGTTCAGTGCACACTTTCTCCAAGCACTACCACCTTCCACTATACTCAAAATCTAGAGCAGGCTTTGCCACAGCAGTCTTGCAGGGCATCCTCGCTCCTCCTAGTTCCACTTAGTGCCTACCACCCTTACTTAGCTTTGGGATTCTTCCCATCTGTAATGACTGCAGCTGTATGCATGATGAACACAGTACAGTTTTGTACCTACCATAAATGTAGATGTTCGAGTGCTCATACAGCTGCAGTCCAGGTTACCCCCCCTCCGTCCCCTCTTAGGACAGGCCTTATGACAAACACCTTTATCATACAACCTATTTGGGGTATTCTTTTATGGTGTATTTGCTTGCAACTACTGTTTTTTGATTTATCTATATTGCATGTTTGCATAACATTATGTTTTGCCTTCCTTCTGGGGGCACCTGACATCTGGGGCAAGAAAAACTGAAGAAAATGGCGTCTGCTGCCTCTTTTATACCCCTGCCGCACTGACGTCAGGGAAGAAGTGACGACAACCGACGCCGGACCTAGACTTTGGAATTCGGCCGACCGAGGACCCGCCTGACGGCGGGATAACCCATCTGTAATGACTGCAGCTGTATGAGCACTTGAACATCTACATTTATGGTAGGTACAAAACTGTACTATTTGATTCATTGGAAGCTTCTTGTAGAGCAGCTGTTACTGGCTCTGTCATATACAGACATGCTTGGTTAAAAGAACAAACCCTCCCTGACCATGTTAAAGCAAAATTATTGGATGCACCTTTACAGCAGGATGTATTATTTGGTGTCAGAGCAGAAGAGGTTTTAAAGAAAATGGAGGATAAGGCAA
Organism: Protopterus annectens; assembly: GCF_019279795.1. NCBI lineage: Eukaryota > Metazoa > Chordata > Ceratodontiformes > Protopteridae > Protopterus > Protopterus annectens. Next base: position 1,635,325,633 of record NC_056726.1, on the reverse strand, counting down.
AGTCTATGCAAACGGTCAAGGATTTTTTGCAGGTACAACCCCCTCGTTTCAGCAGAAATTGGCCAACAAAAAACTGGTCCTTTCCAGCTTCAGACAGATCGCAGAAGGGCAAATACAGACGCCCAAGGGGCAGAGGTCAGTCACAGGGCACTTACAGACCTCGCCAATAGGGTTCTGCTACCCAGAAAGGAGGAGAAGACAGGCCCCAAGCTAGCAGAAGACAAACACAATGACTCTATCCTCAAACTACCAAGCAAATCTGTCCTGGCAACTCCCTTGGGAGGAAAACTAGCATTTTTTGCAGACAACTGGCACATCATCACAAAAGACAAATGGGTTCTAAACATTGTCTCTCAAGGATACAGATTCCACTTTCATACCTTATCAAGGATCAGAGGAATGCCAAACCTGCCACCAAATCAATGGGCAGAGGCACAAAAACAAATTACAGCTATCATGAACATGAGAGCCATTCAACAGGTACCTACACAGGAGCAAGGACAAGGATTTTACTCAAGACTCTTCCTAGTCCCAAAAAAGGACAAAACATGGAGACCCATTCTGGATGTTTCAATTCTGAACACCTATCTGCAAGTACCAAAATTCAAGATGCTAACACTATAGCAGCTTCTTCCCATGCTGGGCAAGAATGCTTGGCTAGTCACTTTAGACCTCAAGGAGGCATACCTGCATGTTCCTATCAGACAAAATTGCAGAAGAGACCTCCGCTTCATTGCAGGTTCAACGCATTATCAATTCTCTGCACTGCCCTTTGGCTTATCTACTGCGCCCAGAGTATTCACAAAATGCCTGGCACCAGTAATTGCATACTGCAGACAAAGAGGAATTCAAATATATCCATACCTGGACGACTGCCTCATCCAAGCAGAAAGAAAAGACATTCTCTTACAACATCTGGCTTTTGTGAAGCATCTACTAAATTGTCTGGGGTACACAGTAAACGAAAAGAAGTCAAAACTAGTGCCCTCACAAAACATAATATTCCTGGGTGCCAGCTTGAATACAACGGCCCAGATGGCTTATCTCATACCAGGCAAGCAACGACAGCCGTTTCAATATTTCAAAATAATGGCAACAAAGACCCAACTCCCTGCAAGAAAAATTCTGCAGGCCTTGGGATTCATGGCATCTTGCATACTACTAATACCATTTGCAAAACTGCATATGAGGAAATTACAATGGTACCTGAAAAGTGTATGGACTCAGCACAGCCACAGCTTGGAAACAATGATACCACTCATTCCCTGCCTTCAACAGGAGTTTCTATGGTGGGCACAGGCATGTCACCTCAACAAGGGTCAGCCTTTCACCTTACCCACAGCCAGGCAAACTATGACAACAGATGCATCGGACTATGCCTGGGGAGCACACATGGCAGGGCAGTGCATTCAGGGCAAATGGACTACAGATCAGAGGCATCTGCATATCAAGTCAAAAAGAAATGCTAGCAGTACAGAATGCCCTAACAGCTTTCAAGGACCTTCTACATCCAGGACAACTAATAATAAAGACGGACAGTGCCACAGTCATGTGGTACATAAACGAGCAAGGGGGAACACATTCCTACCCTCTATGCAGGCAAGCAATGACCTTGTGGAACACTGCACTGTCTTACCAGGTTCAATTACAAGCACAATTCCTGCCAGGAAAGAAAAACACATTGGCAGACGATCTAAACAGAAACATCATGGATCCACACGAATGAAAACTAGATCCACAAGTATTTGCAATGATAGCTCAAAAATGGGGACGCCCAGACGTAGATCTGTTTGCAAGCCCCCACAACCACCAACTTCAAAAAGTTTGCACAAGGACCTTCCATCCACTAGCTTGGAAAGTGGACTCCCTCTCATTCAGTTGGAAAACATTAACAGTATATGCCTTCCCTCCACTATCTCTTCTAGCAAAGGTACTGCTGAAAGTCAGATTAGAGAGGCCACAAATGATACTCGTTGCACCAGACTGGCCACGCCAGCATTGGTACCCAATTTTAAGGAACATGGCCCATGGCCCACCATGGATTTTGCCACAAATTCCTCACCTGCTCACCCAGCGAGACCATCAGATTCTACACAGCCAGCTCAAGACTTTAAACCTGGCTGCATGGCAAATTACCTAAACAACCAGCCAACACCTTTATCCAAAGCTGTTATGGATGTCATTCTGGAGGCCAGGAGGCCCAGCACCAGGAAAACCTATTCAGACAAATGGAAAAGATTTTGCGCCTGGAACCAGGCTAAAGGCTTAAACCCCCTTGATCCAAACATCCCTCAGATTCTACAATATTTAACTGAGATGTTACACAAAGGACTTTCCTTTTCATCTATTAAGATCCACGCCTCAGCAATTTCAGCTCATTACAGCACGGATCCTCCTTTATTCTCACATCCACTTCTACAACAGTTCCTCAGAGGGGCTAAGAACTTAAGACCGCCAAGGAGAGCTCAAACACCTACTTGGGATCTCAACTTTGTTCTGGAAAAGCCTACACTGCCGTCCTTTGAACCAGCTTTTTCAGCTGATTTAAAATTTCTTTCATGCAAAACTGCCCTACTACTAGCAATAACCTCAGCTAGAAGAGTCTCAGAGCTACAGGCACTAATGGCAGTGGAACCTTTCATCATTTTTCATCAAGACAGAATCTCTCTACGAACTAATCCTTCCTTTATGCCAAAGGTGGTATCCATTGTGGCCCTAAACCAAACCATTCATTTGCCCACCTTCTTCCCAAATCCCCAGAACAAAGGAGAAAGACTCCTGCACTCTTTGGACATTCACAGGCAATTACGTTACTACTTGGATAAAACTAAGGCTTTCAGAAAAACTGACCAGCTTTTTGTAGCCTATGCTACAGGATCACAAGGAAAAGCTATCTCAAAACAGACCATTTCAAAATGGATAGGGCATTGCATACGTTTTTGCTACACACATCATGGGAAACCAGTACCTGCTAACATTAGGTCCCACTCCACCAGGGCTACAGCTACATCAGCAGCCTTTCTCAGGGGAGTGCCAACCAAGGATATTCTGGAAGCTGCTACTTGGAGTTCAGTGCACACCTTCACCAAACACTATCACTTACCTCTATACTCTAAGACTAGAGCTGGTTTTGCCACTGCAGTTTTGCAGGGCTTACTAGCTTCTTCTAACCCTGTCTGACTCCACCTCCCCTCCTTAGCTTTGGGATTCAACCCAAGTGTGATGACTGCAGCAGGGTAACATGATGAACATAGTACAGTTTTGTACCTACCATAAATGTAGATGTTAGAGTGTTCACCCTGCTGCAGTCCAGGTTACCCTCCCTCCATCCCCTCTGTACTAGCTGAACTTATCTCTACCACTCTATCCTATACTACCTCTGTGGTGTATTTGTTTGTGCCTAAGGGTTTTGTTTTATTTTTATATAGCTATACATATATATATATATATTTTTTTATTTATTTATTTATTTATTTTTTGCCTACCTATTGGGGGCACCTGACATCTGGGGCAAGAAAAACTGAAGAAAATGGCGTTGGATGCCTCTTATATACCCCTGGCGCACTGACGTCAGGGAAGAAGCGACAGCAGACGACGCCGGACCAAGACTTTGGAATTTGGGCCGACTGCGGGACCGCCTGACAGCAGGATATCCCAAGTGTGATGACTGCAGCAGGGTGAACACTCGAACATCTATATTTATGGTAGGTACAAAACTGTACTTTTTCCCCCCAATCATACCAATAACTTGGAGTATATGCTGCACAAACTTGATATTCACAGGCAACTTCGATTCTACCTAGATAGAACCAAAGAATTCAAAAAATCTGAACAGCTCTGTTCCTTTTCAGAGTCCAGAAAAGGCAGCCCTGCGGCAAAAACCACTCTGTCGAAATGGCTTTCAGATTGCATCACCTTTACTTATTCATCAGCCAATACACCACTGCAACACAAAATAAAGGCCCATTCAACCAGAGCTGTTTCCACATCTTCAGCCTTTACTGCCAGGCTACCAATAGATACTATTTGTGCAGCAGCCACTTGGTCAAAACCTCGTATCTTTATCACTCATTACAAGGTAGATAGGGCCTTCAGGGACAGAGCTTCCTTTGGTTCCACTGTCCTGAGGAATATACTGCCATGAGCCACCTGAGAAAGATGGTGCTTGGGACGCTACCCATCAATAAGAATGAATGGTGAGATGGAACAACTTCACATAAAGAAGTTATGTACTCACCATAACGTTCCATGTGAGTTGTTTGTCTTGCCTTCATTCTTACGCCCCACCCACCTACCCCCTCCAGACTTTCTCAAGGACTGAGAATTATGTTTTATCATGGTCTGATTGTCCTCTGTATGATTTCCTTAACTAAGGAGGTGTAAAATGGCATATGGTATTTTTTGAGGCAGCAAACAAGATCTGAGGTAACACAAGGTGCATCATGGGATAGGGAGTAGGCCTCAAGCTAATTGAAGACCTCAAACTTTGTAGTTGGCTGAGTTGGAGCCAAGGATTGGCTCTGAACCCATCAGTAAGAATGAAGGCTAGATGAATAACTGACATGGAACGTTATGGTGAGTACATAACTTCTTTTTATACCTTTCCCTATAATGCATTTCTTTTCCTGCTTCTGCATTTACAGCAGTATTTCCTAAACATGCTTCCTTATCAAATTCTGGCATTCTATCACATTCTTAAAATCTTCTCTCTTTTTTTGCTTGGCTTTTATTTTATTTACTTATTTATTTATTTTCTTTTTTATGGATGGCTTTTATTATCTGTATATCGAATTTTTCCAAGAAGCAATACAGTAAAACTTTATTTTAACATATAACTTTCTTCTGTGAAGTCCACTTTCTTTAATAGCTACATCCCAGACTTTTGTATCTGTTCCCTAAATTGCCTTACCAAAAGTCAAAATGTTTTAATCACAATTTATCTCCTTCCTACCCAACAGACTTACATAAAAAAAATTTAAGGATGCAAAAAAAATAAATAAAATGCAGGAGTTACCATTCCTTGTCTACTGTATTTTATTTCATTTTTTCCACTATGGAATTTAACCTAGATTCCCAACATGAAGATAAAATACTACTACTGATATTTGGAAATGGAATAATGGAATAAACACTGACTGTATAAAGTTTTACACAGTAAAATTTAATTTATCAAATTAACTTTCTTTTTTATCATTATCTTAAAAATCTTCCATACATTTACTATTGCTTTTAAACTTTAAACTCGCATCCATTGCAGATTTACCTGTGAGTTCTTCCTAAACTTGATCTTTAAAAATGCATCTGTTTTTCATTAAAAATACTTCCAACCTTCCTCGTATTTCCTAAACGCATACTTTTTATTCAGCTGTAAATGTATTGACTCAAATAAATTGCCTGCACAAATACTTTTCAAATACACACTTTACTGTACTAAATTTATGTCCTTTGCTTTAATTTACCATAATGGGGCAATGTACTCCCAAATTCCACAAATATATTCCTTATCTGTTTTGGTGCTTTTTTGTTTCTGCACCATTTCCATTAATGAGTAACATAAAGTGATATTAATTTGTTGACATTGTTTAGTCTCTCGTCCCATTGCAGTCTTCTTTCATAACCATCCATTAATTAAAAGCACCACAACCAAAATTCTGTATGCTGTTCTAAAAAAAATGGAAACTGTTATTAAAACCATATTCTTGTAAAATGCTCCATAATTGTGCAAGATTAACAGAATCTAATGCCATTGAAATAGTACAGACCGTGACCTGCTTCTCTTCTTGTGATTGGTGCTAATATTTTCCTCCTGGTGAGAGAGGAAGCAAAGGAATATTGTATCCCAAAAGAGTGAAGCTATACTGAGACCAGCATTAGTAGCAGTCAGGCAGTAGCCATTCATGCAACTCCCCTCTTTTCATCATTCTTGATTAGCTAATTCTTTATTTTTCAGTAAGTACTGCTTGATTTCTTTCTAACTTTAGAATATCTGCCTAAATACTTCATCCTTAAATTTTCAGGGTCTGCGTATTAGTTTCCCCTCAAGTGTTTAGCAGTGCTCTGTACAGACTCAGACACCTTGGGTGACATTTTTCCTGTAAAAGGAGTATATAAGGAAACAGCTCCAGTACTTAGTAGTAATGACCATCCCTCCTTGCATGTGTAAAGGTCAGTTCCCTGTGCTTTCTCCTATTAACCTGGTGAACTTGGGCATTCTGAGGCAGTGTAGCAACTGCCTCATGTACACAGACAACCCTCTTCTCTTACCTCCCAAGACTCAGACTTGTGAGAGATTTACTTGTATATCCAAATTGGAAGCCATGCACTCAAGCCAAGACCAGAATAGCAGGTCAAGAGGAGAAGGTCAACACCTGCACCACACCACCTGTAACACACAGCCCTCCAGTACACCCACCATCACAGCTCTCACATAAAAACACAAACCACACACCCACCTTTGCGGAGGCTCTCAATAGAATTCTACCCAAAGAGCAGAGACCTCCAAGGCAGAAACCCACTCGACCACCACAACACAGCACAAACCACAAGACACACAGCTCACCTCCACAGTGTGCCCCTCAACCTAAGGCAAAACAGCTTGCCCAATACACTAATCATAGGCGACTCGATAGTGAGGCACACTGATGTCCCACTCACTAGGTTGAATAAGGAGAAGGTAACAGTCAGCTGTCTGTCAGGTGCCAGAGTCCAACACATGCACTCAGGTCACTCTATAACAAGTACAAGTATGACTCTGTCAATGTCCATGTGGGTGTGAATGACCTGAGACGCACCTCCCTGGACTACATGAAAAGTGACATGGAGGAGCGCTTGGATTATGTGGCCCAGGCAGGTATGACCCTAGCCCTGAGCAGCATCCTACCATTGCCCAGAATGATACCGCAGTACAACTAGAAAATGATTGACTTCAACCATTGGCTAAGTTTCCGGTGTCATTCTAAGGGAATCCAGTGTCTGTCTGCTTGGGATGACATGATTGACAGACCTTGATGCTTAGCTAGAGATGGCCTGCATGTGTCACTCCTGGGTTTCCAAATACTGGCTAAGGCTCTTGCCACCCTTATAGTGTCTTTTTTAAGCAATGTTCCAAAAACCAAATTACCACCGTAACAGCAATAAATAAATGCAATCTGAGGGTCATGCTGCTCAGCACTAGAAGTCTAAATCTCAAAATGCACTTGCTTAAAGCACTTCTCAAAATGGAGAACATCGACATTTATGCTGTAACGGAGACCTGGTTTAAAGCAGCAGAAAGCTGCCCTGCGCTACCAGGCTACAACTCATTCCACACCTTTTGGCCCCAGAACAAGGACCGAAGCTCCAAAGGCAGTGGTGTCTCCATATTCATAAAGGATATGCACACCTCCAGACTAGTATCCCAGCATAATGCATCTGAGATACTTCAGGTACAACTAACATTGGGGTAAGATGGCGATTCAGGTCGTAGCCTGCTATAGGTCCCCAACCATGTCCCAAGACTCTCACTCCCATGTTCCTAAGCACTCTGGAAGCTGTTAGGATCCAACCCAACACTGTCATACAAGGTGACTTCAACTACCCCTCCATCAACTGGGAAAACTACTCATGCACCAATACACTGGCCCAACGCTTCCTGGAATTCATCAATTCCAATGCCCTGGCCAGCTCATTCTTACCCCGACTAGAGGAAGCAATATCCTTGACCTAGTTATTACTAACATGGGCAACCCTTGCTCTACACCAGTAGTCAATTCCTCCCTGGTTAGATCTGACCACAAACTAATCACCATGGAAATCCACATCTCACCCACACCCCCCACAAAGGTAACCACCATGAAAAACTTCTCCAAAGCTGACTTTGGGCTCCTAAAAACAGAGGTGGCTAACTTCACGGCACCCATGTCAATAGAAAATAGATGCACAACTGCAGAATCATACACCAATGCATGTACGAACACACACATAAATGTATGGAACTAGGCATGCCCAACAGAATTAAGATGCTCTCCTCCAAAAAAAGGAAGCCAATCTGGTGGTTCCCTGCCATTAATAAACTCTACAACAGAAGAAAGAAACTGTTGCAGAAAAAGATGAAGTCCCAAGACTGGAAAAACTCTCTTATTAGCCTCAACAAAAAGTTGGGATCCCTCATCAAAACCTCTAAAGCCAGCTGTGATGGTAGAATTGCAACAGACACTAAAAACAACCACAAAGCCCTTCTATAGTTATATCAAGAATCTCCACGGCAGTTCCCAAGTTTGCTGCGAGTTACTGCACAATGGTACCTCCTATACTGAGCCAACAGATATTGCCAACATACTGGCCTACAGATTCAGTGCCAGATGTACCCCTCTCTCACCCCCAAAGGACCAATCACAATACCGGAGGAATCCTCAGGTACCCAGCATTACTGCAGCACAGGTTAAAGCTGCATTGTCCAAGGCCAAGAATATAGCTTCCATGGGACCAGACAATATCCCTGGATGTGTTCTGCACCACATCTGTGTGCCCTGTTCAGTTACAGTCTCACCTCAGGCTTTGTCCCTACTGAATGGCGCACTGCTACAGTCATCCCTGTCCATAAAGGGGGAGCGACTACAGACCCTGGGAATTATCACCCCATTAGCCTGACAGGTCTGATATGCAAGGCTATGGAGCGCATCATCATGGACCTAATTAACAAGGATATAGGGAATCTCCAAACTCTAGAGCCCACGCAATTTGGTTTTGTGAAAGGTAGATCATGTCTGCTCAACCTGGTTGACTTCTTTGAGTCAGTCGCCAGAGCTGTGGATGAGGGGCACAACAGTGCTTACAGCCTACCTCGATCTGGCCAAGGCCTTTGATACCATTCCCCACTCAGGAATTATCGATAAACTCACCAAACTAGGTATCAACTCCTATATCACTGGGTGGTTTGCAAACTGGCTCACAGATGGAACCCATAGTGTGGAAGATGCGGACTCCACGTCAGACTGCCAACTAGTCACGAGTGGAGTCCCACAGAGATCGGTCCTGGGTCCCCTCCTGTTTGGCATCTACTTCTCAAAAGTCCAGGCCAACACGGAGGGACTCTGGCTGACCAAATTCACAGACGACTGCAAGCTGGGAGCCATTATTAACTCCCCAAGTGATGTAGACATCCTACAGAAAGGCCTCACTGAGACCAATGACTGGTGTCAAAACCATGGCCTTAAGTTTAATGCCAAAAATGCATCATTATCCCCTTTGGGAAAAACTCAGTTCCCACTAATTACCACATCGATGGGAGCCCACTGAACACTGAAGGCGTTATAAGAGATCTGGGGACACAGGTCGACAGCAACCTCTCCTTCGACCACCACATTGCCACTGTGGCAGAAAGTCCTTCTATGTGGCACATCTCATTACCGAGGGTTTTGCATCCAGGAAGAAAGAGGTCATCGTCTCTCTCTACTCTTTCGTCATTAGGCCAATCATCGAATATAATGCCCCGTTTGGCATGTACCTCACTAGACACATGCAACAGCTGGAAAGGCCACAAAAGTACCTCACGATGGTGATCCTAGGCCTTAAACACATGTCCTACATGGACAGACTCAAAAAAAACTCCAGCTATTCTCTGTCTCATATCGTCTGCTAAGAGGCGATCTCTGCTTGACTTACAAAGCCATGTCTGACCCAGCTCTGTTAGATATCGTACATCTAAAGAAATCCTAGTCTCTCTGCACCACATTCTCCAGAGACCTCAACATCATTACCACAATCAACGGAACATGCTGGAGGGACAGGTTCATAACCCAGAGACTGCCCATGCTCTTGAATAGACTTCCCTTACATGTCAGGCAGAGCACCTCACTGGCCCTCTTCAAGAGAAATCTTGATAAGTGGATGGGAAATAGAAAGTACACCCCGGGGATCACTGCAGTGGCTCTACTTGATAAAGACACTGGGAACTAATGTTGGGCAGCACGATGCCAGGGCTCTTCTATGGGCTAGGCTTGTAAAGGCTCAAGGGCCATTAGTCCCAGTACACACCTATGAACCTATGGCATTATTGTGCCTTGATGCTGACCCCTTGTATCCAATAATTCCTTAATAATAATAATAATAATAATAACAATAATTATTATTATTATTTTAATGGTTGATCTTGCACCTGTTCCTTGCTTTTTTCTTTACAAACCTGTATTGCTGTCTGCATAATTTTCATTAAAATTATAATTTGTATTACTTAAAGTGATGAGTCTCCAGTTACCTAAATCTCTCCAACTTCCTTTCTTACAAACAGACCTTATATTTTTTCTTCTAAAGCCTTCCTTTAACAACTCATTTCAAAATTAATAACATTTTTCTCTTTGTCACTATACCATCTGTATTTGGTGCTGCCTCTGTATTTAAAAGTAATATTGTTTATTTAATACATTCTTAACATTCTTTTCTGCTCTTCACACATTTTGTTACATACCAGATGTTCTTCGTGTTTCACTGTTGCAGTCATTACTTTTGGGTAATCCTGCTGGCAGGTTGCCCTCAGTTGGCCTGAATTCCAAAGTCTTGGGTCCTGTGTCAGTTTCTGTCGCCCCTTCCCTGACGTCAGGTCGTCAGGGGTATAAAAGATGCGGCTGACGCCATTTTCTTCAGTTTTTCTTGCCGCGCGGTGCCCGAAGCAGAAGCAGTTCGCAAGTGCCGGTCGGCCGACTCCTGAGATTTTCATGTTCGAGTTTCAGTTCCAAAGTCTTCATTAAAAGCTAAGTTTGTATCCCTTTAACATTTTCATCCTTACATTTTAGTAATATACTCCTCCACTATGCACATTCTCTGCTTATGGTTTGTGTACACCTTATTTCCTTTCCACCTCTTTCATAAAAAATCTTCATCCTTGTTTGTACTTAAATGTAATAAAGAAGACATCTGCTCCTTCCTTACATTAAAATGTTTTTTCAGTCATCAGCCTTTTTCATTTCATAAAAAGGCAGTTATATCAGAGCTTCTGTAAATCTGAATCTTTCACATGTTAAACTGTTGAAGTATAACATGTACTCCTTTTTCGTCCTTTTGTACCACCATTCTGTCCAGTTTTAATATGCTATCTGTATACCCATATTGCCTTCCATCTATGATGATAAAAAAGCTTATCACATCATTTATAATTTTTATCAGTCTGTAATTTTTTTCACTATCATCCCCATAAATGCTTCACATAAAATTGTCTAAAAATCCTGTTGCACCTGCTGCCATTTGTTTTAAACTGTCAGAAAAACACAGTCTATCTCTGTTCTAATTGTATCCTCGTTTGTGAAATTTCTTTACCAATGTGCACTTTCACAGTGTCAAATATTTATTTAAACTTTTTAACATCATTACTCCTTTTACATTTTTTTTCTTCTTAAATTGCAGTTAAAATCCCTGTGCATGTCACATTTGAAGTTAATGCAAAGAGAAAAACTTTTTCATATAATTCCTTGCTTCCTGAAACAGTGGGATCATACATGATATGATAATCTACTTCCTTCCCTCTCTGTGCACGTATGGTATTACTGCACTTGTTTTTAATGCAGTATCCTCTTTAAATTTTAAATGCATACCCCTTCTTACTAGAAGGCCGCCCCCCTTGAGCACTCATCTTTGCCAAAAGACTATATCACTATCCCATGCTATAAAGCTTTTATTTTGTGGGTGCTTTTTGCCACATGACTGCTGATTTCAAGTCTCCCCACATGAGACTTGGCTCAGTCATCTTCCATATTAGGGATGTACCTAGTACAGAAAGGGAGTGAGCAGTCATTCAGGCAGCCAATAAGGTTTTATTGTTGTCCAGAATGCTGTGAGCTTGCACCTTTTCCCCCCTGCCCGTGTAAGTTCAGCTTACACCCCGGCCCGACAGAGACCCTGTGGAATCCTGTCTTACTTCTCTCTGAGCTGGGAACTACTTATTACACTCCCTCAGCAGCTACATCTCCTTTGTGGTGTAAGCTTTCACGAATGTTTGTTCCTATCCCCATCCCTGATGAGGGCATGCACACCAATATTACCACAGGGACAGGCTGGTTCCTTTGTCCTATGCATGCGAGTTGTTTTGCGTACAAGGAAGAAGGCTGTCCTCACTGTTGCATAGCGACAGCATTTGTCTGTTACCAATACTGTGCACCCTCTTTCCATACTCTAGGCAAGCTGTTGTCTTGTTTGCATTCAGGGTTTATCCTTTGGCATCACAAAGCCAAGGCTCCCGCTGGCCTAAATACCAGAGTCTTTGATTCCTGCGTTGGATGCTCTTTCTTCTTCCATGACGTCAGGTCATCAGGGGTATAAAACGTGCAGCCGACGCCATTGCATCAGTCTTTCTTGCCGTGCGGTGCCCGAAGCAGAAGCAGTTTGCAAGTGCCGGTCGGTCGACTCCTGAAATTTTCTTTTTCGAGTTTCAGAACCGAAGTCTTAAAAAAAGATACGTACCATGTTGGGGATCTTGTTTCTTGCTCCAACCTATGTCAGTAAATGTTAACAATTGTCTTACCTGTGGAAAGCAAATACCTCATAAAGATTTTCATTCGTACTGCATCTCTTGCTTAGGCCCAGACCACGATGTCCCTCGCTGTTGGTTTTGTGCCTTGTTCAACCCCCGAACTATTCGTCATCGGGCTATCTTTGCAGCAAATTATTTTGGTACTCTGTGTCAGTACTCCGAAATGGCTTCATTGAGCCATCCGACTACCGATCTTCTGAAAAAACGTAAAGATAAAGACAGATATAGACCGCATAGGTCCAAAACTGCCAACGACGCTTCCATTAAGCTAGTCGCCAGTCCGCCGGTACTCAGTGAGGCGCTTTCGCAGCCCCTGATACCAGTTACCTCAGATGCGCAGGCCTCTACTGAGACGCATTCGGAGTCCGTTATGCCGCGACATGCTTCTTCAACTATGGAACCTGCGGATGTCTCTACCTTGGATGGGTCCGGAGCCGCTGTGCAGGCACCGGCTTCTGAGGGTGTATTCAGGCCTACAGACTTGCATTTTAAACCAACGCCATCTTCTTCATCCAGGCCTAAAACTCGATCCATGCCTAGAAAACTGACGTCCAAACTGCATGCTCAGGCCCATATGCCTAAAAAACAAATGTTTAAAATGGCCGAAGACCTTATTACATTAATTAGGGGAAGCCAGCCTTCCCCCTCTGAGTCCTAGAACTGAATTTCCTTCTAATTCTTCTGATCAGGAATCTGATATTTCTGTTCCTTGTGATGACCAGGATATTTGCCCTTATCTACCTATGAGTATTCTGATGCAGAGGATTCCATTCCCCCTACTTCCCCTCTAGAAGATTTTTCTTTTGATGAAACCTTGCACACTCTTAAGGAGCATTTCCGCTGGGAAAGCCAAGATTACTCTGGCTCCAAAAAGAGGCTTAGGGAATTCTTGCTCCTTCCTCAACACAAGCCTTTAGCTATCCCTCCTGCAATCTTTGCCAGATCATGTTAAAGCTAAATTGCTGGATGCTCCCTTAAATTAGGACGGCCTGTTTGGCAACAAAGCAGAAGACGTACTTAAAAAGATGGAGGAAAAAGCTAAATCTATGCAAACTGTTAAAGATTTCCTACAGGTACAGCCTCCAAGATTTAGTAGGCATTGGCCGTCTAAGAATTGGTCCTTTCCTGCCTCTTCCAAGCCTTCTCTGTCCAAACCCAGAACCAGCAGAACACCCAGGCTTCAGTGGAGGGCTCCCACTTCCAAATCAGGGAGTTGTAAGACTCCTGCCTGTGGTAAACTGTCTCAATGACTTAACTTTAAAACTTCCAAGCCCTTCTCAACTGACTGCTCCTTTAGGGGGAAAGATTGCTCTGCAGACAAAAAAACTGGGAACTAATTACCCAGGACAAATGGGTTTTAAATATAGTTTCCCAAGGATACAGATTTCACTTCCACATTTTACCAACCCCAAACGGTTGGCCAGATCTACCCCCAAATCAGTGGGCAGAGGCTCAAAAGCAAGTACTCTCTCCCTTAAATATAAGGGCTATTCAGACTGTACCAGAAGAGGAAAAGGGACAAGGTTTCTACTCAAGACTTTTCCCGGTACCCAGAAAAGACAACTCATGGCATCCTGTCCTGGACTTTTCTATCCTAAACACCCTCTTGGTGATCCCAAAATTCAAAATGCTAACTTTTCACCAGTTGCTTCCTATGTTAGGCAAGGATGCCTGGTTGGCAACACTGGATTTAAAGAAGCCTACCTGCACATCCCAATTAGGGAATCTTGCAGAAGATACCTACGCTTCAAAGTAGGCTACATGCACTATCAGATGTTTATCGTGTTTCACTGTTGCAGTCATTACACTTGGGTTATCCTGCTGGCAGGCTACCCACAGTCGGCCTGAATTCCAAAGTCCTGGCCCGGCGTCGGTTGCTGTCACCTCTTCCCTGACGACAGTGCGCCAGGGGTATAAAAGATGCAGCCGACACCATTTTCTCCAGTCTTTCTTGCCGCGCGGTGCCCGAAGCAAAAGCAGTTCGCAAGTGCCGCTCGGCCGACTCCTGAGATTTTCAAAATTGAGTTTCAGATCCGAAGTCTTCAATAAAGCTAAGTACCCCGTTGGGGAAACTTTTTTCTTGCTCCAGACCGATGTCAGAAAAAGTTAGCAATTGTATTTCTTCTGGGAAGCAAATACCTCATAAGGATTTTCATTCTTACTGTATTCCTTGCCTAGGCCCTGACCACGACGTTGCTAGTTGTCGTTTTTGTGCTAGATTTAAGTGTCGGTACGATTTTGCTTTTCATTACTTTGGCCGGAGGTTTAACTATATAATGCCATTGGAACAGCCGACCGGAATTCATAAAAAGTGCAAGGAAAAAGAAAGGACAGGCATCCAAGGTCCAAAACCGATGACGAAGCCTCTTCTAGGCCAGCTGTCGGTTCGCCGATTCTCAGTGAGGCGGTTTCGCAGCCCCTGACACCCGCTGCCTCAGAGCCACAGACCGCCTCCGACTCCCACGTGGAGACAACTAGGCCTCTGGATACTCAAGGTATTGGGCCTTTGGAAACTAATCCCTCAGATGGGTCCGGAGCAGCTGAGCAGGCATCACCTTCTGAGGGTGTTTTCAGACCTACACAGCTTTATATCAAGCCAACTTCAGCATCCAAGACAAAGTCTAAAACAGTTTTAAAGACAAGGAAACAAGTACAGCATTCTCCAGGACAGACTTTCCATTGCCTAAGAAACAGATGCTCAAAATAACCGAAGGCTTAATTACTTTGATCAGGGGTTCCCATCCCCCTCCTGATAAGAGGCCTAGGCAAGACACTGAATATGATTCCTCTGATCAGGTTTCCATTTCCTCTGACTCCACTTCAGAACAGGGATACTCTATTCCTCCCTATGAGGATTCTGATGCTGAAGAATCTATACCTTCAGCTTCTCCTCCTGAGGATTATTCCTTTGGGGAAACCCTGCATACCATGAGGGAGCATTTCCACTGGGAGAGCCAAGATTACTCAGAATCTAAGAAAAGGCTCAGAGACTTTCTTTTACTACCTAGGCACAGACCTCTTGCTATTCCACCTGTTCTAGACATTGTAGATGATGTATTTTCAGTGTCCGGCCTGTCTCCCGACTCTACCTCCTGCACCTGTTAAGCCTGACAGATACTACAGGGTTCCAGACTCATAAAATTTCTATATAAAAACCCTGTTGCTGACCCAGAAACTATTTCTCAGGGTCCCAAAGGGGTCAAGGCCGCTACTGCAAAAAACCCTGTCCCCTCAGATAGAGATTCAAGGGCACTGGACAGATGGGGGAAAAAAGTTTACACTTCTGCTACCTTGGCTGTAAGGGCTTTAAATTGCCAGTTTCATATGCTTAAATATCAGCAATACTTAATGTCTCTGCTAAAACAGAAAATGTTGACAAATTCTGAATGTTCTGAGAACAAAGAAATGCAGGATTTATTGCATGCAGCTGAACAAGTGGGAAAGTATACTTTGCAATGTGGTTATGATTCACTGGAGGCCTCTTGTAGGGCCGCTGTAACAGGTTCAGTCATTAGAAGGCATGCTTGGTTAAAGGAACAGACTCTGCCTGATCATGTTAAAGCAAAATTATTGGATGCTCCATTACAGCATGATACTTTGTTTGGTGTTAAGGCAGAAGAGGTGTTAAAGAAAATGGAGGATAAAGCTAAATCTATGCAGACAGTAAAGGATTTCTTACAGGTACAGCCACCCAGATTTAGCAGGAACTGGCCTTCTAAGAATTAGTCCTTTCCCGTGTCAGACAGGCCACAAAGAGGCAGATACAGACGCCCTAGAGGCAGACAACAGCCCCTGGGCTCACACAGGCCCAAACAATGAGGTGTTTCTACCTCCAAAAGCGGAGAAGACAAATCACAGCCTTTTAAAAAAACAGTCCCAATGACTTCCCTCCGCCAATGCCAAGCATTTATCTTTTGGCAGCTCCCTTAGGGGGAAGCTAGCACTTTTTTTCACAAAATTGGCACATGATCACCCAGGACAAATGGGTCTTAAATATAGTCTCTCAGGGCTACAGGTTCCACTTTCACACCCTTCCAAAGGCAAAAGGTATGCCAGACCTGCCACACAATCAATGGGCAGAGGCACAAAAACAAGTTTCATCTCTCATGGACATGAGAGCTATTCAGCCAGTGCCACAACAAGAGCAGGGACAAGGATTTTACTTAAGACTTTTCTTAGTACCAAGAAAGGACAAAGCATGGAGACCAATTCTGGACCTGTCTATTCTAAATACTTTTCTGGACGTTCCGAAATTCAAAATGTTGACTCTGCAGCAGCTTCTGCCCATGCTGGGCAAGAAGGATTGGCTTGTAACTTTGGACCTCAAAGAGGCATACCTGCATGTCCCAATCAGACAATCTTGCAGAAGATACCTCAGATTCATAGCTGGCTCAATGCACTACCAATTCTCTGCACTGCCCTTTGGCTTATCTACTGCACCCAGGGTCTTCACAAAATGCCTGGCACCAGTAATTGCATTTTGCAGACAGAGGAATTCAAATATATCCCTACTCGGACGATTGCCTTATTCAAGCAGAGACCAAAGACATTCTACTAAAGCATCTGGCGTTTTGTAAAAAGATTACTAATTTGCCTAGGGTACACAGTAAACAAAAATAAATCAAAACTAGTACCCTCTCAAGAGATAATATTCCTGGGTGCAAGCTTAAATACAACTGCCCAGATGGCTTATCTCATGCCAGACAAACAAAGGCAACTGACTTCTTACTTTGAAAGCATGGCAACAAAGACCCAGTTATCTGCAAGAAAAATTCTGCAGGCTCTGGGCTACATGGCATCCTGCATTCTGCTAATTCCATATGCAAGACTGCATATGAGGAAACTACAATGGTATCTAAAAAGTGTTTGGACACAACATTGTCACAGCCTGGAATCATTAATTTCACTCATTCCCTGCCTGCAACAGGAGTTTTGATGGTGGGCACAGGCCTGTCACCACAAGGGACAGCTATTCTTACCCACAGCCAGGCAAACACTAACAACAGATGCATCAGATTATGCCTGGGGGGCCCACATGGCAGGAAAACGTATCCAGGGCACATGGCCCGCAAGCCAAAGGCATCTTCACATCAATCAAAAAGAGATGCTAGCTGTACAAAATGCCCTGACAGCCTTCAAGGACCTACTTCATCCAGGACAGCTGCTGATAAAGACTGACAACATCACAGTCATGTGGTACATAAACAAGCAGGGGGGCACACATTCCTACTCCCTCTGCAGACAAGCCATGATTTTGTGGAAGACAGCATTGACTTACCAAGTACACCTGCAAGCACAATTCCTGCCAGGAAAAACAAATGCTCTGGCAAATGAACTAAGCAGAAACCTCATGGGTCCTCACGAGTGGAAACTAGATCCCCAAATCTTCAACATGATAACAAGGAAATGGGGATGCCCAGACATAGATCTTTTTGCCTCCCCTCACAACTGCGAACTTCAGAGATTCTGCACAAGGACTTATCACAAACAAGCATGGAAAGTGGATGCTTTGTCATTCAGCTGGAACAACCTTACAGTATATGCCTTTCCTCCACTGCCTCTCCTCCCCAAGGTACTCTTAAAGGTCAGACAAGAAAAGCCACTAATGATACTGATTGCCCCGGATTGGCCACGCCAACACTGGTACCCAATCCTAAGGAGCTTGTCTCAAAGCCCAGCCTGGACATTGCCTCAAATTCCTCATTTACTGACCCAACAAAACAATCAGATCCTGCACAGTCAACTCAGGACCCTAAATCTAGCTGCATGGCGGATAGTGTAACCATTCAGAATACACCTCTCTCTAAAGCGGTTATGGATGTTATTTTGGAGGCCAGGAGGCCCAGCACCAGAAAATGTTATGCAGAAAAATGGAAGAGATTCTGTGCTTGGAACCAGGCACAAGGAATTGACACGCTTGTTCTAAATATTCCTCAGATTTTACAATATCTAACTGAGATGCTGGACAAAGGCCTATCCTTCTCATCAATTAAGATCCATGCCTCTGCCATTTCAGCTCATTACAGTACGGAGCACCTATTTTTTCACATCCATTGCTTAGGCAGTACCTCAGGGGGGGCCAAAAACATAAGACCTACAAGGAGAGCACCAATACCTGCATGGGACCTCAATTTTGTCTTGAACAAAACTCACACTGCCTCCTTTTGAGCCAGCCAATACAGCTGAGATAAAATTCTTATCATGGAAAACAGCTCTGCTGTTAGCAATAACTTCAGCAAGAAGAGTCTCAGAGTTACAGGCATTAATGGCTGTGGAGCCTTTTATTATCTTCTATCAGGACAGGGTTTCTCTAAGAACAAACCCAACATTTATGCCTAAGGTAGTGTCCAGTGTGGCTCGTAACCAAACCATTCATTTGCCAACTTTTTACCCAAACCCACAGAATAAAGGGGAGAGACTTCTGCATTCTTTGGACATACACAGACAGCTACGCTTCTACTTGGACAAAACTAAAACTTTCAGAAAAACGGGGCAACTTTTAGTGGCATATGCTGCAGGATCACAAGGAAAGGCTATCTCAAAGCAGACTATTTCAAAATGGATGGGACACTGCATTCGTTTCTGCTATTCACAACATGGCAAATCAGTGCCTAAGGGCATTAGACCACATTCTACCAGGGCAGCAGCCACCTCAGCAGCCTTCCTCAGAGGAGTACCAACCAAGGATATTTTGGAGGCTGCAACTTGGACTTCAGTGCACACTTTTACTAAGCACTACCACTTGCCTCTTTACTCTAAATCCAGAGCAGGCTTTGCCACTGCAGTCCTGCAGGGCCTTATAGCCACTCGTAATTGTATTTAGACCCAGCCGCCCAACCTCAGCTTTGGGATTCAACCCAAGTGTAATGACTGCAACAGTGAAACACGATGAACATAGTACAGTTGTGTACCTACCATAAATGTAGATGTTCGAGTATATTCACTGTTGCAGTCCAGGTTACCCACCCACCATCCCCCTTTCTTTGCTGGGACTTGTTTCTACTTCTCTATACAACCTATGTGGTGTATTTGCTTGTAGATGAAGGTATTGTTTATTTTAGTGCATGCTTTTATAAGCAATGTTTTTTAGCCTACCCTTTTGGGGGCACCTGACATCTGGGGCAAGAAAAACTGAAGAAAATGGCGTCGGCTGCATCTTTTATACCCCTGGCGCACTGACGTCAGGGAAGAGGCGACAGCAACCGACGCCGGACCAGGACTTTGGAAATCAGGCCGACTGCGGGTAGCCTGCCAGCAGGATAACCCAAGTGTAATGACTGCAACAGTGAATACACTCGAACATCTACATTTATGGTAGGTACACAACTGTACTTTCTCTGCACTGCCCTTTGGCTTATCTACTGTGCCCATGGTATTCACAAAGTGCCTAGCTCCAGTCATTGCATTTTGCAGGCAAATAAATATTCAAATATACCCATACCTGGACGATTGTCTAATTCAGGCAGAAAGCCAGGACATACTTTTGAATCATCTGGCGTTTGTACAGAAGGTGCTAACTTGTCTGGGGTACACCATAAACGAAAAGAAATAACATATTGTACCCTGTCAACATATTATATTCCTGGGATAAAGCTTGAACACAACTTCCCAGATGGCTTTCCTCACACCAGAGAAACAAATTCATTTGACAGCTTACTTCAAACTAATGGCCACAAAAACCCTGCTATCTTCAAGGCAAATACTGCAAGCCTTGGGGTTCATGGCCTCCTGCATTCTCCTAATTCCATATGCAAGACTGCATATGAGGAAACTACAACAGTATCTAAAAAGCCTATGGTGTCAACATTCTCAGGACCTAGAAGCAATGATTCCTATCATACCTTGCCTACATTTAGAGTTCCTTTGGTGGGCAGAGGCCTGCCACCAAAACAAGGGACTACCATTCACTCTACCCACTACCGCCCAAACCCTAACAACAGACGCATCAGACTATGCATGGGGGGGACTCACCTGGCAGGGAAGTGCATTCAGGGCAAATGGAACCCAAGTCAAATGCACCTGCATATCAATCAAAAAGAAATGTTAGCTGTACAGAATGCTCTGGCAGCCTTCAAGGACCACATTCTTCCAAGACAATTAATGGTAAGAACGGACAACACCACTGTTATGTGGTACATAAATAAGCAGGGGGGACCCATTCATACCCCCTCTGCATCCTAGCCATGGTTCTGTGGAACACAGCCTTGAGCTACCAAGTGCATCTACAGGCTCAATTCCTGCCAGGAAAGCTAAATACACTGGAAGACAAACTAAGCAGAAATTTCATGGACCCGCACGAGTGGAAACTGGAACCAAAGACTTTCAACATGTTGACAAATGGGGGAGCCCAGATATAGACGTGTTTGCCTCCCCCCAGAACTACCAGTTGGACAAATTCTGCACAAGGACTCCCCACAAACAAGCTTGGAAAGTGGATGCCCTGGCTTCAACTTGAAAAATCTGTCAGTTTATGCCTTTCCTCCTCTGCCTCTCCTCTCCAAAGTACTACTAAAGATCAAACAGGACAAACCAAGGACGATACTGATTGAACCAGATTGGCCATGCCAACACTGGTACCCCCTCTTGCGCACTGTGTCACTGCTGGCACCTGCCTCAGACCCCTAGCCTGCTGTCCCAGCAGGAGTGCCAGATTCTGCACCCTCAGCTTCAGACCCTGAACCTGGCAGCCTGGCTAATTGCTTGACCTCTCCGTTACCATCCCTCAGTAAACAAGTGTTGGATGTTATTTTGGAGGCAAGAAGGCCTAGTACTAGAAAATCTTATGCTGAAAAATGGAAAAGATTCTGTTCCTGGAACCAAACTCAAGGGATGGGCACAGCAGCGCCCAATTTACCTCGGATTCTTCAATACTTAACTGAGATGCTTCACAAGGGCCTTTCTTTTTCCTCCATCAAAATTCATGCCTCAGCCATTTCAGCTCATTACAACACAGAACCACTCCTCTTCTCTCATCCACTGCTCAAGCAGTTCCTCAGAGGGGCCAAAAACTTAAGACCACCCAGGAGAGCCCCAACTCCAGCCTGGAGCCTTAACTTTGTATTGGAAAAATCTCACTCTACCTCCTTTTGAGCCAGCTGCAAGTGCAGAGTTAAAATTCCTTTCTTGAAAAACAGCCTTCCTTTTAGCAATCACTTCACCAAGAAGGGTATCTGAATCACAGGCCCTTATGGCAGTGGAGCCTTTCATCATCTTTCATGCAGACAGGGTGTCCCTCAAGACCAACCCCTCCTTCATGCACAAGGTAGTATCCAGTGTGGCTCTTAATCAGTCCATTCATTTGCCAACCTTCTTTTCTAATCCACAGAACAAAGGGGAACAGATACTGCACTCCTTAGATGTGCACAGACAACTTAGATTTTACTTGGGCAGGACTAAACCTCAAAGGAAATCTGAACAACTGCTGGTGGCATTTGCTGCAGGGGCAGAGGGGAAGGCCATTTCAAAGCAAACCATTTCTAAATGGATAGGCCATTGCATTCATTTCTGCTGTAAGCACCATGGAAAACCTATCCCACAGGGGATACAACCACACTCAACCAGGGCTGCATCTACCTCTACAGCCTTTCTCAGAGGTGTCCCTACTAGGGGCATCCTAGAAGCTGCTACCTGGAATTCTGTACATACTTCCAACAAGCATTACCATTTGTCTATTTTCTCTAAATCCAGAGCTAGTTTTGCCACTGCAGTTTTGCAGGGCCTTATAGCTGGTCCTAACGCTATCTAAATTCCTCCTCCCATCCTTAGCTTTGGGAATCTACCCAAATGTGATGACTGCAACAGTGAAACACGAAGAACATAGTACAGTTGTGTACACTTAACATAAATGTAGATGTGCGAGTGTATTCACTGTTGCAGTCCTGGTTACTTTCCCTCCAGCCCCTCTGACTTTTTTTGGCTATACCTCCATTCTCCTTTACTATGCTTAAAACCTTTTTGGTGTATTTGTCTTTTTGTTGGAGGTTTAACCTTGCATATTTATATTTAATTGCTTCCCATTAGGGGGGCACCTGACATCTGGGGCAAGACAAACTGATGTAATGGCGTTGGCTGCATGTTTTATAACCCTGACTACCTGACGTCATGGAAGATGAGACAGAAACTGACGCAGGACCCAAGACTTTGATAATCAGGCTGACTGAGGGCTACTGCAAGCAGATAACCCAAATGTGAGGACTGCAACAGTGAATACACTCTAACATCTACATTTATGGTAAGTATACACAACTGTACTTTTTGTATGAGGGATCCACATCCCCAGGCCTGGAAGGTGGATGCCTTCTCTTTCTCTTTCTCTTGGGCGGGGATTTACCTTTATGCCCCCTCCCACACTGATTCAGAAGGTCCTCCTGAAGATTCAGAGGGACAAACCAAAAATCCTACTGGTGACTCCCTTCTGGCCAAGACAGCATTGGTTTCCCATTCTTCACCTTTTAGCCAAGGGCAATCACCACAGGTTACCCCACCGTCTAAACCTACTCACACAAGACAGGGGGTCCCTAATACACCCTCAGGTGAGCAATCTCAGGCTCACTTTATGGGCGATAATGTTCTGATCCCCTTCAGGCACCTATACTCAGAGGATGTGCTCAGTGTCCTGCAAGAGGCCAGGAAACCCAGTACCAGGAGAAATTATGTGGCAAAAAGGAAAAGCTTCTCCAGTTGATGTCATAATTAAAACCAGGACCCTTTACTCATTCCTGTACCCATGGTCCTTTCTTACTTGTGTGAGCTTCTACACGCGGGACTGATGTACTGTTCTGTTAAAGTCCACTTGTCTGCCACTTCACTTTGACTTACTTTGGTAGTGCCTCTGGCATCCAGAATAGAGGTTAAGCTCTTTCTGAAAGGGGCCATCCATATCAAACACCCTCGTAAGCCAATCCCTCCTACATGGGACCTACATTTTGTCCTGGAAAAACTCACTTTACCTCCACTTGAGCCAGCCCACTCTACTTCACTGAAGCTATGTACCTGGAAAACAGTACTGCTGGTGGCTGTCACATCTGCCAGGAGGGTATCAGAAGTGCAAGCCCTGGATGTTCTTCATGTTTCACTGTTGCAGTCATTACATTTGGGTAATCCTGCTGGCAGATTGCCCTCATTCGGCCTGAATTCCAAAGTCCTGGGTCCTGCGTCGGCTGCTGTCACCCCTTCCCTGACGTCAGGTTGTCAGGGGTATAAAAGAAGCAGCCGACGCCATTTTCTTTAGTCTTTCTTGCCGCGCGGTGCCTGAAGCAGAAGCAGTTCGCAAGTGCCGGTCGGCCGACTCCTGAGATTTTCGTGTTCGAGTTTCAGATCCAAAGTCTTCAATAAAGCTAAGTACCCCGTTGGGAAACTTTTTTCTTGCTCCAGACCAATGTCAGAAAAAGTAAATAATTGTATTTCTTGTGGAAAGCAAATACCTCATAAGGATTTTCATTCTTACTGTATCCCTTGCCTAGGCCCTGATCACAACATTTCTGGTTGTCGGTTTTGTGCTAGATTTAACCAACGCACTATTAAGCGTCGGTATGATTTTGCTTTAAACTATTTTGGACGCCGGTTTAATTATCCAGAATTGTCGTCAGCCATCCAACTACCGAAGTTCACAAAAAACGCAAAGAAAAGAAGAGAAGATAGACAACAGAGGCCCAAAACCGACAACGAAGCTTCTCCTAAGCCAGTCGCCGGTTCTCAGTGAGGCGCTTTTGCAGCCCCTGGCGCCCGCTACTTTAGAGTCGCCGACTCCCACGTGGAGTCGGCCATGCCGCTGGAAACTCAAGGTATTGGAGCCTTGGATACTATTCCTTCAGATGGGTCCGGAGCCGCTGAGCAGGCACCGGCTTCTGAGGGTGTATTCAGACCTAAACATCTTTACATTAAACCGACTTCAGCTTCAAAGGCAAAGACTAAAGCACCTTCTAAAGCAAAGAAACAAACTCAAGAGCCACGTGGTCAGGCCTCTATGCCCAAAAAACAGATGCTCAAAATGGCCGAAGACTTAATTACCTTGATCAGGGGTTCCCATCCCCCTCCTGATAAGAGGCCTAGGCAAGAGACTGACTGAATATTCAGATCAGGTTTCCATTTCTTCTGATTCCTCTTCTGATCAGGAATATTCTCTTCCCCCCTATGAGGATTCTGATGCTGAAGAATCTATACCTTCAGCTTCTCCTCCAGAGGACTATTCTTTTGGGGAAACCTTGCATGCCATGAGGGAGCATTTCCACTGGGAGAGCCAAGATTTTTCAGAATCTAAAAAGAGGCTCAGGGATTTCCTTTTACTACCTCAACACAGGCCACTAGCCATTCCACCTGTGTTAGACATTGTAGATGATTTGTTTTCAGAGTTTAGTCTTACCCCTGACTCCTTACCTCCGGCTCCTGTTAAGCCTGACAGATATTACAGGGTTCCTGACTCTCATAAATTCCTTTTTAAAAACCCTGCTGCAGACCCAGAAACTATTTCACAGGGTCCCAAAGGAGTTAAGGCTTCCGCTGCAAAAAACCCTACCCCCTCTGACAGATTCTAGGGCACTGGATAGATGGGGAAAAAGGTTTACACATCTGCTACCTTGGCTATAAGGGCCTTAAACTGTCAGTTTCATATGCTCAGATATCAGCAACATATCATGGCATTGCTTAAACAGAAAATGTTGTTAAACTCTGAATGTGCAGAAAACAAGGAAATGCAGGATTTATTGCATGCAGCTGAACAAGCTGGAAAGCATACTTTGCAATGTGGTTTTGATCCTTTGGAGGCCTCCTGCAGGGCCGCAGTTACGGGTTCTGTAATTGGGAGGCATGCTTGGTTAAAGGAGCAAAATCTGCCTGATCATGTCAAAGTTAAATTATTAGATGCAAAACGAGAATGCAGACTCCTTGAAATGCAAACCCTTACTGAAAAACAAGCTGTACTAAAACAGCCTATGCCGTTTGCTGCCAACACCAATAAAAAGCGAACATTAACGGAGAGTGAAAACTTGGTAAAACACAAATCCTTAATGCCAAGTTTATTGATCCAAAGCAATAATACAGGCGTTTTCACTGGAGACACTGCTACAGCTTCATCAGAGGTACTAACAAAAACACCCGCCAAATCATGTTTATAATACCACGTCATTGCGTGCTCCAAGTAACGCCATTTAAAGAAACATTTACCTTTCAATCAAAAACATATAAATCATATCCATAAACCAACTTTATATAATAAAAACATCAATTACAAGTATATTAAAAATATTGTGTAAAACTATTGAGTAAAGGGTTCATGTATAAATAAACCTCATCACCTTGAGTGTTGATTAAATGTGTATATCATTACCAAATGCCTAGCATCAAATTTATTATGTTTCGACTACCATTAATATCAACTATGTACAACTTTATGTATTTAAAATTCTAATTTAAATTTCTAAAAAAATCTTTAAAAACTAAAATAATTTGTATTAGTCAAATTAGCAAAATTAACCACATTAAGTTGGCCCCAGTCTTTATTCACAATGCGATAACTTTACCTAGACTTTTTCCTAAACTTCCACCAAATAACACAGTGTACATGAACATAAAAACATTTCTTTAGGGCAAACAGCTTATAGTATCATATAACAAACTTGAAACTAAAAATCAAACGTTATATAATAGAAAATTTCTAACTAATGTTAGCGTTTGTAACTTTTTAGTCTCAATATACAAGCAATATTACAATGCTCGTTCAACCCAGGAAAGGAAAAGGCATCCAGCCGTAGTTGCCATTCCAATTCCTTGTTTTCTAAAATAAGTGGTGTCGGACCACCTCTTCCTGTGTTTAATACTTGGTCTATTACAATGAATTCAAAGCTGTGTCCCTCATTTTTTGAAATATGCTTCGCTAATGCATTTTCATTATTCTGCTTCCTCATAGCATAAACATGTTCGTACACTCTGTCCCTTAGCCTTCTGTCCGATTTCCCTATATAGAAGGCTAAACAACAATTACACGTTGCCAAATAGATGATAGATCTAGACTCACAATTCAATTTTTGGTTAATTCTAAATTGTCTTCCTCGAATAGAGAAAACACTAGTCGTTTTCACAAGATGGCAGTAGTTACAGTGCCCACACTGAAATGAACCTTTCAACTTGGTGGTTAGATTGGATGTACTGTGCCTCTGTAGTAGAACTTTCAAATTATTACCCCTTCTGTAAGTAACCCTGGGTTTCTTTCCTAGTCTATCCAGAAGTTGATGATTATTAGAAATAAAGTACCAATTTTTATACAAAATAAATTGAATTGTCTTAGAGTCAGTGCTAAAAGTTGTAATAAAACTACATTCATAGTTATTAACTGCTGAACTATAATTGTCAGCAGTATTAATAAAGTTACTAGAAGGTGTTACGTTCCTCTCCAAATTTAAGTCCAACATTAAATTAACCATTGGAGCAGGCACTTGTTTCTCTGGTAGAAGCGGAGGGTAAAAACCCAAGGCCCTTTTGTCATTAACCTCCTGAAATAACTCTTCAAACAGATATATGTGGTACTCCCTGTTGGTAAACATAAATTTTAATAAATCACATTCTTGTAGGAAAAGTTGCTCGGTACTACAAATCCTGGACGCTCGAATCATTTGACCCTTAATTATTGCTTTCTTTTGTTTGAATGGGTGGCAACTCTTGAAATGAAGTAGGGAATTGCAATAGGTGGGTTTTCTATAAATGCTTGAAAAATAATCACCTTTAATAACATCCTTACTCAACCTAATATCCAAGTAGTCAATTTCCCTCTCCGAAAATTTTGAAGTAAATCTCAAAAAAGATGTAGTGTCATTAATGTCAGACACTAATTTCGTTGCCTCCTCCTTGTCACCCTCAAACAAAATAAAAATGTCGTCCAGGTACCTAGTGTAAAATTTTACTTTTTCTTTCCTTAATGTGTGATTAAATATGTTTTTCTTTTCCCAGTGTGCCATGAAAAAATTCGCAACACTGGCCCCACAAGGGGACCCCATTGCCACCCCTTGTTTCTGCAAATAATATTTGCCGTTGAAGGCAAAAAAATTAGATGATAATATTATGTCCAGTAACTGGGTGACTACATTGATCTCATTTTTTGTAGCTTTGAGTTCTGTTAACATAAGGGAAATCCATTCCAGTGCCTCCAAATGTGGGATAGATGTGTATAAATCTACCACATCTATAGTTAAGAAGTTATAAGCACTATTGTATTCCACGTTATTTATCTTTTCCAAAAAAGTCCAAGAGTCCTTACAGATGTAAGGTACTTCCTTCAAATATTTAGATAAGATGATCTCAACTAACTGAGCACATGGATAAGTTAAAGAAAGGCGGCTATCTATTAGTGCTCGAAAAGGTGGGTTCCTTACGTCCTTATGAATCTTAGGGATCCCAAATATTACCGGAGTTTTGGGCATTTTGATGTCTATGTAGTTGTAAGTATCTATGTCTATGTCTCCATTCAGAAAAAGGTCCCTGAAGTAACTCCTGTTCCTAACATGAGAGATATTTAATTCATTTAAGGACGAGGTTATATAGGCTGGCCCCTCAAGGATTGTTTCCATGATGTTATCATATTTGCACTTATCAAAGATTGCTAGACCGCCGCCTTTATCTGGCTTAATAACCCTAACCTGCGCCCTACATAACATATCTAACTCCAACATTTGTTCCTCAGAAGCATTACTAGTGATACTATTCATCCTAAAAGTGTTTGAAGTTAAGTGCCTTAGATCCAATTCACATACTTTCTCAAAAAGTAGTAAACTAGTGTGCAAGGATGGATTATAAGTACTTGCAAGTTTAAGTCCTACATCACTAGCTGTCGCTTGGTTGTTAAACAAAAGTTTCAGATTTAATTTCCTTACGAAACATTTAAGATCAATAATAGTCTTGACCAAATCGCAGCTAGTGGTAGGAACAAAGGTGTTACCATAAGCTAGTAACTCCACTAAACATGGGTTAACCTGAAAGGATGAGAAATTATATATTTTAAAATCACCTTTCTGATTGGACAATATGATCAATTCATTTTCACAATTAATGTCCATTTCAGTCATTAAAGTCAATTTTTGTTGTTCCAATTCTTCTTGTAAGGCTGTCGAGCTGTCCTTTTCCCTAAAAAATGGTCAGTGTTGCCCTCCTCGTTTCGTTTGGCCCCATTATTAGGGTTGTTACTCCTAGTATTGTACGTCTTCCCTCCATTTTACGTTCAGGTGCCCTGTTTACGAAATTATTGGAGTCAAGTCCATCTGTACCCTGTCCACTTCCATCCGTTACCGGAAAATAACCCTCGTCATCCTCTCTCTCATTTGGAGTATCAATAGCTTGTCGGGGGGAAATAACTTTCAGTTTAGGGTAAGCTGAGTTATTAATATAACTCAGCCTATCCCTAGCAAGTTTTTTGTTCTTAGTAACCTTGAATTTTTCTATTACCCCATCTATGCTAGAGAAAATTCTAGTGTAGTCATACTTATATCTTTCAAATTCAAGGTTAGATTTAAGTTTACCATCAAGCATATTGACCTCTTCGATTAGCTTGGCTATCTCTACGTTGTAAAATTTGATGATAAGCTCTAACAATTGGAACCCTTGGTTATCAAAAAGCTGACTGAGTTCTTTAAGGAAATCGCCGTTGAAGAACAAGCCAGTTGGACAAAAGTTAGAACGCAGCCCCTTAGGTATCATTTTGTCCTTAATACATTGATGGAAGTAAGCTACCTCGAGCTGTAGCTTTTTCAATTTTAAAAGTTTTATATCAAAATCTTTCAACAGAATACTTATAGAGGTTTCACTTACTAACGTGGAGCCACTTCCGATATTGGAGTTATCAGCTTGGTTGCCAAAAACCAAGTTGTCAGTATTGTGAATCCACAATCCAAAGTTCGGGACCCCTATGGCGCCTGGGGGCATAGGTAAAATGGCCGGGTTAATTTGCTCAATCGAGTTTGCGATCCATTCCCAGAACGAGAAACAGTCTGTGCATAAGAAGCACTTTCTTGATTGTAACAACGCTGCCCTGCTTGAATAGCAGATGCACTACCTTCGGAGTTAAAGTTAGTCATATTAGATATCCCTCCGGCAATAACGGCTTTTGTAGTTGAGTCCGTATTGGCCATCAAAGTAGCGTTCGCTTTCGGTGTAGCTTCAATACGCTGATCCAGAGCGTCAAGCTTATGAGTGATATTATCCATTCTTGTTGTTAAAGCCCTAATAAGGGCTGTTAGGTCGCCTTGATCTTCATTACTGTTAGTGCTACCAGTATTGAATAACACCGGGCTTGCAGGACTAGGTGTACTGCCTTGCGACATGACAGTTTAACCCACCTTTTCGAGCACTAATAGATAGCCGCCATTCTTTAACTTATCCATGTGCTCAGTTAGTTGAGATCATCTTATCTAAATATTTGAAGGAAGTACCCTATATCTGTAAGGACTCTTGGACTTTTTTGGAAAAGATAAATAACGTGGAATACAATAGTGCTTATAACTTTTTAACTATAGATGTGGTAGATTTATACACATCTATCCCACATTTGGAGGCACTGGAATGGATTTCCCTTATGTTAACAGAACTCAAAGCTACAAAAAATGAGATCAATGTAGTCACCCAGTTACTGGACATAATATTATCATCTAATTTTTTTGCCTTCAACGGCAAATATTATTTGCAGAAACAAGGGGTGGCAATGGGGTCCCCTTGCGGGGCCAGTGTTGCGAATTTTTTCATGGCACACTGGGAAAAGAAAAACATATTTAATCACACATTAAGGAAAGAAAAAGTAAAATTTTACACTAGGTACCTGGACGACATTTTTATTTTGTTTGAGGGTGACAAGGAGGAGGCAACGAAATTAGTGTCTGACATTAATGACACTACATCTTTTTTGAGATTTACTTCAAAATTTTCGGAGAGGGAAATTGACTACTTGGATATTAGGTTGAGTAAGGATGTTATTAAAGGTGATTATTTTTCAAGCATTTATAGAAAACCCACCTATTGCAATTCCCTACTTCATTTCAAGAGTTGCCACCCATTCAAACAAAAGAAAGCAATAATTAAGGGTCAATTGATTCGAGCGTCCAGGATTTGTAGTACCGAGCAACTTTTCCTAAAAGAATGTGATTTATTAAAATTTATGTTTACCAACAGGGAGTACCCCATATATCTGTTTGAAGAGTTATTTCAGGAGGTTAATGACAAAAGGGCCTTGGGTTTTTACCCTCCGCTTCTACCAGAGAAACAAGTGCCTGCTCCAACGGTTAATTTAATGTTGGACTTAAATTTGGAGAGGAACGTAACACCTTCTAGTAACTTTATTAATACTGCTGACAATTATAGTTCAGCAGTTAATAACTATGAATGTAGTTTTATTACAACTTTTAGCACTGACTCTAAGACAATTCAATTTATTTTGTATAAAAATTGGTACTTTATTTTTCTGGATAGACTAGGAAAGAAACCCAGGGTTACTTACAGAAGGGGTAATAATTTGAAAGTTCTACTACAGAGGCACAGTACATCCAATCTAACCACCAAGTTGAAAGGTTCATTTCAGTGTGGGCACTGTAACTACTGCCATCTTGTGAAAACGACTAGTGTTTTCTCTATTCGAGGAAGACTATTTAGAATTAACCAAAAATTGAATTGTGAGTCTAGATCTATCATCTATTTGGCAACGTGTAATTGTTGTTTAGCCTTCTATATAGGGAAATCGGACAGAAGGCTAAGGGACAGAGTGTACGAACATGTTTATGCTATGAGGAAGCAAAATAATGAAAATGCATTAGCGAAGCATATTTCAAAAAATGAGGGACACCGCTTTGAATTCATTGTAATAGACCAAGTATTAAACACAGGAAGAGGTGGTCCGACACCACTTATTTTAGAAAACAAGGAATTGGAATGGCAACTACGGCTGGATGCCTTTTCCTTTCCTGGGTTGAACGAGCATTATAATATTGCTTGTATATTGAGACTAAAAAGTTACAAACGCTAACATTAGTTAGAAATTTTCTATTATATAACGTTTGATTTTTAGTTTCAAGTTTGTTATATGATACTATAAGCTGTTTGCCCTAAAGAAATGTTTTTATGTTCATGTACACTGTGTTATTTGGTGGAAGTTTAGGAAAAAGTCTAGGTAAAGTTATCGCATTGTGAATAAAGACTGGGGCCAACTTAATGTGGTTAATTTTGCTAATTTGACTAATACAAATTATTTTAGTTTTTAAAGATTTTTTTAGAAATTTAAATTAGAATTTTAAATACATAAAGTTGTACATAGTTGATATTAATGGTAGTCGAAACATAATAAATTTGATGCTAGGCATTTGGTAATGATATACACATTTAATCAACACTCAAGGTGATGAGGTTTATTTATACATGAACCCTTTACTCAATAGTTTTACACAATATTTTTAATATACTTGTAATTGATGTTTTTATTATATAAAGTTGGTTTATGGATATGATTTATATGTTTTTGATTGAAAGGTAAATGTTTCTTTAAATGGCGTTACTTGGAGCACGCAATGACGTGGTATTATAAACATGATTTGGCGGGTGTTTTTGTTAGTACCTCTGATGAAGCTGTAGCAGTGTCTCCAGTGAAAACGCCTGTATTATTGCTTTGGATCAATAAACTTGGCGTTAAGGATTTGTGTTTTACCAAGTTTTCACTCTCCGTTAATGTTCGCTTTTTATTGGTGTTGGCAGCAAACGGCATAGGCTGTTTTTGTACAGCTTGTTTTTCAGTAAGGGTTTGCATTTCAAGGAGTCTGCATTCTCGTTTTTCAACTGTTTCTGTGGTTGTGTTTTAAATTATTAGATGCACCTTTACAGCATGATACTTTGTTTGGTGTTAAGGCAGAAGTGTTAAAGAAAATGGAGGACAAAACTAAATCTATGCAAACAGTCGAAGATTTTTTACAAGTACAGCCACCTAGGTTTAGTAGACACTGGCCAACAAAGAATTGGTCCTTTTCTGTGTCAGACAGACCTCACAGGGGCAGATCCAGATACCCTAGAGGCAGATCCCAGGCGCAAGGTTCATACAGGTCAAAGCAACGGGGTGCTTCTACCTCCAAAGTTGGAGAAGACAAATCACAGCCATACAGGAAACAGTCCCAATGACTTCCCCCTGCCTGCACCAAGCACTTATCTCCTGGCAGCAGCCTTAGGAGGAAAATTAGCACTTTTTTCTCAAAATTGGCCCATTATAACCCAGGACAAGTGGGTTCTAAATATCATGTCACAAGGCTACAAGTTCCATTTCCATACACTGCCAAAGGCAAACGGCTGGCCAGATCTGCCAAAAAATCAATGGGCAGAGGCACAAAAACAAGTGTCATCCCTCATGAACATGGGGGCCATTCAACAAGTACCAGAGCAAGAGCAGGGACAAGGATTTTACTCAAGACTGCTCTTGGTACCCAGAAAGGACAAGACTTGGAGGCCAATACTGGACCTATCTATTCTGAACACATTTCTGGGTATACCAAAATTCAAGATGTGGACTTTGCAGCAGCTTCTGCCCATGCTGGGCAAGAACGCTTGGCTTGTGACTTTAGACCTAAAAGAGGCATACCTGCTTGTCCCAATCAGACAAATATGCAGAAGATACATCAGATTCAGGGCTGGCTCAATGCATTACCAATTCTCTGCACTGCCCTTTGGCTTATCTACTGCGCCCAGGGTCTTTACAAAGTGCCTGGCACCAGTAATTGCATTCTGCAGACAGAGGAATACAAATATATCCTTACTTGGACGACTGTCTAATTCAAGCAGAGAACAAGGACATTCTTCTACAGCATCTGGTGTTTGTGAAAAGACTTCTAACATGCCTAGGGTACACAGTCAACGAAAAGAAATCAAAACTAGTACCCTCTCAAGAGATAATATTCCTGGGTGCAAGCTTAAATACAACTGCCCAGATGGCTTATCTCACGCCAGACAAACAAAGGCAACTGACTACCTATTTCAAAATGTTGGCAACAAAGGCCCAGTTATCTGCAAGCTTTGGACTTCATGGCATCCTGCATCCTACTAATTCCATATGCAAGACTGCATATGAGGAAACTTCAATGATACCTAAAAAGTGTTTGGACTCAACATTGCCACAGCCTGGAAACTATGATTACTCTCATTCCCTGCCTGCAACAGGAGTTTCGATGGTGGGCAAAGGCATGTCACCAAAACAAGGGACAGCCATTCACATTTCCCCCAGCCAGGCAGACACTAGCAACGGATGCATCAGATTATGCCTGGGGGGCCCACATGGCAGGAAGATGCATTCAGGGCACATGGACCTCAAATGCATCTACATATCAATCAAAAAGAGATGCTAGCTGTTCAAAATGCCCTGACAGCCTTCAAGGACCTACTTCATCCAGGACAACTACTGATAAAGACAGACAACACCACGGTCATGTGGTATATAAACAAGCAGGGGGGCACACATTCTTACCCCCCTTTGCAGAATAGCCATGACTTTGTGGAACACAGCATTGACTTACCAAGTACATCTGCAGGCACAATTCCTGCCAGGAAGGAAAAATACTCTGGCAGACGAACTAAGCAGAAACCTCATGGATCCCCACGAGTGGCAGCTGGATCCACAAGTCTTCAGCATGATAACAAGGATATGGGGATGCCTGGACATAGATCTATTTGCCTCCCCTCACAACTACCAACTAAAAAGATTCTGCACAAGGATTTATCACAGACGAGCATGGAAAGTGGACGCTCTGTCTTTCAGCTGGAAAAACCTATCAGTATATGCCTTTCCCCCACTGCCTCTACTCCCCAAGGTACTCCTAAAGGTCAGACAGGAGAAGGCAAAGATGATACTGATTGCCCCAGACTGGCCCCGCCAGTACTGGTATCCAATACTAAAGAACTTGTCTCAATGCCCAGCTTGGACCTTACCTCAAATACCTCATCTATTGTCCCAGCAAAACAATCAAATCCTGCACAGCCAACTCAGGACGTTAAACCTGGAAGCATGACGGATAATGTAGTCATACAAAGCACACCTCTCAGTAAAGCTGTGATGGATGTCATTTTGGAAGCCAGAAGGCCTAGTACTAGAAAGTCTTATGCTGAAAAATGGAAGAGATTCTGTGCTTGGAACCAGGCACAAGGAACTGATACAGCTGTGCCATATATTCCTCAGATTTTGCAATACTTAACTGAGATGCTGGACAAAGGCCTATCTTTTTCATATATTAAAATTCATGCCTCTGCCATTTCGGCTCACTACAATGCAGAGCCACCAATCTTTTCTCATCCCTTATTAAAGCAGGACCTCAGAGGAGCCAAAAA
Organism: Protopterus annectens; assembly: GCF_019279795.1. Classification (NCBI taxonomy): domain Eukaryota; kingdom Metazoa; phylum Chordata; order Ceratodontiformes; family Protopteridae; genus Protopterus; species Protopterus annectens. Next base: position 1,635,290,814 of record NC_056726.1, on the reverse strand, counting down.
TTTAAGGTCTCCAAGGAGATCACCGGTGCCTGTATGGGACCTCAACTATGTCTTGGAAAATCTCACCTTGCCACCTTTTGAGCCAGCTGCTACTGCTAATATAAAGTTTTTATCTTGGAAAACAGCTCTGCTCCTAGCAATAACTTCTGCAAGACGAGTTTCAGAGCTGCAGGCACTCATGGCTGTGGAACCTTTTATCCAGACAGGGTCTCTCTGAGGACAAACCCAACATTTATGCCTAAGGTGGTGTCCAGTGTGGCTCTTAACCAAACTATTCACCTGCCAACTTTTTATCCAAATCCACAGAACAAGGGGGAGAGAATTCTGCATTCTTTGGACGTACACAGACTGCTTAGATTCTACTTGGACAGAACCAAATTTTTCAGAAAGACAGAGCAATTACTAGTGACATATGCTGCAGGATAACAAGGAAAGGCTATCTCAAAGCAGACTATTTCAAAGTGGATAGGCCACTGCATTTGTTTCTGCTATGCACACCATGGCAAGCCAGTGCCTAAGGGCATTAGGCCACATTCAACCAGAGCTGCAGCCACTTCAGCAGCCTTTCTCAGGGGAGTACCCACCAAGGACATTTTAGAGGCTTCTACTTGGAGTTCAGTGCACACCTTTACAAAGCACTATCATCTGCCACTCTACTCTAAATCCAGGGCAGGCTTTGCCACTGCAGTTCTGCAGGACCTCATAGCCGTTCCTAATGCTGTTTAGCTCCAGCCTCCCAACCATAGCTTTGGGACTCTACCCAAATGTAATGACTGCAACAGTGAAACATGAAGAACATAGTACAGTTGTGTACACTTACCATAAATGTAGATGTTCGAGTGTATTCACTGTTGCAGTCCAGGTTACCCACCCGCCATCCTCCCTTTTTCTTCTCATGGAACCTATCTTTCCTTCTCTGATTTATACAACCTATGTGGTGTATTTGCTTGTAGATGAAGGTAAAGTTTATATTGGTGCATGTAATTTTATATATATAAATTTTGGCAACCCTTTTAGGGGGCACCTGACATCTGGGGCAAAAAAAACTAAAGAAAATGGCGTCGGCTGCTTCTTTTATACCCATGATGACCTGACGTCAGGGAAGGGGCGACAGCAGCCGACGCAGGACCCAGGACTTTGGAAATCAGGCCGACTGAGGGCAACCTGCCAGCAGGATTACTCAAATGTAATGACTGCAACAGTGAATACACTCGAACATCTACATTTATGGTAAGTGTACACAACTGTACTTTGCCATCCCTCCTTACGTCATCTTCCATAAAGACAGGGTTTCCCTCAGGACTAATCCTTCCTTCATGCCTAAGATCGTTAATGAGCTGTCCTTGAGTCAGACCATTAACCTTCATGTATTCTTCCCTCAGCCTCTAAATGCCTCTGAAAGAACTCTTCATTCCCTATACGTCCACAGAAAACTCCGATATTATCTTGACAAGACTAAACCCATTAAGATTGTCTGATCATCTGTTTGTCTCCTTTCACCTAAGGGCCTTGGTGAAGACAGTCTCTAAACAGATTCTCACTTCATGGATATCTAAGGCTATCTCTGCACTGCATGCTACTACTTTCATGGTTAAGCCCTATCTGAAAGTGTGAAGGGTCATTCCACTACGGCAGCTGCCTCCTCAGCTGCTTTCTTCATTCATTCATTTATTTATTTTTATTTTACATTTGTTGACCGGGCTAGTCCAACTGGATATATGTCCATTTTCAGTGGAAGCCCGGGGAGAAATGCTCCACACTTCAGAATAGAATCACAAAAACATAGGTACATTATCAAGTTTTGGCAAATTGTAATAGTACATTACATTTTAGCTTATGAGTAAGGAAAAAAGACATTCCTAGTTAAATAACAAGTATGGATTTACATACAACAAAATATAAGGTAAGTGAAATAGAGCACTGTTAAACTTAAAAAGGTTACACACACATTAATGTTAGTAAAAGATTAATTAATTTGTGTGAGTGAGTAGATTAGTGTCTGGAGACAAGGGAGGTAGTTAGTCGTGGTTTTGCACAGGGGCATAGCCAGTGCGATTTAAGGTATGGTTTGAGTTTGGATTTAAATAGGGTAGTTGAAGGTAAGGAGGTTAGATCAGTAGGGAGGGAGTTCCAGGTTTTACCCACTGTGTTAGAGAATAGAGATTCCCTAGCCAGATTGCTGGTTTTACTTATCTTTACCATTAATTTATTTGATGAGCGCAGGGTCTTCAGGTTATTGTAGGGGGTGATTAGGTTAGTTAATATTGGAGTATTTGTAGGTTGATACAGTATCTTATGGGCAATAGTTAGTTGGTTTGATAGAGTAAGATTTGACAATTCTAGCCATCCTAGTTGATTAAGATTGTTGCAATAATGGGTTCTATAGGCAGACCCGGTTGCAAATCTGGCAGTATTATTGTAGGAGCTAGCCAGCTTGTTCAGATTGCTTTTACATAGTTTGGTATAGATAGGGGACACAGATAGTAGGGTTGAGATTAGGTGGGTACGGGCAATAGTGGTCTTGGCTAGTGGAGTCAGAAAGGGTTTGATCCTATAGAGGGAACCTAGTTTCTTGTTTACTGTTTTTATAGTGTTGTTAATATGGGGCTTGAAGGTGAGGTTGTTATCGATTAGTACTCCCAAGTAGTTTTGTAGTAGAGTCGGGAAATATGATCGTACCATTGCTAGATGTGACTGTGAAATGCAGTGGGGTAGCTCTGCAGGTGGGAGTAAAATAGTAGCATTTTTGTTTTGTTTGGGTTCAGGATGAGATATCAGTGAAGAAGACAATTCTCTACTGTGCTAAACGCGTTTTGGGTTAGGGACTGAAGTTGTGATAGTGAAGAGCCTGAGCATATTAGTGTGGAATCACCTGCATATTGGATACAGGTAGCTTGAGGTAATAGAGTGTAAGTCGTTAGTAAAAATAAAGAAGAGGAGAGGACCCAATATGGAGCCTTGAGGGACACCAAGGGTAACTGGGTGATGGGAAGACAAGTTATTCTCCCATAATACAGCCTGTTGCCTGCTATTTAAATAGGATTGGAACCATTGTGTAGCAAGTGGATCCAGTGAGAAGTTTCTGAGTGTGTTTATGAGTAGCTGGTGATTGACCATGTCGAAGGCTTTTGACAGATCAATGAAGATGGCTGAGGATAGAGTATCATTATTACGATTTTTATTAATGCAGTCGGTGAAGGATAAAAGAGCAGAGGAGGTGCTATGAAATGGTCTGAAGCCATGTTGGCAGGTAGCTAGTAGGTTGTTTTCTAGTAGGTGGTTTAATAGTTGCTTATGAATGCACTTCTCCATGATTTTTGCCAGTGGGGATAATATGACAGTAGGCCTATAGTTAGAAAAATCTTTGGAATTACCCCCTTTATGCAGGGGGATGATATGTGAGATTTTCCAGATTGATGGAATAGTTCCTTCATAAATAGTTCTGTTAATGAGGACGGATATGGGGTAGGCTATAGCTTTGGCTGCTTTTTGCAGGTATTCTGCAGGTAGTAGATCTGCAGAGAGGGTGGTGGGTTTAAGTTTCTGAATAAAGGTGCAGACAAAGGATGTAGGAGCGGGTTGGAATTGAAATAATCGGGGGCTGTTAGGGATAACATTGGAAGAAGATGCAATGTCAGGGGATAGCTGATTGGCCAAACATTGGATGGTGTCAGTGAAGAAAGTGTTAAAAGAATTGGCAATTTGGTTAGGGCTGTTGAGATTGGAGCCTGAGGGGCTGGGTGTAATTGAGCGATCTGGGTGCAAAAGTTTATTGATACCAGACCAGAATTTTTGAGGTTTATTTTGGTGAGTTTGTTGGAGATGACAGTAAAACTTTCTTTTATCTGACAATATGGCTTTTTTAGTTTCATTTCTTAATTGTCTAAACTTTAATTGATCTGCTGCTAGGTTTTTGGTTGTACGCCAGCTAGCGCAGAGTTTGTTTCTATGGAGGATTTTTTGTTTGATAGTTTTGGAGAGCCAAGGGGATGGTTTAGACCAACCTATTACTTATACGTGTTGGGGCATGGTAGTCTAGAATGGTTAAAAATTTAGAGTTAAAGTATTTAATGGCATCTTCTAATGGTAGGTGCTTCAGGGTGACCAGTCGCAAGCTATGAGTTCTTTTTGAAAGCTGTCGGGGTTAAAATTTTGTTAGACCTTATTTTCTTATAAATGGTTGGGTTTGGGATGTCAGTTTTATACCTGATTAAGAAGGTGAGTGAGTGATCACTTGTATCTTTAGGGAGTGTCCCTACTTTATAAGAATGGTTATGACTGTTTGTGAGAATCCAATCTAGGGTGCTGTCATTATTATTATGTTCATTGGTTCTAGTGGGGGCTGTAATGGTTTTCATAAAACCATGTAGGTTGAAATGGGTAGAGGGCTGTTTAGATGTGCAACACCTCCAGTTTATATTAAAGTCACCAAGAATTATGGTTTCTTGTGGGTAGGTGGTGGACAGCCAACTTAGGATAGCCTCTAAGGTGTTGATATTGTTGCCTGGGGGAAGGTAGATACAGATAATATAAATGGATTTACTTTTGTTAAGTTGAATTCTGGAGATAAGAATTTCTGCATTGCTAGATAGGGGAGATTTAGAGTCTATGGAGGTGACTTGTAATTCAGATTTATATAAAATTGCTACTCCTCCACCTTTCTTAGAATTATGGTCAAGTCTCAGGATACTGTAACCTGGGGGGATAACAGTAGTATCTTGTATCGTTGGCTTGAGCCATGTTTCAGAGAGACAGAGGATGTCAAACGAATGTACATCCATGAGGACGTGTAGGTGGGCAACTTTATTGTTTATGCTTCGAATATTGAGATGGGCTATCAGGAGAGAGTTAGAGGGTCTGTTGACCAGATGTGCATTAGTAGACGTTGGGGTGTTAGGCTTTGTGGTAGTGGTAGAATTTGGGCCAGGGTTTGGGTGTATGTCACCATCAAGTAGGGAGTGGACTTGTATTGCCAGAGTGAGTATTAAACCTTTACATATTAGGTTCTGGGGTTTTCTAGCTCTAGGGCTGTAGTACGTGATGTGAGTGAGCCTATGAAATTTGGCTGATAAATACTTTGGTGGATAGGATGTGTGATTGTGGATATGAGGGATGATGAGTGTTGGTGTGGAGGTTTGTTTCATGGGGTTATGAAAGTATAGGTAGTTCAGGTGTTCATAGAAAGTAAGTAGGTAGGGTATAGCTAAAATAGGTAGGAATTATAGTAGGAGTAAGGGTTTAAAGTGTGTATGGGTAGTGTTAGGTGACTTTGTAGAAGTAGTGTGTGTAGGTTAGTATACAGGAATAGGCGCAGATAGATAATGACTAGTGGGAAGAAGGTTGTAGCACTTTAGGGGTTGGTCTGTGTGATTGCTTGTATGGATAGGGGGTGTGGTTAGTGTGTATAAATGTAGATGCACTGTGAGCTGGTGGAATTTGGGGGCAGGGTAGGGGAGCGGAGTGTGCCTGCAGGGCGAACGGAGCAGGTAGAGCCACAGAAGGAGTGAGCCCTAAGAGAACAATCAATGGAGAGCTGTTTGTTAAGATAAGTGAAGGTGGAGAAAGGTGGGAGGTGTTAGCCTTGATAGTAGGGATAGAGGGAGGATAGCCAAATGATACAGAGTAAGAAGATAGAGGGATAGAGTGGGACTATAACTCTACAAGCTAGGAATATTATATTCTTGAGAGATGTGTTTCAAGACAGAATGATAGATCTAGGACAAAGGCGCCATCTAGTGGCCAAAGTCTGTATAGCTACAATAGTTCCCATTAGGAGGTAACAGGTCTTGGAATTTGAGGACGAGGGAAGGATATTATGTATTTACAAGGGTATAGGAGGGAAAGTGGGCTAAGAAGAAGGAAAAGGAAGATGATGGCTGCTGGCCGCCCTAGCAGGGGAGTGTACTTTAAGACCTACAATAATTTATACAATGTTGCTTCTGTTGACGGACGTTTTATATATATGTACTTTCTTCTATTGTATTGTCCTTGAGGGGGCTGTTTCTCAGGGCGAGAGAAGAGTCCATTCCTTAGTTTAGGGTGAAGACGGCAGTTATTAGATGGTATAAGGTTGCTGGCCAACAGGACAGGGCAATTCCACAGTTATAGTGACTTACGAGCAGGTAGGGAAACTGGTTGCATAAAGGGAGAAAGAAACAGAGGTTAAATAAGTAGGATGTTAAGCACAGATATTAGGTAACATAACATTTAAGATAATGGCACATGCTAGTACAAACACAAGGTATTATTGGTAGCTATTCTTCATATATTGAGGTTCAAATAAAAACGCTAGGTTGGGTAGATTCATTTACATAGGGAACACATTTCAGTTGCAACTAGCAATTTCATGAAGCCATCACAGTAGGATTCTAAAAGCTGGGCAAATCAGGTAGTATACATCAGGTATAAGGTTAGGAACAAGGTGTGCAGCATGTGTGAGGGCAAAGGGAGGCTCTACTCAAACATGGGACATTCTATCCAAGAAAACATTTGTAACATTTGCAGTGTCAATGTGATTTAAACCAACGCAGCTAGTAACATTACCATTTACAGTAGTTTAAAATCTGAATACCTCATATATGGAGTGAGAATTATTAAAGCGCTATGTTAATATTGCATTCCTGATGTAATTAAGGAACAATTCAGCGTTCGCCAGTTGTGTTATAAAAATTAAAGTCCAAAATGCACTCTAATGTGAGACTAAAGGTTAGATAATACATGCGCTACTGAAACGTGGCATTTACTACATAAAACTCTGATATCTGACTCATTAAAGTAACCACTTGAGCATTCAACAGGTAGATACAGATATAAAATCCATACCACGTGCAGCATGCAACCACAGTTAGCCGGTACCAACGGTTAATATCACCGGAACACTCTTGGTTCCATTAGTTGATGCTTGCCACTAAAAGTATACTTCATCAAACATTTTAACAGTAAAACAGTTGTTGCAAATCCTATAAGTATGCTTTTCAAGCAACAAAAATATTACAGGGGTATCTGGCATTCAAATAGCTAAGAGCATATAGAAGACCCATGCACAGTTAGCCGATACTGGCAGTTGATAGCACCTGTATGCTTTTGGGAAGCTTATCTGTTATATTTAAGTAGAAAGATACACCTTCAGATACTCTTGCTAGTGAGTTACGTATCTAGCAGCAGATAGTTATAAAATACATTCCACAGTCACGTATCAAGCAGCAGATAGTCATAAATCTCAGTCGACAGTCGCTAACTATACAGATGACTGCATACAAAACTTTACTGACACTTTTTAGAGCATTAAGCTTGTTTGGTAGTACAAGATAAAAGCACGTACAGCAAACGCTAACACAGTTAGCCGGTAACAGTGATTAGTAACATCAGCATATGCTGAGATGATTAAATTATCTCCTTTAACTGTGAGGATGCCTCTTCCGATAACTGAGTAGGCAGCCAGGTTATCTAGCAAACAGAGTAAAAACAATAGGCGGTACTTACACAAAATGTGTACACCGGAGCTGGGGACGCACAGCAGCCAATGGATAGACCGGGGTATAAAGATGGCGGCACATAGGGAGAGGTATGTTTATAAGGTAGGCGTGGTCATACGAAAGGAAGGGGAGGGTACGGATAGGTGGGGTCAGGTAGTGACCGGAAGTGATTAGTGTATCACAGCAGGTAAGGAGAGCACAGAGGCAGGTAGTACTAAGTCTGTATCAGTAATTTAATACTGCCAAGCTTAAAGGAAGAAGAGAGTAATGAGTAAGTAAAAGAAGGGACAAAGGGGTGTGTAGATAGGGTTAGAAGTAGAGTAGTGCTAATCAAAAGGGGGTGGAGAGAAACTAACAGGGGTAGAAATCAAACCAAGAGCCACAAAAGGAGTGAGCCCTAGGACCACAATCAGTGAAGAGCTGTTTGTTAAGGTAAGTGAAGGTGGAGAAAGGTGGGAGGTGTTAGCCTTGATAGTAGGGATAGAGGGAGGATAGCCAAATGATACAGAGTAAGAAGGTAGAGGGATAGAGTGGGACTATAACTCTACAAGCTAGGAATACTATATTCTTGAGAGATGTGTTTCAAGACAGAATGATAGATTTAGGACAATGGTACCATCTAGTGGCCAAAGTCTGTATAGCTACAGTAGTTCCCTTTAGGAGGTAGCAGGTCTTGGAATTTTGAGGAGGATTGAAGGATATTATGTATTTGCAAGGGTATAGGAGGGAAAGTGGGCTAAGAAGAAGGAAAAGGAAGATAATGGCTGCTGGCCGCCCTAGCAGGGGAGTGTACATTAAGACCTACAATAATTTATACAATGTTGCTTCTATTGACAGAAGTTGTATAACACGTACTTTCTTCTATTGTATTGTCCTTGAGGGGCTGTTTCTCAGGGCGAGAGAAGAGTCAATTCCTTAGTTTAGGGTGAAGACGGCAGTTATTAGATGATATAAGGTTGCTGGCCAATAGGACAGGGCAGTTCCACAGTTATAGTGCCTTACAAGCAGGTAGGGCAATTTCTTCTATTGAATTGTCCTTGAGGGGCTGTTTCTCAGGGCGAGAGAAGTCAGTTCCTTAGTTTAGGGTGAAGACGGCAGTTATTAGATGGGGTTAGACTACACTTCTATCCTAGAAGCTGCTACCTGGTCGTCAGTCCATACCTTTGCCAGGCATTACAAACTAGATTTGTTTTCTAGGGCCAGAAGTGGGTTTTACAGGTCCATTTTACATGGCCTTATAGACCAGGGACCCCACCCCCACCCCCCCAGGCTCATACCTAAATCTTTTGTATTCTCGCTACAGTTATGAATACTGCAACATGAGAAGAGAAGGACTTAGAATACTTGTGTAAAAACTTACCATAACATTAGATGTCCTTCTCTTCCATGTTGCAGTACTCAGTCCCACCCTCCTACCTCCTATCTTCTTGTTTAGCCACCTGGGAGGACATAGTTCTCTCCATCTACCAAACCTCTGCATCAGGCATATGCTTCCATGAGGCGTTCCTTGGCCTGGTCTTACATGCGAGTCTGAAAAGCTTCCTCCCTTCTCTTCATTGCTTCCAGGGGTACTACTGTATGTGGCAGTCCATTCTGAAATGGGTACTTGCAGACGTCACCTTTATAGCCAGTGTCAGTTTATGGCTTTGACATCAAACGGCACATGTACCCCCTGCTCATAAGACTTTGGTATACTGGCCAGATGTCTGGTGCTGCAGGCAGCAACCTTCCCAACAGTTATGAATACTGAAACATGGAAGAGAAGGACATCTAAGGTTATGGTAAGATGTCCTTCTGTTTCAGTATTCTTAGTGTGGGATTTTTCGGATCAGGTGACCCAAACGTCAGCTCCTATGCAAAAGCTTAAGCCTGGATGCTGGAGGTGCATGGGACATCACACGCAGGGCCATAAACCAGGGACCTTAAATGTGACATCTGCACGCACAGACCTCAGAACTTTTCAGCTGCGGTTGAATGTAGATCGAGCGCATCGCTCCCCTATGATCAAGATGTCTAAAACTAAGTACCCCATTGGGGACTTCATTTTTTTTACCTTTGCTTGAGCTTCATTTGCTGTCCCCCTTCTTTTAGCTGATGTCTGCATACCATTCCTACCAAAGAATCAACTACACCTTATTCCCCAGATCCTAAAGGATCTTTTGAACCATGGAACTGTAGAACCCATCCCCCCCAGGACAAGAAGGAAAAGGTTTTTACTCAAGATTATTCCTAGTACCAAAAAAGGACAGCCCTTGGTGGCCAATTCAGGAAGAGGTTTAGAAAGGACAGATCCAAAGAATTCTGTCCTTCAGAATGTTATCCCTCCAGACCCATCTTCCACTATTACCAGCCCAGGCATTCATGACCACACTAAATCTCAAGGAGGTCTACTTCTACATCCCTATAAAACCCTCTCACAGAAAGTACTTATGTTTTACTGGGCCCTGTTCTCATTTTCAATTTACAGTCTTGCCCTTTGGTTTATCTACTGCACTCAGGGTATTCATAAATTGCCTGGCCCAAGCAATAGCCCATTGCAGAACCAAAGGCATTCAAATTTACCCATACCTAGACGACATCTTCATTCTTGCAGAAAAAAAAGATACCCTAAGAAACCACCTGCAGTTCACCATGTCCCTGTTACAAGGCTTGGGGTTTACCCTCAACCTCCCCAAGTCAGCCTTAACCCCACAGCAGGACAAAATCTTCCTGGGATGCAGGATCAGAACAGACCTGATGCAGACATTCCTCCCTCAGGACAAAGTTCTCTCCCTTACTGCCCACTTCCAGGACCTGATCCAGGTACAACAACTGTCAGTAAGACAATGCCTATGGGGCCTGGTTCTTTTGGCAGCCACGATGCCTGTCCTGCCTTTAACCAGGATGCATATGAGAAAACTGCAGTGTTATGAAGAATGCGTGGTCCCAGCACAAACACCCTCTAGAATTTCAGATCCCACTCTTACCCTGCCTCAAAGCAGAATTGAAATGGTGGATAGAACAAATTCAGTTGAACCTAGGCCTTCCACTCCACCCCCGCCAAACCAGCTCAACAGATGCATTGGACCTGGCCTGAGGGGCTACCATGAAGGATCTCAAGGTACAGGAGGACTGGCATCCTGCCCTCCGGAAAAAAACATATCAATGTGAGAGAAATGGAAGCAGACCTTTTGGCCGTAAAAGCCTTTACCCCAATCCTCCAACTGGGTCCCCTTCAAATCTTCACAGACAAAACCCACAGTCATGTAGTACCTCAACAAACAAGGAGGGACCAAGTCCCATCTCCTATGCAGGATAGCAATACAGATTTGGGATCTGGCCTCCAGAAACAACTTATCCCTGCAGGCAACCTACATCTCATCCCAAGACAGCCAACGGGCAGATGTTTTCAGCAGATCATCCTCTCTGCATCACGAGTGGATGTTGAACAGGGAAGTTTTTCTAGACGTTGTCCACCAGTGGAGCACACCTCAAGTATTTTTATTTATTTATTTTATTTTACATTTGTTTACCGGGATAGTCCGACTGGACACATGTCCTTTTCCAGCAGATGCCCAGCGAGAAAAGCACCATATAGAAAAATAAACAGAAGTACAATACACAAGTAACAGTAAAAGACAATGCAGTGTAGGGTAAAGTTAACCAAATGCATGACAGTTCTGTTTAAACACAACATTAGGTATTTTCTAACATATTATTCAAACAATTAATACTTCAGTGGATTGTTGCAGTATATGGTAGGATAATTAATCAAACACGGTTACATATAATACAATGTGAAATAAAAATCCTGGTGTAGTAAGTGCTTATGTGATCTTAGGAGTAAAGATAGTGAAATGTGTAGGTCATATAGATAGCAGGAATAGTAACTGAAGGCAAAGAGAGTATAGAGACCTTCACTTAAGCTGAGATAGTGGCAGGCCTGGAGATAGTGATGGCAGAGTTAATCAGTTGCAGAACAGGGGCACAACCACCTGGACAGGAAGTGAGTTTTTAGAGTAGTTTTATATTGAGCTGGGGATGTGGCAGTAGTAATATTTTTTGGCAGTGCATTCCAGAGTTTTCCTATGTGATTTGAGAAGAGTGAATCACCTGCCTGATTTTTGGAGACATTGATTTGAATATGGTGCTTGCTGATAAGACAATTGGTGGTACAAAGAATGTACCTGGATCCCACTTCAACATTTAAGATGGAAATTGGCAGTTATTTAAGGTTAGCAGTAGAGGAGGGTGTTATCTCCAGAGAAATATTTCATCAGTTGACAGTACAGGATCCTATGAGACAGTATCTGTATATTTTACCTAAGATTCACAAGAATCCAGATTGTCCACCTGGTAGGCCCATTGTTTCTGGTAAGGGGTCTTTGACAGAACCATTATCTGAATTCCTTACGTATTATTTGAAACCTTTGTTGAAATATTCCTTATGTATTATTTGAAACCTTTGTTGAAAATGGTATGATCTAGGATTCAAGATACTACTGAATTTTTGAATGTTATTGAACATATGCAGTTAAATCATGGCTGGTTATTGTGCACATTGGTTGTGAAAGCTGTGTATACTAACATTCCTCATTAGGCGGGCTTGTTTGCCTTAGAATATTGGCTGAATAGGGCCTTAATATATAGCCTGGGTTTCAACACATTATTATGTCTGGCTGAACATGTTTTAACAAAAAAATGTGTTTTATTTCAGGGAGGAATGTTATTTACAACTCAGGGGTACAGCTATGTGTGCGTCATTTGCACCCGTTTATGCTGTCCCCTTTATGGGTTTTATTGAAGAATAGATCACTTATGATGAGTCCCATAATATTTATTTAGAGTCTGTGGACATCTGGAGATGTTATTTGGATGATTGTTGGTTGGTCTGAAGGTCTGATGTTACATATTTGTTAGAGTTTGTGGAGTACCTTAATGATAATAAATGGGGTATCCAATTCAGTATACATCAGGACCCCAGATTACATTCCTGGATGTCCTAATTACTGTTGAGGAAGCTGGGACTTTGAGTAGATGTATTTGTAAGAAGTTTCCCCAGGTAAATACTCTGTTGCAAGTGAGCAGTTGTCACCCCCCACGTTATAAGAAATCTGCCAGAATCTCAGTTTGAGATTAAAAAGAATATGTTCTTCTGAATCTGTATATAATACTGAAATGCAGGACATGGTGAGGAGGTTCTGTGACAGGGGATTTAAGCAGTCCAATATACAGAATGTCTGTGATTCAATAAAGAAAGTTGATAGGGGACAATTATTACAATACCAGCCAAGAAAAGATTTGATTGGACCCCGTAGGCTTCCACAAATGTTGGTTGTAATACTAGATCTGAAGTAGTTAACTTCATTGGTTCATCAACCTGTGGGTATCGGATCCGAATCGGATCTGAGCCGGCAGCTTTATTCAGCTAAGATCCGAGCTCCAAGCTCCTCCCCCTTACCCATAACCCCCTGCCATCCCTCTCTGTCCTCAGATCTCGTTTGCCGCGGCTTATTCAAGCATCTAGAATGAGTTTCCAAGCGTAGGGCTTCATGAGTTTATATCAAAATTTACTTTTTGACCTAGTTTTTAGTTTAATCGATAGACGAGTGAGTGTTGTTTCCCCTTTTCTCTTAAATTGCTAAACTTGTTAGTAATTTTTTTCTATCTTTTAGTTAGTTTAGTCTCCCCCCCCCTCCCCCCGTGTGTGCGGGTTGGGCCTATCTTTTGTTACCATGTCTGAGGCCCCGAAAACAATTTTTTCCAAATGCACTGAGTGTGGCCATAAGCTATCCCCAGCGGATGCCACACTCGGTGTGTTATCTGCCTTGGGGTTGACTATCTCTCCTTGGACTGCACAATTTGTGCAGCCTTCAACCCCAGGGCCTTGAGGGACAGGAGGTCAAAGCTGATTCTGGCGGGACTTCTGCCCCCGGATGCGGCTTCGTCCTCTTCTCCCTCGGCGGCACCAGCTGCGACTGCGGCGGTCCTGCCTTCCATCCCTGCTCCCCTGGCCGGGACTCACCCTCCCACCTTGGCTCAGGAGGAGAGGGAATCTAGGAGGGAAAAAAGGAGAGAGAAACACCACAAGCGGCGGGCCGAATCTTCCTCCTCAGCTCCGCAGGCTAAACAGATAGCCTCTCCTAGGACGTCCGGGCCGTTTCCTTCCCGGCTTCATTCACCTCGTTTTTCCCCGGAGCCGGAGGAGGAGACCCGGTCTCCTTCGAGGTCATGAAGGCGGCACTCCAGGCCAGCCTCGGTGGCCTCGCCTAGATCTACTCGAAGTTTGTCCGATGCAGATATGGACTGGATAATGCGTAGGTTTCTCCAGGCCCAACTGCAGATGGGGGTGCTCCTGCCTCCCCCCCACTCCGGGGGGGGGAGCTCGACCCCATTTTTCACCCAGATTGCTCCTTCTCCGACTCACGTCCGGGGTTCGGAGCCGTCAGATCCAGGTAGCATCGGAGCTGGGGGAGGCTCAGCGCTGATAATACACCCTACTTCGGCTCCGACCGCACCCTCGAGTTTGTCGGGTCCCTTTTCGGATCCGAGCTCTCGGAGCCGTGAGCTGAGCTTTGGATCCGGAGGTGTCAGTGTGTCTTCGGCTCCGTCTCGGTCGGAGCATACTGGCCCTTCTGATCCGATTGCATCGGCGCCGGCTCCGGTCCACGCCTTGGATCCGAGGGGACTGCTCTCAGATCCTAGAGAGAGCAGTTCCCCTTCGGCATTCAATGTTGTGGAGAGGGTCTTGTCGAGGGATTCGAGACCCCAGGCTCCTGCTACGGTTCCACCCTCCACTCCCTCTCAGACAGGCCTACCTTCCATCATCCGGCCCCAGGAACAGCCTGCGTCTACGTCCCAGATGGTTCCCTTAGATGAACAGGATGTAGTTGGTGAGGCATCTTCGGACAGCCCCCCGAGGACGTTCCTCACAAACGTAAGTGCAAGAGGAGGCACTTAGACTTACCCGAGTCCCTGACAGAGGACACAGACTTAGAGGAAGGGGAAGGTTCCCCAAGGTCACCCCCCCCCGAGCACGTCTCCTTCGGAGACATTATGGAAATGCTTCGTATTAGAGGGGGGGTGGTCAGCCCAAAACCCTTCATCCGATGAGTCTGTGTTTCTGGAGGCATGTGACGCAGGCCCATCTATCTCTTGGGTGTCCCCTCCCGCCGATCCCCTGGTAGATCTGATCACTACCAGGGCATGGAAGGAACCGGACACTGTGGAGCCCATACCAAAGAGACCAGACAAAATCCTCAGTCCACCCACAGATAGGACGGTTTGGAGCAAGGGTGCTCTGGTAGATGCCATGTTGGTGGCGGCTGCCACCAAGAAGGAACTAGCCCAGGAGAGTTCCTCGGTCCACCCTCCCGACAAGGAGTCTCGGACGATGGACCGCCTAGAGAAGCAGATGTTTGCTTCAGCTACCTTCTCCGTAAGCTCGCTGAACTATATGGCACATGTGATACGACTCCAGCGGGATCTCATCAAGGAATACGCCGGGTCGCCCCCAGAGTCCATGTCGGCCGAGGATAAGAAAACATTCTCAGCTCGAATGGCCACTCTTAAGTCCATTTCGAACACTTCTATGCGGCTTCTTTTCCATGCTATGGAAGGAGCCGCTAGAGCTAGCGGAGCGGGCATCGTCTTACGACGGCATACTTGGCTTCGTCTCTGCGACTTTGCGGAACCCTTCAAGGCGTCCTTTGCAAATGCCCTTTTGACGGCTCTTCGCTGTTTGGCAAGACTGTCCGCGACACGCTGGTCCAGAGTGAGAAAGACGGGAAGACGTCTGCCATCGGGATCCGCTTTTCGGCTCCCCAGAGGTCCTTCTCCAGGAACCAAAGGGGACAAAAGAAGATGTGGTTCCAGAAATCTCAACAGTCCCATTTCGCTCTGGACCCCTCATCCTTCAGAGGCAGAGGAGGACAGGGTGGACGCCGGCCCAGAGGCAGAGGGGGGGACTGAAGAATTTCGGGTCGAGAGAACCCTTTTCGGATCGGCCCGCGCAGCAGCCCTGAGGGGTTTCCCGACTGCTCCACTCTGGAGGCAGTCGGGGGGGTGTTTCTCGAGGCACCTAGCAGTTTGGGAGTCCATTACAACGGATCACTGGGTGCTTAGAATCATATCCAGAGGTTACACTGTCCTCTTTCTGAATCTCCCTCTCAGACCCCGGAGCCTCCCCGATGGCCCACCCAATCAAAGGGAGGCCGCAACCACAGAAATAAAGCAGCTGCTAGAAAAAAAGCAATCCAGCCCGTCCCCCAAGATCAGTCCGGATCAGGCTTTTACTCCAGGTTCTTTCTGGTGCCAAAAAAGACGGGGGACTTGAGATCAATCCTTGACCTGTCCACTCTAAACCTGTCTGTTGCCAAAGAAAAGTTCCAGATGGTCACCATTCAATCCTTTCTCCCACTCCTGCAGGAGAACAACTGGATGTACTCTATAGACCTCAAGGATGCGTACTACCACAGTTTGATGGACAGACGATCCAGAAGGTTTCTCCTCCTCCGGCTGGGAGCCAGCCACTATCAGTTCAGGGTCCTCCCCTTTGGTCTCACCACAGCCCCCAGGGTGTTCACCAAAGTTATGGCAGTTGTAGCGGCCCACCTGAGGCTTCAGGGAATACAGGTCTTTCTGTACCTAGACGACTGGCTCCTGACCGCCCCCACCAGGGATCTACTAAGTTCAGCCAGGAATTACTTCCTTCACTTGGCCTCTCATCTGGGAATCTCAATCAATCTCAAGAAATCCTCCCTTCAACCGACTCAAATCTTGGATTTCATAGGGGCCAGGTTAGATACAAACCTGTTGATGGTCTTCCTAACTCAGGACAGGCTTCGAACTTTGACACTCCACGTGCTGACCCTCCTACAGTCCCTGGCTCCTCCAGCGGAATTGGTCCTGAGGGCGCTAGGTTCCATGGCTGCGGCCATCAATCTGTCACCTCTAGCTCGTCTAAACATGAGGGTCCTACAATGGACCTTGCAGGTTCAATGGTCCATCCTGCAACATCTGCTAAGTGCATCTATCCCCCTCAGCAAGGTTTGCAGGAAATCCCTACTCTGGTGGATCCAGTCATCGGATCTCCGGGAAGGGCGCCCCTTCTCAATGTCCCCACCCCAAGTCACGGTGACCATGGATGCTTCTCGCCTTGGGTGGGGGGGCACTGCATGGGTCTAAGGCACGTGGACCCACTCGGAGACCTTGTTGCACATCAATGTTATAGAGATGAGAGTGGTGCTTTTAGCATTGCAAGCACTCCAGGCCCTTCTTCCCCTAGGGACAGTTGCAATTCAAACAGACAACATGTCAGTAGTCTGGTATATCAACAAACAGGGGGGAGCCAGATCCTATCTGCTTTGTCGAGAGGCCATGAAAGTTTGGGAATGGGCAATTGCCACCAACCGCTTTCTCATAGCAACACACATCCCGGGTCGGTCAAACATTTTGGCAGACAGGCTGAGTCGAACCATCCTCTCACCATACGAGTGGTCTCTGAACCCGAGAGTAGCGAAGCAAATCTTCCTCAAGTGGGGTCAACCTTGCTGCGATCTCTTCGCGTCGCCTTCGTACGCAAAGTGCAGCGAGTACTTCGCTCTACTTCCCCCACCAGGGGAATCCCCCAGAGACGCTCTAGTGCATGTTTGGCCATCTGGTCTACTTTATGCTTATCCGCCTCTTCCTCTGATGGTAAATTTCTTGCAGAAAGCTCGTCTGTTGGGGAGCAGAGTGATCCTCATAGCCCCATTCTGGCCTCATCAAACTTGGTTCCCTTGCCTATGGTCTCATCTAGTGAATCCTCCATGGATTTTGGATCCCACTCCAGATCTGATATCTCACCCCCTAGGGTTGACAACCCCAAACCTGGACAATCTCAAGCTCACAGCTTGGTTGATCCAGTTCCAGTAATAGCTAGGACTCCTGGCATCTCCTCTTCTGTTAAGGCTATTTTAGTAGCCGCTCATAAACCTTCTACTAGAAAGGTCTATAAGAGCAAATGGAAATGTTTTTCGATCTTGGCGGAACATAGAAATTTGGATCCCTTTACAGCCCCGATACCAGCTGTATTAGATTTTTTGTCATGTTTATTTGACCAAGGTGCCAGCTCCTCTACGGTCAAAGTCCAATTAGCAGCGATTTCCCACTTTCATGTGGGAAGTGATCTCGGTCCTTTAGCTTCTTCTAAGATCGGCAAGACTTTCTTAAAAGGTACTTTCTTGTTGAGGCCTCCTGTTAAGGATGCAGTCCCTCCATGGGATTTAACCCTTTTAATCCAGGCTCTTACTGGCCCTCCCTTTGAACCTGCAACTTCGGTGGATCTAAAATATTTATCTTGGAAAACGGCCTTTCTCATTGCTATCACTTCGGCTAGAAGGGTTTCGGAGCTTCAAGCCCTTTGTGCCAAACCTCCATACCTGGTCTTTCATAAAGACAGAGTTTCCCTCAGGACCAATCCCTCCTTTTTGCCTAAAGTTGCTTTTGAGTCCAACATTAATCAATCTATCAGTTTACCGTTTTTTTTCCCAAATTATCATAACAAAGGTGAATACAAATTACATTCTTTGGACGTGCACAGACAATTGAGGTTCTACTTGCACAGGACTGCTGAACATAGGAAATCCGAGCAACTCCTTGTATCCTTTGCTAAACCCTTTTTGGGTAAACCTGTATCAAAAGCTACATTGTCCAAATGGATTTCCCAATGTATACTTCTCGCATATAAGAGTTCTGGCCGACCTGAACCTGTCAGAGTTCACGCCCATTCTACTCTATCGATTTCTACTTCTGCTGCTTTTTGGTCCAGAGTGTCCTTGGATGACATTTGTTCAGCAGCCACTTGGGCTTCATCCCATACTTTTATTACCCATTACAAGTTGGATATAATTTCCAGAGGGAGGGCGTCCTTTGGCTCTGCAGTGCTCCGGAATATTCTTCCATGAGGATCTCCCAAGTTTTTGGTAGCTGGGGACTCTGTCCCATAGGTTGATGAACAAATGAAGTTAACTACTTCAGATAAAGAAGTTATGTACTCACCATAACGTTCCATCTGAGTAGGTAACTTCATTTGTCAGCAACCAACCCCCCCTCCGTTCCCCCTAACCTGTAGTTCGTCCTTTTAGGATCTTTGTGCTTCCTTTTCCAGATGACATCAGGTTAGGATGTTTAGCTGATCCTTTGTTTTATAGTATTCTATGATACTATAGCAAACTCGATCTGAGGACAGAGAGGGATGGCAATGGGTTATGGGTAAGGGGGAGGGGCTTGGAGCTCGGATCTTAGCTGAATAAAGCTGCCGGCTCGGATCCGATACCCACAGGTTGCTGACAAATGAAGTTACCTACTCAGCTGGAACGTTATAGTGAGTACATAACTTCTTTTTTTTTTTTATTAATCTGGTTCAAAAATACTGGTACATTCCACTGCTGGATGATCGTTATTACCTGGCAAAAGTCTTTTTTCTTTTAGAAGGGGCAAGACTTTGGGTAAATGGTTTAGTCACTATAAGAGAGGTGATTTAGCTAAAAAATCTTTTTGAGAGTTAACTTTAATGGGTGCAGTAGTGAAAGGTTGCCATCCCTGTGGTCATTGCAGTTTTTGTAAATATGTTCCTAAGGCTGTATGCTTTTCATCTTCTAATACATCAAAAGTGTATCAAATTAATATTTTTGTGAATTGTGATACAGACTGTGTTATATATTCTGCCCACATGCAGTTGTTCAGCATTTTATTTTGGACAAACTTCACATTCATTGAAACTCGGGATTTCTGAACATCTTAGTGACATTAGATGTGCCAGATGATCTAATGCTTTATATAAATTAGAAGTTATGTACTCACCATAACGTTCCATCTGAGTAGGTGACTTCATTTGGATGCAACCTGTGGGGTATCGGATCCGACCTCGGATCCGAGCCGGCATTTCAAAAGCTTAGGCTCCGAGCTCCTAGCTCCTCCCTCTTACCCATAACCCCTTGCCAAGCCCTGACTGACCTCAGATTGAGTTTGCCTCAAAAATACTGACTACAGTACACGAAAAACAGCATAAATACTCGCTCTATAAAGGCCAGGGGGATGGTTGCATCCAAATGAAGTCACCTACTCAGATGGAACATTATGGTGAGTACATAACTTCTAAATCTGAAGTAGGCAGACTTCATTTGTCTGCAACCTGTGGGACAGAGTCCCCAGCTACCTGAATCTTGGGCGGCCGTCATGGAAGGATGTTTCGGAGCACCGCTGAGCCAAAGGATGCTCTTCCTCTGGAAACAACATCCACCTTGTAATGAGAAATAAAGGTATGAGGCGAGGCCCAAGTAGCTGCCGCAGATATCATCCAATGAAACACGTGACTTAAAAGCGGCTGACGTGGAGACTGCCCTAGTAGAATGAGCCGTAACCCTCTGAGGAGCAGGTCTACCTGAAGTGTCATAAGCCTGTAGAATACAATTAGCAATCCACCTAGATAGTGTGACTTTAGACACTGCTTTACCCAAAGCAAATTTAGCAAAGGAGACGAACAGCTGATCTGATTTCCTGTGACCAGCTGTTCTGTGAACATAAAACGTAATTGTCTATGAACATCCAAGGAATGCAATTTGTATTCTCCTTTGTTTGAGTACTTTGGGAAAAACACAGGTAAATTGATTGATTGGTTAATATTAGATTCAGAAGAGACCTTCGGAAGAAAAGATGGATTGGTCCTGAGGCACACCCTATCAGGAAAGAAAGGAAGGTAAGGCGGCTTGACGCATAGAGCCTGAAGCTCAGACACTCTTCTGGCAGAAGTGATAGCTACCAAGAAGGCAGTCTTCCATGAAAGGTACTTTAGATCTGTAGAAGCTGCAGGCTCGAATGGAGGAGCAGTAAGGGCTTGCAGAACTAACGATAAGTCCCAAGGTGGTACAACCTCCTTGACTGGAGGCCTCAACAAAAAAATTCCTTTGAGAAAGGTTTTGCATAATTGCCGTCATGAGGGGAGCTGTCTCATGACCAATGTGGTAATGCGAGATGGCTGCCAATTGTACCTTAATCGTGGAAGAACTTGCCCCTTGGTGAAAGAGGTCTGTTAAAAAATCCAGCACTGCTGACATAGGTGCTGAGAAAGGATCCAAAGTTCTCTGTACCGCCCAAATAGAGAATCTCTTCCATTTACTCCGATAAACCTGCCTGGTGGAAGGTTTATGAGCTGCCACTAAGATGGCTTTGACCGGTGATGAGATACCGGGAGTCCTAATCAAGGATGGAACTGGAGCAGCCAAGCTGTCAATTTCAGGGTGCACAGATTGGGAACCGCAATCCCCAGAGGGTGGGAGATGAGATCCAGAATCGGATCCAGAATCCAGGGTGGATTGATTTTGTGAGACCATACAAAGGGGAACCAGGGTTGACGAGGCCAGAACGGGGCAATGAGAATCATTCTGCTCCCCAAACTGTTGGCTTTCTGCAGAAGCCTCTGCATCAGAGGTAGTGGAGGGTAGGCATAAAGGAGACCGGGAGGCCAAGCATGCACCAGCGCATCTCGGGAATTCCCTGGTGGGGAAGGAGAGCAAAGAAATTGTCGCATTTGGCGTTTGAGGGAGAGGCAAAAGATCGCAACAGGGTTGCCCCAAACGCAAAAATCTTCTTCGCTACCTGAGGATTGAGAGACCACTCGTGAGGTGACAGAATGGTGCGACTGAGTTTGTCCGCAAGGATGTTGGATTTTCCCGGAATGTGCGTTGCTACCAGAAAGCGTTTGGTGTAAATTGCCCATTCCCAGACTCTCATGGCCTCTCGACAAAGGGGATAGGACCTGGTTCCTCCCTGTTTGTTGATGTACCAGACTACCGACATGTTGTCTGTCTGAATTGCAATAGTCCCTGAAGGAAGAACGTGGTGAAGTGCTTGCAACGCTAGGAGCACCGCCCTCATTTCCAGGACATTTATATGCAACGATGTCTCTGTGGGGTTCCACGTGCCTTGGGCAATCTTTCCCGCAGAATGCCCCCCCCCCACCCGAGGCAGGAAGCGTCCGTGGTCACTGTGGCTCGGGGAAAAGCAGCACAAAAAGGTCTCCCTGACAGGGGCTCCGGAGACAGAAGCCACCAAAGAAGGGAATCCTTGCATGCTTTGCTGACCGCTATCGGAGAGTTGAGAGAGGAACTGAGAGGGGACCATTGAACTTGAAGGGTCCATTGAAGAACCCGCATGCATAGGCGCGCATGAATAAGAAGCGGAATAGCTGCCACCATCGAACCTAGGGCCCTCAGGACCCTAGCTGCAGTCGGAAATGGTTGCAGGACCGCTGCTACATGACACTTCAGGTTGGCAATTCTGTCTGGAGTGAGGAAGGCTCGCATTGACCTGGTGTTTAGCCTTCCTCCTATGAAATCTATAACTTGTGTGGGATGCAGCAAAGATTTCTCCCAGTTGACAGTGATGCCCAACCTTGGGGCTAGTCGAAGAAAGTAGTCCCTGGCTGGGCACAGAAGATGCCTTGATGATGCTGTCAGGAGCCAGTCGTCCAGGTACGGAAAGACCTGCAATCCCTGGAGTCTCAGGTGGGCCGCTACAACAGCTAAGACCTTGGTGAACACCCTGGGGCTGAGGTGAGACCAAAGGGAAGGGCCCTGAACTGATAATGACTGGCTCCCAGCCGGAAGCGAAGAAACCTCCTGGACCGTTTGTCCATGCGAATGTGGTAGTACGCGTCCTTGAGGTCTATGGAGCACATCCAGTCGTTCTCCCTCAAGAGGGGAGAATAGATTGAAGGGTGACCATCCGGAACTTTTGCTTGGTTACTGACAGGTTCAGCAGGGAAAGATCTAAGATCGGTCTTAAGTCCCCGTTTTCTTTGGCACTAAAAGAACCTGGAGTAAAACCCTGACCCGGTTTGCTCTGGGGACGACTGGATAGCTCTTTTTCTAGCAGCTGTCCAATTTCGATAGCTGCTGCCTCCCTTTGGTCGGGTGGAACATCTGGGAGGCTGCGAGATCTGGGAACCTTGTATAGGGAATTGAATAACCTCTGGATATCACGAAGCACCCAACGGTCTGTTGTGATGGACTCCCAAGAAGTCAGGTGCCTCGAAACGCCCCGACTGCCTCCAGAGACGGACAGCCGGGCAACCCTTCAGGGCTGCTGCGTGGGTCTATCAGAGAAAGGTTCTCTGGACCCAAAGTTGCTAGGAGCCCCCTGCCTCTAGGACGGCGACCTCCCGTCCTGCTCTGCCACGGAAGGACTGGTTATCCGGAGCAGGTTGGGACTGCTGCGATTTCCGGAACCACATCTTCTTCTGTCCCTTTTGGTTCTTGAGAAGGACCTCTGGGGAGCTGAGAAGCGGACTCACGGCAGACAGCGTCTTCCCGTCCTTTTCGCTCTGGACTAATGTTTCGAACAGTCTTGCCAAACAAGGCAGAACCATCGAAGGGGCATTCGAAGGTCGCCTTGAAGGGCTCTGCAAAATCACAGTGGCGGAGCCAGGCCTGTCGCCTCATGACTAGGCCTGCTCCGCTGGCTCTAGCGGCTCCCTCAGTAGCGTGAGAAAACAGCCGCATAGATGTATTGGAAACTGATCTGAGAGTGGCCATTCGGGTGGAGTATACTTGTTTATCCTCACTCGACATGGACTCTGGGGGAGATGCAGCGTATTCTTTAATCAGATCCCGCTGCATCCTGATGACGTGTGCCATGTAGTTCAGCGCTCTCAAAGAGAAGGTTGCTGAACTGAAAACTCGCTTCCCAATGCGATCCATTGAGCGGGACTCCTTGCCCGGAGGATGCATAGAGGGACTCTCCTGGGCCAACTCCCTCTTAGTGGCTGCAGCCATCATCATGGCATCTACTGGGGGGCCTTTGCTCCAGTGAGTGCGGTCCGCTGGAGGGGAAAGGATGCGGTCAGGACGCTTAGGTACAGGCTCAACGGTGTCCGGATCCTTCCACACTCTGATGGATATAAGGTCCACCAGAGGGTCGGCAGGAGGGGACACCCAAGAGGTAGATGGGCCCGCCTCGAATGCCTCCAAGAACACAGACTCGTCTGAGGAGGCCTTGGGGGCAGACCACCCCCCCCGATCCTCAACATTTCCATAATGTCTCCAAATGAGACGTCTTCAGGGGGTGACCTTGGGGAGCCCTCCCCTTCATCCAAGTCTGTGTCTTCGGTAACGGACTCGGGGGAGTCCATGTGCCTCCTTTTGCACTTACACTTCCGAGGTACTTCTTCGGGGCGGCTGTCCGAGGAGTACTCTTCCGCAGCTGGATGTTCCAAGGGAACTACTTGGGACATCGAGGCGGCTGTCCCTGGGACCGGCTGGTGGGGGCCTGGCCCAACTGCAAGGGAGTGCGGGATGGAGCCGTGGCAGGGACCGGGGGTCCAGTAGTCCTCAACAGTGCCCTTTCCACTACGTCGAAGGCCGAGGGAGAGCCAGCTTCTCTAAACCCCGAGAGCCGACCCCAACTCGGATCCGACGCACGGATCGGAGCCGGAGCCGAACCGCCGGATCCGAGACCGTGTGCTCTGACCTGGACGGAGCCGAAGACACACCAGCTCCCTCGGATCCGAGGCTCGGTCCTCTGCTCGAGAGGTCGGGTCCGGTACCAAGCACTCAAGGGATGGGCCGGATCCGAGGTGCGCCGACCTATCGGATCCGACCCACCCCGGATCCAACTCTGCCCGGCGCCGACAGCTCCGAACCCGTGGTATGGGTCGGAGAAGGAGCCAAAGGCGAAAGGGTCAAGCCCCTCCCGGATGGGGGCTAGGAGCACTCCATTTGCATTTGGGCCTGGATGAATTTCCTCATCATCTGGTCCATATCTGCTTCACTCATAGAAAAAGTGGATCTGGTGGAGGCCACGAAGCGGACCTAGAGAGCCGCCTCGGGGACCTCGCTGAAGGGCTAGCCTCCTCCTCCTCGGGCCCAGGAGAGAACCGAGGGAGTGGAGCCGAGGAGGAGGAAAGCTAGAAGGCACAGGGAGGCCGCTTAGGCGGAGGAGCGAACTGGAGGTTTCGGCCTCCGTTTGTGGTGCCTCTCCCTGTGCCTCTCCTTCTCTCTCCTAAAGACTCTCTCTCCTCCGGCATCTTAGAGGGAGGTTGAGTCCCAGCCGAGGAGGAGAGCCCACAGCAACAGCTTGCTGAGTAGAAGGGCAGAAGCCGGCGGTATCTGGGGAGAAGTCCCGCCAGCACCAGCTTCGACCTCCGCTCCCTCAAAGCTCGGGGTTGAACCCTGCACAAATGGTACAACCAGATGACAGGTGTTCAACCCCAAGATGACTGCACCGAGTGTGGCCATCCGCTGGGGACAGCTTATGGCCACACTCGGTACATTTAGAGAATACAGCCTTATGGGCTTCGGACATGATAAGCCCTAATAGGCCTAAAACAACACACACACACAAACTACGCAAAAACCTGTGAAAAGTTAAAAATAAAGAGAGAGGAAAGCCTACACACTCAACACTAAATAATTAAGAGAAAAAAGTTGAGATTTTTTAAACTTTTTCTGTCAGAAATAACTTATCTGCACCAAAAAACGCCAGGAGCTCAAGAATCCGTTTCAACTTGAAAGCGGCAAACGAAATCTGGGCTGGCAAGGGGTTATGGGTAAGAGGGAGGAGCTAGGAGCTCGGAGCCTAAGCTTTTGAAATGCCGGCTCGGATCCGAGGTCGGATCCGATACCCCACAGGTTGCAGACAAATGAAGTCTGCCTACTTCAGATCATACTTTACAGCACAAAACTGCAATGTTTTATTTTGTTGTTATTGATAAGATTGTGTTAAGCAGGCGAAACAAAGGAGGCTGGCACACTGTGTTAAATAATAACGAGAAAGGTTGGATTATTAGGCTGGGAGCCTTGTTTCCCCCCTGGACTTGATGAGAATTTGTACGAGACCAATCATTTGCAAGAGGTGTGTATTTTAGTCTTGTAACATTGTTTGTTGGTATTGAAGCGCTGATGAAGGCTAATTAAGCCAAAATTGGTCTGCTGCTATGGCAGAGTAAAGTTATGTTTACTTAGTAAGGAATTGTGCTATTTAGTAACTATTTATTCACCATAGTGTGAGGAGAGCTGGCTGGTGTGTTGGTGTGTATTAATTGGTATTTTTGCTGTGCATGTGGCCTTACTTGCATGAACTGTTGGGGGATTACGAGACAAGTATGATCCCAGAGACTACCCCATTCTCTGGAACAGCTGCCGACCCATGTGAAGCAGAGTTCCTCCGTAACCCAATTCAAGAGTAACTTGGACATTTGGATGGGGAACAGGAAATTCAGCCCTGGTTTGGCACCGGTGTCTAATGGACACAGAGACAGCCTGTGAATGGTTCATCTCCCAGGCCCCTGCTTGTAAATGTTTCACCTCTCAAACCCCTGCTTACACTTATCAAGGGTACCAGAACTTGTCAGAAATTTGGGATGTGTGGCTAGGATTGAAAAGGTCCATGTGGTCATTAGCCTAGTAAACACTTATGAACCTATAATCTAAGGGGAAGCCCCCCTGCACTTCCACATTCCCTGCTAATTAAATATGCTAACTCCAAGACTGCACAATCCCTGGTGAAAGGAAATATGCCCCTACCTAGGGATTGTCAATATTGCACACCTGTAGATCAAATGGTGTCAGCCAGACAGGTGTCAGTGCATTGTCCATTGAATCATGTGTCCCACACATATGCACACACACACACACACACACACACACACACACACACACACACACACACACACACACACACACACACCACATAAGAGAAAATAGAGTACAGTTTGGATGCAACACATTACTAGTGGGCAGGTAGGAGAAGTGTATGCGAATGGAAAATAGGGGGAAAAGAGGACTGACTGGTAATTTCAAAATGAACCTAAACATATATTTTTTCAAAGAGAGTTATGGTAGGACAAGGAAATAAAATTGTCAATAAGTAGTAGTACAAAGCAAGTCCGTTATTGGTGGCGGTGGGGGGGGTCATAGATACCTTGGACAAGGGAATGAAAGGACTGAGAAACACATAGGAGAGTGGCAATTACTTACTGCAACACATGTAATGGACTTGACAGGCTGTCATCTCCTTCCCTTTGTATCATTTGTGTATTTGTTTGCATTTTGTATATATTTTTAAACAGAGATAAATTTAAGAATCAGTAAATTCCCCAAAGCTAGAGAGCTTTACTGGGAGAAATGTGAGGAATTTCTTTGAGAAAAAGAAAAAAAAAAGAGGTTGACACTTGGAATGGTCTCCAATAGAGGAATACATGAGTAAAATACAAGAACAGTTGAAATACAAATGGGATTATCAAGCCAGAGGAATGTTTATGTGTGGGGAGGCAAGTAGTCCACAGTTCCAGGGCAATTCAAATTAATGTACACAGAGAAAATGCTGACTGGTTAGTCCAAGTGACTCTGCACAAGCAAATTCTGTTTTCAGCATAAATGTGATCACCTTTAAAAAATTATCCTTTGAACTCCTTAGAAATATCTGTAGGCTTGTTTACCTGTAGTACTTTGTATTGTTCCGCCATCTGTTTTTGGCTTTTTTAAACAATATGTGTGTGTGTAGCCTCCATAATTCTGTTTTGTAGCTAATTCTTTGCAGACGTATTCTGAGAAAATTATATTGGAAGGATCAGTCTAGATTTGCTGCTTTTTCAGGTCTGGCAATACATCACACTGATGCGTCGAATCTTCCTGATTGACTGCCCTGGCGTTGTTTACCCATCTGGTGACTCTGAGACTGACATTGTGCTGAAGGGAGTGGTGAGATTTTTTTTTTTTTTAAAAAACCCTATTAACGAAATGCTTGGAATCCTATTATCATTGTAATGTTGCCTGGATTGTTGCAGTGTCACAATATTGTGCTGGTTCTAGCTTCTGTCAGCTGTACAGTAGTGCAGAAATGGAAACCCAGTGATATGATGTCTTAGTTGATCATTCTCAGGTTATTCAGAAGAACTTTTGCCAGATGTTTTTGTGTCTCTGGTGTAAGGTGTGGTTAGCAGATGTTGAAGTGTAATATTTCTAACTATGCAGTCCTCCTTAAAAGAACTTCATTATGCAGTGAGATGTGTCCTGTGGGTTTTCTATTAAAAGTACATGTAGTAGGCCTTTCAGACACACACACACACACACACACACACACACACACACACACACACACACACACACACACACACAAAACACCAAATTAAACTGCTTTCTTTTAAGACTCAGGAACAAGAAAAAAGTTGAAAAAGAAAAAAAAAACTTTGTTAGCGATTGTTATCAGTCTCTCCGTAAGTACTATATCTATGGTATTCATTCAGGGTAGTTTTTATTAATTTTAGTTAAACTTCTGACAGTGCAGTTTCAGTGATAAATGCCTGTATTCCATATTTATACTTAATATTTCCTGTAAACATGTAATAGACAGTTGCTCATTACAGCATATTCAGACCTTAAATAGTGTACCTAATTTTTACTTTGTGACTTATAGTTCTGTTGTCAGCAGTCCGACAGAAAAGGAAGTTGTTGGCTTTCTGAATAGAATTGAATTGTTCCTTATTCTGCAGCCAGCAGTGTTTACTAAAAAACATCATGCTTGCACCTAGTCAAGTGTTCTGAAACATCCTCTTTACAAAACTCATTTTGCTAGGACTACTAATGCTGTGCACAAGATATGCAGATTCATAGTACTGTCCTGTTTCTAGTTTTTGTGCAGCCATATCTTACATATAAGTACGCCTTTTATGAGATATGATTTTTACAGGTTCAGGTACCCGCCCTTGTACTTTTTTTCTACACAGTAAAAACTTAGCCTTGTGACATACTGGTTAAACGCATCTTAAACTACCCCCCCCTCCCCCACGCACACATTCTGCATTTAATGCTGGATAGCTTCATTACATGCGGAGTGGTATAACTATCCACCCACCACTCACTACCCTTCAAACAGGTGTTGGTTGTGGCAACATATCTAGCCAACCTGCAGTGCAGCTTGTGGTAGCATACTGCATTTTAAGAATATTCAGATGCATGAGGAAAATTACAGTGAAGCTTCTCAGGCTGTAAAGCAATGCCCACCACCGTTTGTACTCTTCTGTGATTAACTGATCAGACTTTCACCTTAGGATGTGGTAATAAAATCCTTACCTCTCAACTTTACATACTGCTTGCAAAAAATAAGACACTTGAAGTTCCTACAAGTGCCCCTCCTTCACCCCAACTTCCTTTACCACTCATTTGGTTGTTCATACCTGAAGCATCTGCATCACATCCTTAGCCAGAGTACTAAGGAGTGACAAATGTACAGATAATGTCAGTCTCATCAAATAACCCACAAGTCGCCATTAGATCTTTGAAGATATGCATCACTTGAGAGTCCTAAAGCAGCAGCTAATCCATGTCCACACCCCCCTTCTTCTTTTTTGCCCTAGTTTAGTGCATCCTAAGATTTCCCTGGTGAGCTGCTGACTGTCATGTTAAAAGTGGTCAACTTCCCCAAAACGTGCAGGGCAACTTCTCTCACCTCCTAAACATAGATTCTTCCCCTTATACAAGTCCTTAATACACAAGATGAGAGGATGCAAATACTATAGGGTACAAATACATACAGGATTTGGTGGAGTGGTTCTTCTCCTTTAATGGAAGAAGAACACGTTTCCACCATGATTGTCTATTCTTCTAGAATGGTAGAATGTGGATGAAGCCTCTGTGAAATACCGTGAAGATATCAGTTGTCAGTGTATAACATGAGTTCTTCATAGTAACATTCACTGTTGCAGTTCAAACATTTGGCATATCCTGCTTGCAAGTAGCCCATGGCCTGGCCAGTTTACAAAGCTTTACCCTCACTTAGAGCTTTGTCAAGTGTCCTCCAACCAAGAGTCAGTGTACTGAAGATATAAAGGGTTCATCAGGTGACACCATGTTGAAATCTTTCTTGTCTTGTAGTGCGCAGGCATATGTTACTTGTAGCACCGAGTCTGTCAGCCTACAAACTTACAGCAGACAGATATGTACCCCATAGAATTTTTTTCTTATCTGCATTGCTGAATTTTGGATCTTGGCTAATAACCAATACTGACTCAAATTCAGAGGAATTTTTTTGGTAATTAATTACATGGTATGTGATAAGCAAATCCCCCACAGGGATTTCCATACTGTTTATTCTGCCTTTGCCCAGAGCACAACATGGACAACATTGTGCTTTAATCGCTCCAAGGACAATCCATAGAAGGTGCAGTAGTACACATCCAAAAAAAGAGGCGTAAACCTGGTTCTGTGCCACAGTAGCATTTCACAAAGTCTCTGGGAGCCTCCAGACTGTGAGATATGTCAAGAAACCGAAGACATTTTGGGTGTCTGATTTCCCTGGATGCAGTGACCCTGCTCTCTGTGAGGTACTTTCAATGCCCCTGTACACACATTCTGTTCTGGCCAAGGCTTGTGGTGTGGTTGCTGTGCAGATGCTACCACCACTGTTTTTTTCATGAGACCTTTGGGACTGACACACATGGCACACTTATTGAAGTTGAAGGCCATTTGTTGTCAGAAGCATGTATTGTAATATCTTAAGAGGAAGGCAGGATCTGTACTGTTCTTGTACATCAAGGTAACTGCCCTCTAAATATAAGCCAAGACTTCCAGGGTGGTAGTATCTAAAGCCATGAATCACAGAGCACCAAAGGACAAACTGGTCTCTTGCAGCTTGCCTGTCAGTGTCTCTTCTCACTCCACTTCCTGGGCTTCCACCAGGTCCTTAGCCAAACTAGCTGAATGTTTGTCATTCCTCAACAGTAGGATGCCTGGCTTGGATATACCTGAAGTGTCTGAGGTTCCTTTCAAAAATAGAATCCCTGGAGGAGAGCTGTGATATCCATGACCTAGAATCCGATAAGATGGCATATGTGGATGAGAGTCTAGCCACTGAAAACTATCACTCTGAAGACACCTTATTCTCTCTTTCTCCTCCAGAGGGCTTTTGCTTTGGCTTGAATATAGACAGGGGTGTACTTTATTTTATGTGGATGGGGAGTCTGTTCCAGAGCAATAGTATGCTCTTCAAGATATACTGTCACTCCAAACCATTCTGCTGATGTTGTAGAAGAGGTTTAGATACCTAGACGGAGTATTTCTGATGCCATTTGACTTGCTGATATGCAGTAAATCCATCAGTACTGGGTTGGAGGACACCTTGTATCCCAGACACAGGTCACCTCTTAGCAGTCTAGGATATCTAGTATAGTGACAGGGCTTTGAGTCTGTCCATGTAGGGCATGTTTAGGCCTTTGTATCCTTTTAGTAAGTATCTCTATGGGTGTTGCTTGTGTCTGAACATATGCATGCCAAAGAAGATGTTATGTTCAATGACTAGTCTAATGAGTTCCAGTGGGAAACTAAGAAGTACATAGAAGCCCAGAAAAGGGATGTACTTTCAGCCTTTTAGACCATTCTAGTATGTCAGAACTCTCTTTTTTTTGTTTTTTTTTTCTTTTGCCCATTAACACCCTCTCTGTGGTAGCTTGTTTTTTACATACATTAACTTTAGGAGTGTCCTAAGATAGTCTCGCGGCCCAGCCTTTTTACATAACCAGTCATATTCATGTGAACAGGGTCAGGTAGGGCTAAAAATGAAAGCATGGCTGATATCCTGCAAAAAAATCTTTAAGTCTGAGTTGATTAGTGAAGTCTGCTTTATAGATGTTAGGTTTTACAGACTTTTGCCCAGTTAAGGAAACACAGATGTAATGTCCCCACCCAGCTCCCCACGTCTTCTCTCTTTCTCAAGTGCATACACGTCCGTGTGTTTAATCAAAGGAAGATAGGTTGGGGCCAGTTTAGGTAACCTATTTAACAGCATCTCAACGAGGCCTTTTCTCGTAGAAGAACCAGGCACATCTTTCCTTGTCTTTGCCTTCGGTTTGGGCTTCTCGTCTGCATGAACTTTGTCTGTTATGCACCGGACAGGTTGTTTTCTATCTGTCTAAGTGGAATTCATTCCCTGCCATGGACCATATCTACTCGAATGATGTTTTGTACAGTTCAGAGTAAAACACACCAAACTTGTCATTGATATTTTCTGTTGCAGTTAATTTATTTTTTATCTAATTAATTTACTCTTTGTTTACTGGGTTAGTCCCAGTAGGCTAGTGGCCTCCTTTCATGGGAGAAGCAAGGTGTTATTTCTACTACTAGGGAAAATTTGGCTTGGAAATAGGGAAAATTCCCCTACTCTTTTCAGTAGGTGTGATGGGATCTTTTTCATACACCTGAGCTATCACCATCTCTAGCAGATGGAACATTCGTTTAAAATCTCATCCTAGAGATGACACACTCGAGTGCTGCACTCCCCTAATGCTGTACTGCAGTGTCAGCAATCCAGTCACCTGAAGAGGCCCAGCAGTCTTTACTGCTTTTATAACCCTACTATTCTGTTTCCCTTATTGCTGCAAAATAGCCTGTTTGCTGTGGTTATTGCCTGCCATGTTACAGATGATACACCATTGCCATTTGCATTCACAGTCTGATTGGTTTTAAATTCGTCTTTTTTGCATGCCGTCTCCAAAACTATTTTTTTTCTCATTTTATTTATCCTTTCTTAACTGGTTTAGTCCCACTAGGCTAGTAGCCTCTTTTCAGGGAAGACCTGGGGTTGCCTGGAATGTAATCGAAATGCAGTACGTGAGGGATAAGATTGGCTGGTATATAATGTTTGCATAGACAGCACCTCTCCCTGAAGTGATATAGATTTATGTTTATTTTACTACTGGTAACATCTCAACTCTCCATCTTTTACAGACATAATGTTATTTATTTTTCTGGACAGTTTTCTTTTGGAGCAACAAAGTCTTGCCTTGATTTGATGGATGAGTATAAAACATTTTTGGGATAATTATATTATTATTATAATTATTATTATTATTATGATTATTATTATTATATATTAAGTGATACTTTTCAGTTACTGTGTTTCCTGAGCAGACATTTCTCAGAAGTCTGTATTTACTGACAAGGTTCTTGCACTTACAAAGTGCATGTTCCAGTTGAGATCTGAAATTTATTTTTATTACGTTTTGTTTCTTGTAAAAGAGTTACACCATTAGTTCTTTGTTTAATATCTTTTAGGGGGTTCATAAAAACTGATTGGTTAAGTAAAACTCTTTGCCTTTACTTGCATTTTTCTCTTTCCTTTTATGGTCCCTTGCTTCCCTGAGATCATCAGGCCATTTTCTCATTTGCTCTGTTCCTCCCCCCTCACTCCGTCCATCCTGAAACATTGTGTAAGGGAGACCAGAGGCAGGCATCCTGGACTGTCATCATCCCTGGAAGAGCTGAGAGATTCCCTTTTGCATCATAAGCTTCCTTCCTCTGGTAAATTGACATGTGCTGCCAATGTGAAGTCTGCAGTGCTGACAATGTCACTTGTGCTTACGTCTGCTCACACTGAACTCTGGATGCAGAGCAAAGTGTTTCTTGGTAGACCAAGTCCCTGTTTCCGTTTTTTTTTTTTTTTTTTTTTTTTTTTAATTATGTATAGGCTGTTTTTCCACCTGCCTTCTGACATATGTCATCCATGCTACAGATTAGGCACTTTCTTTCTGCCTCAAAAATGGGCGAATGTCCGTCATTTCCATTCCTTTCTGATGTCTTCTCCTGGGCAAGCTGCATTGTCACTCATTTCTACCACTGTCTGCTGGTGTTTCAAACTACCAAGTCACTAGGCAGTCCAAATTATCTGGGTTGTAGTCAGGGCTTTATCTGTTAATGCCACAAAGCCAGCCTAGTGTTTACTAATTTTTTGCTCCAAAGGGAGAAGGCACCAAGTACATACTTCTGTTATATTTAAAGTGTTAGCTTAATGCTACTAATGTGTCTTAAGTTTCATGCTACAGGAGTTGTGTGTATACAGTTGAGTCAGGCCATCCAGGGTCTGGTCAGCAGCCTCCTTGAGATGAAATGGGCCCTTTTTAACTGTAGACCAGTCACTTTCCAACTTCCATTTTAAGTGTAGCCAACCCTGAAAGAGAAAGAAGGTTCCTTAGGAATTGTCATCTATGAAGGCATTAAAACGACATGTGGTGTTGCTCTAGTTGCCCAAAAGTGATGACTACTGTGACTGCACTGCATGATTTCTTACTGTGGCCTTGGGATTGCCTGTGAGATGACAGTTTCCTGAATTTACCTGTGTTTGGAGTGACCAAATTGCCTAAAGCCAATTTTTGGACTGTCGAGTGGCTAGCTGCGTAATGGTGCACAGTCTGTGACCTGTGTTTTTTTCTCATGGGGATAATACATACCACAGTTAATGGCCAAATCAGTTGGTGTATTCAACTCTTCCCCAAATAGGCACCATCTAGATTCTGTGCTGCTGTCCACAACTCCTTTCTTAGGCATGTTTGAGATGGAAAAGCACTGCATGTTTTTGGGAGGTGTGGGATCTGCACAGCAGCAAAGGATGAATATGAAGGTCTATTCAGGCATTGAGCAGAGATCAAGCTTGAGCCTTATATTTTGTGCATGGAAGAGGAAGACTTTAAACATTATGCTAAATATGTCTGCTTGGAAAACTACCACAAATGGTCAGTGGATTCAAGACATCATCACTGTTGACCACATGTTGGAGTTTACTTGTCTTCTCCTAGAATTAACTCCACTAGCAGACCAATCTTTCTTTTGGGAGTTCCTAACCAAATGTGTACTGCTGAAAGGAGTCATGTAAGCTTTTCTGATTTCAGATCTGAGAAGGAGGATTTAGTCCTGTTTCTTCCTATTCCAAAATATGACAAGACAGCCTGTATCCTGTTCTGTACCTCAGTGACTTAAACTAGGTAGTTAAGTATGTTTGGTTTCTGGAAGTCAGTCTGCAAGGTGTCCTGCCATTGCTATAACAAGGTATGTGGAAGTTGCCAGTGGACATGAAGGATACCTTTTTGCATATCCCTATGTATGGCTCATACATACTGTTGCCACTGGAGAACGGATGGGCCATAAGGGCTTCCCAGGCAAGAACAAATAGGCCTTAGGACTTTCACCTAGCCTGGAATAGACAAGTTGGATTTAGTTAGAGGTGCCAGTGGGCAAGGTCATGCAGTGAGAGAAAAAAAGTGTTGCTTCTTGGGCTTTGTTTCTGCACTGTATAGCATGATCAAGGCATTTGCTTTGTTTGAGTAAAGCCTTTCAGAAAAAGGAGCTCTGCGTTTTCCTTTCTCTTTATAACTGACTTCTGAAAGAGCCTTTTTGCCCTGTAAAGGCTCATTCTACCAGGGCAGTGGCTGCCTTCCATCCTTAAGGCTGCTACTTGGACCTCTGTCCATATCTTTACAAATCATTACAAATTTTATGTTGTTTCCAGAGCCAGAGCTGGCTTTGCCAGAGCTATCCTGCATGGTTTTCTTGAGAGCTATTTGCACCTTCCTCCTCCCAAGTTTCCTCTTGAGCCTTTGTACTCTCCGTTTACTGAAGAGTACTGCAACAGTGATATGGGAGGACATAGTAACAGTTGTGTAAAATCTTAACATAACAGTAGATGTCCTTCTCTTCACTGTTGCAGCATTTGCTCCCTCGGTTTACTGTCATAATGTTGAAAATCACAATATATTTTGATCATATAATTGAATCATTAAGTTGAAAGTGGTAATGTCGGAAGTTTACAGTGTCGAAAGTGATAGCAGCAATGATAGACATTCGAACTTCCAAAATTCCAATATCAAAAGTCCATGTTTCCGTTTCAATTTTTGCAGGGGGGGCAATTCCCCCTGCACCCCCACACCCCTTTCAAATCAAATATATCAACTCTGAGATCACACTAGAGGGTACATTTCCTGATTGACCCTATACCACAATCTCTATTCATAATGTCTACCTCATATCAGTGAATAAATACTCACTTTTGCTAATGTAACTTCGATCACTGAGTTCAGCATTATAAAAGTTTTGATAACATGTATTCCACCAACTGATGTTTGATACTCACTTTTGCTAATGTAACTTCGATCACTGAGTTCAGCATTATAAAAGCTTTGATAACATGTATTCCACCAACTGATGTTTGAGTAAGTGCTATTCCGCATTATGTTAGTAAACCTGTAAGCCCCCCCCCCACTCTTTTCCTTTTTTGTTCCAGCTGGATGGACAGGTTCCTCCTGGGGCTATTCATTTCTGAGGTATGTACGTGTGTATATCAACTTTACCCTACACCTTGAGCAGGGAGCATATACATGGCGTAGGACATCTATAAATTCCTAAGGCTTTGGTATGCTGGCCGGACGTTGGGCTACCCAAGGCAGGGAATCCCTTTAGTGAAGAATACTGCAATAGTGAAGAGAAGGACATCTACTGTTATGGCAATATTTTACACAGCTGTTCTTTTTGTGTGTAGGGTCTTTACTCTGTGCAGTAGGTGTGGGGCAAGTATCACTGACAACCTCTATAGAATACATTTTGGTTGTATGATAGAGTTTCGCCTTCAGCATTAGTGTATTTTATACCTGTCACATACTTTATCTATTTTATTAAGAATAAGTGGTCTGTCAGTGTACTTGAAGCAATTGCTATAATCTCAACCAGACTCGGCACAGAGAGAGTAGAGAAGTGCATATCCATGCCTACTGATCTACTAGGGAGGAGGGAGTTAATTTAAATATCGAGTAGGTCAGTTAGACAGGGAACTTGATGAGTAGCGCTAAGCTATGCACAAACCAGATGCTCTAATAGTACTTTAAAAAATAATCTGTCTAGACAGTAAGGGTATTTTAAGGAAAAGTTGCACTGCAAAAGAGCAGTATCTATGCATATTACAATGTGGAATTGCACTGCAAGATATCGGCGACTGTACAGATCACTGCTAGTTGCCACTGTGCAGAGAGTAGCAGTTCTAACTAAATACTGTAAAGAAAAAAAAAAGGTAAAAAAGTGCAGATATTCAATGCAAAAACACTCAAATCTGATATCTTTTTTGTTTACTTCAACATGTGGGTTATTGGATCAGACCGGATCCAAACTCAATGCCTTTTACTAAAGCTTTTGGATCTGAGACCTCTGACTGCTCTCCTGCCTGTACTACCTCAAATCTCCTTTGCCTACTGTGTAAACCAAATGTGTAGACCGAGAGTTCCATCTTTATTCACGATAAGTGAATGGTTTTCTTCCTGTTCCATTTAAAAAATTTTATAGTTTAAGTATTAGATAGGGTTATGACTTAAAAGACCTTTCATGTATAGATCACTGTGCTCTTTATAGTCTTTTCTGATAGTTTTTTTTCGTGTGTGTGTGTGTACTGTTAATTCTAGCATACCACTTTATTAGTAAACTTTCTTCTTAGATAAGCAAAGTTTGTATAGTAGAAGTACTTTTCTCTAATGCCAACAGGTTTTAAAAAGTGATCTTCCTGTGGGCATAAAATTCCACCTCAAGACCGCTCTCCATGTGCCCTTTTCATTTACAGGTTTCATGCTCCATTTGTGCTGCCTTTGGCACCAGTGCCCTTCTAGGGCATAGAAAGATGTTGATTTCGATAGGCTTTCTCCCTCTGAAAACAGGGTCCAAGATACCTTCAGACCTGAAGGCATCCACCTATAAGGGAAAGGAGAGATCCAGAGAGAGAGAGAGAAAAAAAAGGGAAAAGCCAAAGAGAAATCGAAAGATAAGAGACCCAGGGGTCACCAGAGAAAATTTAAGAAAAGGTTCCCTGACCCCCCACAGCTGTTGTTGGTCCGGCACTTAAAGTATCGAGACTATTAGATCCAAATGTTGCTCAGATCCAGACCCCTCCTCCAAAATTGTCCTTTACTCCTGCACAGATAAGTCCCAGGCTTCATTCTCCCATATTATGAAAGGTACCTTTGAAGCCTGCATTGATAACCTCTTTCTTGAGATCTGGATGATCTGTTAGGAGCCTCACAGAATTCGATGGTCACCCAGTGAAGAAGAGGCTTTTGAGGACATGGATTCAACTGAGAGTCCTTCCAGCTCCATCCCTGGGGAAAGATCGGAGATCAGCCCTTTCTTCTGAGACTGCTCAGTCTTCTCAGTTTTCTACACTGTCTCTGTTCCCAGAGCTAGTGTACATCGTATCCAGCCTTTCCTCAGTACCAGATTCAGAGTTGACAGCCCTGGAAACTTCGGCTTCGACATATTCCCTCACTTGCTCAATTCTGATGCACTCCAGTCGAGTAGAGACTGCTGCTCGGGGCTTCGTATTTAACATTAACCTTTGTTCCAAGGTCTTGTTTGGGACCCTCAGCCATTGGAATCAAGAGGACTTCTGACTCAGCTGATATAGGTTGTTCTTCTAAAGTTCTAATGGTTGAGTCACGTTTCGAGGCTGTGGAAAGGGCCTTGTCTGGACCAAGACACTGTTACACTCCCAGAATTTGTATTCATTCAGACTGCCTCTAAAGACTGTACTTTCTCCTCACATTCTGGCAGACAGGGATAGACCGTTCCCTTAGGCTTCTAGACTACTCTGCAGTCAAGTCTCACATCCGATTCTGATGTGTCCTCCTTGGCAGTCCCAAGACACATTCATCTGAAGAGGACTTGTTAAAGGAAGCATATTGACTCCTCTCCCAAGTCTGTCACCAACTTAGATGAGGGTGAAGGTTCTCCATAGCTGGACTGGACAACTGACTTCTAACTTCTACCTCCAGGAATCTAGTTCTAGCAAATCAGTCATTCCTGATGTTCTTCGTGTTTCACTGTTGCAGTCATTACATTTGGGTAATCTGCTGGCAGGTTGCCCTCAGTCAGCCTGAATTCCAAAGTCTTAGGTCCTGCTTCGGTTGCTGTCTTCTCTTCCATGACGTCAGGTCATCAGGGGTATAAAACAAGCAGCCGACGCCATTTTCTTTAGTCTTTCTTGCCGTGCGATGCCCAAAGCAGAAGCATTTCGCAAGTGCCGGTCGGCCGACTACTAAAATATTCGAGTTTGAGTTTCAGAACCAAAGTATTCACTAAAGCTAAGTACCCCGTTGGGGAAACTTTTTTTTCTTGCTTTTTACCGATGTCAGAAAAAGTTAATAATTGTATTACTTGTGGGAAGAAAATACCTCATAAGGATTTCCATTTATACTGTATTCCTTGCCTAGGCCCTGATCACAACGTGCCTGGCTGTCGGTTTTGTGCTAGATTTAACCAATGCACTATTAAGCGTCGGTATATTTTTGCATCAAAGTATTTTGGAAACAGATTTAACTACCCAGAAATGTCATCGGATAGCAATCCGACTACCGGAGTACACTGATGACAAAGCTTCTCCTAAGCTAGTCGCCGGTACTCAGTGAGGCGCTTTCGCAGCCCCTGATAGCCGCTACCTTCGAGTCGCAGGCCTCTACCGACACCCATGTTAAGTCCGGCATGCTGCAAGATACTCAAGGTATTGGACCGACAGATGTATCTTCCTTGGATGGGTCCGGAGCCGCTGAGCAGGCACCGGCTTCTAAGGGTATTTTCAGACCTCAGCATTTGTATATCAAACCGACGACAGCTGTAAAACCAAAGACAAAAGCAACTTCTAAACCTAAAAAAAACGACGCATGAGCCACGTGCACAGGCCTCTATGCCTAAAAAACAGATGATCAAAATGGCTGAAGACCTTATTACCTTGATCAGGGGTACCCATCCCCCTCCAGATAAGAGTCCTAGGCAAGACACTGATTATGAATCTTCAGATCAGGTTTCTATTTCTTCTGATTCCTCTTCTGGTCAGGAATTCTCTATTCCTCCCTATGAGGATTCTGATGCTGAGGAGTGTATTCCATCTGCATCTCCTCCTGAGGATTATTCATTTGGAGAAACCTTGCATACTTTGAGGGAGCATTTTCACTGGGAGAGTCAAGACTTCTCAGAATCAAAAAAGAGGCTTGGGGATTTCCTTCTTCTCCCTCAGCACAAGCCTTTAGCCATTCCCCCTGTTTTAGACATTGTGGATGATGTGTTTTCGGAGTCAAGCTTGACCCCTGACTCCTTACCTCCGGCTCCCAGTAAGTCTTACAGATATTACAGAGTCCCCGACTCACATACATTTTTATTTAGAAACCCTGCTGCTGATCCTGAAACTATTTCACAGGGTCCAAAGGGAGTTAAGGCCTCAACAGCAAAAAAACCCTACCCCCTCTGACAGAGATTCTAGGCACTGGACAGATGGGGGAAAAAAGGTTTATACATCTGCAACCTTGGCAATCAGGGCCTTAAATTGTCAATTTCATATGCTTAAGTACCAACAACATGTTATGCGATTGCTGAAACAGAAAATTATGTTGATTTCAGAATGTGCAGAAAATAAAGAATTACAGGAATTATTGCATGCAGCTGAACAAGTTGGAAAGCATACTTTGCAATGTGGTTTTGATTCTTTAGAGACCTCCTGCAGGGCCGCAGCTACTGGATCTGTGATTAGGAGGCATGCCTGGTTAAAGGAACAAAATTTACCTGATCGTGTTAAAGCTAAATTACTGGATGCACCTTTACAGCATGATTCTCTGTTTGGTATTAAGGCAGAAGAGGTTTTAAAGAAAATGGAAGACAAAGCTAAGTCTATGCAAACTGTTAAAGATTTCTTACAAGTGCAGCCACAAAGAATCAGTAGACACTGGCCTACAAAAATTGGTCCTTTCCTGTGTCAGACAGAGCTCAAAGGGGCAAATCCAGACACCCTAAGGGTTCCAGGTACCAGGCTCAAGACTCATACAGGTCAAAGCAACAGGGCGCGTCCACCTCCAAATCTGGAGAAGATAAAGCGCAAACCTACAGAAAGCAATCCCAATGACTTCCCTCTGCCTACACCAAGCACTTATCTTTTGGCAGCACCCATAGGGGGAAAATTAGCACTTTTTGCTCAAAATTGGCAGTTAATAACCCAAGACAAGTGGATACTAAACATCGTATCACAGGGATACAAATTCCATTTCCACATTCTGCCAATGACAAATGGTTGGCCAGATCTGCCAAAAAATCAATGGGCAGAGGCACAGAAACAGGTTACATCCCTCATGGATATGGGGGCCATTCAGACAGTACCAGAACAGGAAAAAGGACAAGGTTTTTACTCAAGACTGTTCTTGGTACCCAGAAAGGACAAGGCCTGGCAGCCAATACTGGATTTATCGATTTTGAACACATACCTGGACATTCCAAAATTCAAAATGCTCACTTTGCAGCAGCTTCTGCCCATGCTGGGCAAGAATGCTTGGCTGGTGACTTTAGACCAAAAAGAGGCATACCTGCATGGCCCAGTAAGACAGCCGTGCAGAAGATACCTCAGATTCAAGGCTGGCTTAATGCATTACCAATTCTCTGCATTGCCCTTTGGCTTATCTACTGCGCCCAGGGTCTTTACAAAGTGCCTGGCACCAGTAATTGCATTTTGCAGACAAAAAAGTATTCAGATATATCCTTACTTGGATGACTGTCTCATTCAAGCAGAGAGCAAGGACACTCTTCTACAACACCTGGCATTTGTGAGAAGGTTTCTAACATGCCTAGGGTACACAAACAAAAAGAAATCACAACTGCTACCCTCTCAAAAGATGACATTCCTGGGTGCAAGCTTGAATACAACTGCCCAGATGGCTTACCTCACGCTGGACAAACAAAGGCAGCTGACTACTTACTTCAAACTGATGGCAACAAAAACCCAGTCTTCTGCAAGACAAATTCTGCAGGCTCTGGGCTTCATGGCATCCTGCATCCTATTAATTCCATATGCAAGACTGCATATGAGGAAACTTCAATGGTACCTAAAGAGATTATGGAGTCAACATTCACACAGTCTGGAAACAATGATTCCTCTCATTCCCTGCCTGCAACAGGAGTTTCTGTGGTGGGCAAAGGCCTGTCACCAAAACATGGGACGGCCCTTCACTCTACCCCCTGCCAGCCAAACCTTAACAACAGATGCATCAGATTATGCCTGGGGGGGGGCCACATGGCAGGAAGATGCATTCAGGGCATATGGGCACCAAAACTAATGCATCTACATATCAACCAGAAAGAGATGATAGCTGTTCAAAATGCCCTAACAGTCTTCAAGGACTTATTTCATCCAGGACAACTACTGATAAAGACGGACAACACCACAGTCATGTGGTATATAAACAAGCAAGGGGGCACACACTCAAACCCCCTTTACAGACTAGCCATGGCACTGTGGGACACAGCTTTGACCTACCAAATACATCTTCAAGCTCAATTCCAGCCAAAACACTCTGGCAGACGATTTAAGCAGAAACCTTATGGATCCTTACGAGTGGAAACTAAATACAAGTCTTCAGCATGATAACAGAGAAATGGGGGAGCCCAGACATAGATCTATTTGCCTCTCCTCAAAATTATCAACTGAAAAGATTCTGCACAAGGACTTATAACAGACAAGCATGGAAAGTGGACGCCCTATCCTTCAGTTGGAAAAATCTATCAGTTTACACCTTTCCTCCTCTGCCTCTTCTACCCAAGGTCCTCCTAAAAGACAGACAAGAGAAGCCAAAGATGATATTAATTGCCCCGGACTGGCCCTGCCAATGCTGCTACCCACTCCTAAGGAACTTGTCTCAATACCCAGTTTGGACCTTGCCTCAAAAACCACAACTACTGTCCCAGCAAAACAATCAGATCCTGCACAATCAACTACAGACTCTGAAACTGGCAGCATGGCTAATCCTGTAAGCATACAAATGACACCTCTCAGTAAAGCAGTGATGGATGTCATTTTGGAAGCCAGAAGGCCTAGTAGTCGAAAATCCTATGCTGACAAATGGAAGAGATTCTGTGCTTGGAATCAAGCACAAGGAACTGATGCTGTAGAACCACATATCCCTCAGATATTACAATACTTAACTGAGATGCTTGACAAAGGCCTGTCTTTCTCATCAATCAAAATCCATGCCTCTGCCATTTTGGCTCATTACAATACAGAGCCACCAATCTTTTCTCATCCCTTACTAAAGCAGTATCTTAGAGGAGCCAGAAATTTAAGGCCTCCAGGAAGATCACCATTACCTGCATGTGTTGGAAAAGCTCACTCTGCCTCCATTTGAACCAGCTGCTACCGCTGATATAAAGTTCTTATCATGGAAGACGGCTCTTCCCCTAGCAATTACTTCAGCAAGAAGAGTCTCAGAGCTACAGGCCCTCATAGCTGTAGAGCCTTTTATCATATTTTACCCAGACAGAGTGTCTCTGAGGACAAATCCTACTTTTATTCCTAAGGTGGTTTCCAGTGTAGCTCTTAACCAAACAATTCATCTGCCAACTTTTTATCCAAACCCGCAGAACAAAGGGGAGAGAATTCTGCATTCCTTGGACGTACACAGACAGCTAAGATTCTACTTGAGCAGGACTAAAGCTCTAAGAAAAACTGAGCAATTACTAGTGTTATATGCTGCGGGATCAGAAGGAAAGGCAATTTCAAAGTGGATAAGCCACTGCATCCGTTTCTGCTACTTACACCATGTTAAACCTGTGCCCAAGGGCATTAGGTCTCATTCCACCAGAGCTGCAGCTACTTCAGCAGCCTTTCTCAGGGGAGTACCAACCAAAGACATTCTAGAGGCTGCTACTTGGAGTTCTGCTCACACCTTTACAAAGCATTACCATTTGCCTCTTTACTCTAAGTCCAGGGCAGGCTTTGCCACTGCAGTGCTGCAGGGCCTTATAGCTGCACCTAATGCTGTTTAGCTGCAGCCTCCCAATCATAGCTTTGGGATTCTACCCAAATGTAATGACCAATAGTGAAACACGAAGAACATAGTACAGTTGTGTACACTTACCATAAATGTAGATGTTTGAGTGTATTCACTGTTGCAGTCCAGATTACCCTCTCGCCATCCCCCTGTCATTCTAAAGTTTATCTTTCCTTCTCTGTCTTCTACAACCTATGTGGTGTAGTTGCTTGTAGATGAAGGTAAAATTTATATTGATGCATGTATGTGTATATATATATATATATATATATATATATATATATATATATATATATATATATATAATATTGCCCCCTTTTTGGGGGCACCTGACATCGGGGGCAAGCAA
The DNA here is from genome assembly GCF_019279795.1 of Protopterus annectens. Lineage (NCBI taxonomy): Eukaryota > Metazoa > Chordata > Ceratodontiformes > Protopteridae > Protopterus > Protopterus annectens. The sequence goes on along the minus strand of NC_056726.1, from coordinate 1,635,247,376 downwards.
AACTAAAGAAAATGGCATCGGCTGCATGTTTTATACCCCTGATGACCTGACGTCATGGAAGAGAAGACAGCAACCGATGCAGGACCCAAGACTTTGGAATTCAGGCCGACTGAGGGCAACCTGCCAGCAGATTACCCAAATGTAATGACTGCAACAGTGAATACACTCGAACATCTACATTTATGGTAAGTGTACACAACTGTGCTTTGCAACTATCGACCCACCTGAGCATCTCTGTAAACACCAACAAGAGCAAACTACAGCCTACCCAATACATAGAGTTCATGGGCTGCCACATACACTGTACATCAGGTAGCAAAACTACCCTCAGCACAGGTCAAATCAGTCAGATCAGTTGGTCTTCATGTAATAAATCATCCCATCCCCCAGGCTTGACAGATATTACACCTCCTAGGTCAAATGGCTTCTTCCATTGTGATGGTTCCTGTAGCCAGATATCACATGAGAGTTCTACACTTGACACTAGCTGTACAGTTGTCTGAGAAAATTCATCCCCTTTACTACAGAATACGTGTCATGCAGGTGTGCAAAACCCACATTCAGTGGTGAATTTCATCTGGCTCAGTTACTCATGGCAGACACTTTTGCACTGCAATACTCAAAGCCTCAGTGACCACGAATGTATCCCTTCTTGGGGGGGGGGGCATTTTGAAGGGAGAGCAGTCCAAGGAATGTGGTCTCAATAGCGGCCAACGTTCACATCACTGTGCTGGAGTTAAGAACGATCCTCCTTACACTGCATGCACTTCAGGACTATCTACCCAAGTATGTGATTGCTATACGTTGACAATATGGCAGTGGTTTAGTACGTCAACAAACAAGGTGGAACCCAATCATACCCTCTTTTTTCTGAGATGCCATGAGAATCTGGCAGTGGGAAAGGTCTTCAAACCCCTTTCAAGTAGTAATGCATATACTTGAGACGTGTCCAACATCCTCGTGGATAAATTGAACAGAACTATACTACTGTCTCACGAATAGTCTCAACAAAACAGCGGCAACAGAAATCTTCAGCCACATGGGCCAACCTTGGTGCAAGCTTTTTACTTCTTACCTAAACAACAAATGCAAAAGTTACTTTGTCCTCATCCCTTCACAGGGTCAGTCACCGAGAGATGCTGTAGTCCATCCATAGCCATCAGGTGTCCTTTATGCCTTTTCTCCCATTCCTCCTATCACGAAGTTCATTCAGAAAGCAGTGGAGTCCATAGCCAATGTAATCCTCATTTCTCCCTTCTGGTTTCTGCAGGTATGGTTCCCCTTTCTTCAGTCTCACCTAGTTCACTTACCATGGGTGCTGGATCCATTCCCAGATCTCCTCACATAACCCTCCGGGCTGCCTATACTGGATCTAAATACCCTAAAATTAACCACATGGTTTCTCCAGTTCTAATAATTGCTAAAGATGCCAGACTTTCCTCCTGAGTTGTGTGAATCCTCTTTTCCTCATAAAGGAACTATACAAAAAAGACTTACAAGAGCAAATGGAAACGTCTCTCCATTTGGGTATCCTCTAATGGGCTATACCCCTTTTCAGCACCACTTCCAAACATTTTAGAATTTCGTTTGGAACTTTTTTTTTGGCTGGGTCAAATTATTCAACAGTTAAGTATAGTTGGCAGCCATTTCAAAATTCCACATAGGATTCAACAGTGCTTCCATTGCTTCCCTCAAAATTTCCAAGGATTTTTTAAGAGAGACCTTTTTTATTGAGACCCCCAGTTTTGGATCAATCCTTCCTTGGGATGTCGACATTTTGCTTCAATCTTGAAGACAGAAACCCTTTGAGCCAGCAGCATCCACAGATATAAAATTTCCTTCTCTGAAGACTGTATTTCTGGTCACCATTACTTCTGCCAAATGAGTATCAGAACTTCAGGCATTCTTATGTAAGACCCCCTTCCTAGTTTTTTCATAAAGATAGTGTAATTGAGAACAAATCTTTCATTTCATGCAAAAGTGGCTTCTGAAGCAAATTTATACCAAAAGATTGACTTGCCAGTTTTCTTCCCTAACTTTTTCAAGAAAGGAGAACGTTTTACATACATTAAATGTGCACAGGCAACTCGGATTCTACCTCCACCGTACCAAGACTATCAGACAATCAGATCAATTATTCATATCTTTCTCCAAGAATAAGTTGGGGCAAATAGTTTCCAAAATAACCCTCTCAAGATGGTTAGCAAATTGCATTTCCGTTGCAATTCACGTGGCATGCCTCTGCAATCAAAGCCTAAAGCGCATTCTACAAGAGCAATGCCAACCTCAACCGCTCTTGCTAAATGAGTTCCTATAAGTGGTATATGTGCAGCAGCAACTAGGCCCATCAACTCTTATCTTTGTGTTTCACTACAAACTAGATGCATCATGTAGGACACACACTTCTTTTGGTTCTGCCATTCTCAGGAATATCCTTCCTCGAGTGCAGCCAGGCACCCTTCGGGTAGCTTAGAGATCTGACCCACACACTGAATCAGATGTCAAAAGACAACATTGGATACAAAAGTTGCGAACGTACTGTAACAATAGATCTTTTATTTTATTTTTTCATCTGGTTCAACTCCCCTCCCGCCTTCCCCTTTCCAAATTGTCATTGTGCCTCTAGGGATTGGTCAAAGCCTTACACATATATAACATATATATATATATATATATATATATATATATATATATATATATATATATATATATATATATATATATATATATATATATATAATATAAAGATATAGATATACAGTGGATATAAAAAGTGTACACACCTGTTAAATTGCCACTTTTCGTGATATAAAAAATGAGACCACAATAAATCATTTCAAAACTTTTCCCACCTTTAATGTGACCTATATCCTGTGCAATTCAATTGAAAAACAAACAAACAAATCTGTTAAGGCAAAAATATAAAAAATAAAAAATGTGCAATAAGCTGGGTTGCATAAGTGTGCACCCCCTTAAGCTAATACTTTCTTGAAGCACCTTTTGATTTAATTACAGCATTCAGTTGTCTTGGGTACACACCTGCCATCAATTTAAAAGACTCTGATTAACCCCAAATAAAGTTCAGCTGTCCTAGTAGGATTTTCCTGACATTTACTCAGTTGCATGGTACAGCAAAAGCCATGGTTTGCAGAGAGCTTACAAAGCATCAAAGGGATCTCTTTGTTGAAAGGTATCTGTCAGGAGAAGGGTACAAAAAAATTTCCACAGCATTGGATATACCATGGAACATAGTAAAGACAATCATCAAAAAGGGGAGAAAATATGGGACAACAGTGACGTTGCAAAGAACTGGACGTCCTGCCAAAATTGATGTAAAGACGAGACAAAGACTGCCCAGAGAGGCTGCCAGGAGACCTACAGCAACACTGAAGGAGCTGCAGGAATTTTTGGCAAGTACTGGTTGTGTACTACATGTGACAACAATCTCCCGTATTCTCCATATGTCTGGACTATGGGGTAGAGTTGCAAGACGGAAGCCTTTTCTTACACAGAAAAACATCCAGGCCTGGCTAAAATTTGCAAAACAATACTCCAAGTCTCCCAAAAGCATGTGGGAAAATGTATTATGGTCTAATGAGACCAAGGTTTTTGGCCACAATTCCAAAAAATACATGGCACAAAAACAACACTTTGCATCACCAAAAGAACACCATCCCCACAGTGTAGCATGATGGTGGCAAGTATCATGCTTTGGGGTTGTTTTTCTTCAGCTTGAACTGGGGCTTTAATCAAGGTGGAGGGAATTATGAACATTTCCAAATGCCAGTCACTTTTGGCCCAAAACCTTCTGGTGTTTTCTAGAAAGCTGAAGATGAAGAGGAATTTCACCTTTCAACACGACAATGACACCAAGCATACATCAAAATCAACAAAAGAATGGCTTCACCAAAAGAAAATTAAAGTTTTGGAATGGCCCAGCCAGAGCCCAGACCTAAGTCCAATAGAAAATCTGTGGGGTGACCTGAAGAGGGATGTGCACAAGAGATGCCCTTGCAATCTGACAGACTTGGAGCGCTTTTAAAAGGAAGAGTGGGCAAATATTGTCAAGTCAAGATGTGCCATGCTCAGACTCCTACCCAAGAAGACTGAATGCTGTGATGAAATCAAAAGGTGCTTCAACAAAGTACTAGTTTAAGGGTGTGCACACATATGCAACCAGCTTATTGTACGTTTTTTTATTTTTTATATTTTTCCCCTAACAGATTTGTTTGTTTTTCAATTGAATTGTACAGGTTATAGGTCACATTAAAGGTAGGAAATGTTTTGAAATGATTTATTATGGTCTCATTGTTTTATATCACAAAAACCTGGCATTTTTAACAGGGGTGTGTACACTTTTTATACCCACTGTATACATGTATGTATATGTGTGTGTATGTATATATATATATATATATATATATATATATAGGTACACTTCACATAATCGAATTACTGAAATCTCGAATTTCGTATGGTCGAGACCATATGATCGAGATTTCAGTAAATCAAATATGTGTAGTGTTGAAAAATAAAAGTTTACTTACCTTAATACATTGCGTACACACAGAGGCAAGGATTCTTGTACGCTCTGTGTGTACGTAATGTTTTTTTTTGTGTGTGGTGTTGACAGGAAATTAGAAATCTCCCGTTTTGCACTTCCGCATACAGCGCAAGACGGGAGATTTCCCATTTCACCACTGTAGCGCGATCTTGGAGTTGGTATATTTAAGTCGGGGGGTGTGGGGGGCACAGCCCCCCACATGGGGGGTGCAGGGGAGCGAAGCCCCCTTGCAAAAGCGAAGTTTGTCTTTTTTTTTTTTTTTTTGGTTTCATTTCAGAAGTTCGAGTTTACAAAACTCGATGTTGGTTTCGGTTATTTGAAGTTTGAGATTTTGTAAATTCGAGCTTCTGAAGTGAATCCATATATATATATATATATATGTGTGTATATATATATATATATATATATATATATGTGTGTATATATATATATATATATATACACACACACACATACATATATACTCATAATGAATTTTTATGGTCAGCAAACTCGATCTGATGTAGTCAGGGCAAGAGCGGGGAATTGTGGGCAGGGGAGGGAGTCAGAGTTCTCCAGTCCAAAATCTTTTTTCAGCTCACATGTTGAACCACATGAAAAGAAGACAACACAGGTCTGTCATTATTGTAAGTTCATAACTTTCTTTTAATGCAACTGTGACAAAAACAGTATGGAAAATAAGCGCCAGGCATAGTGGATATAGTAATGTACGTCTTAATTTGCTCTTAGGTTATGAGCCAAGTGCTATGCAGCTGCATCTCCTAAATAGCAGAGGAGATTCAGTAAAAAAATACAATCAAGGCCCTGTTGCCAATCAAAAACAGCAAACTCTTCTTTCCTTTATGCAATCCTGGGCCAGAAAATGACCAAATGCCTCTCTACTCTGACTAAAGTGGAACCAAGACATTTCTATCTAAAGACTGTAACAAAAAAAAGGTCAAAAAGTGCAGATATTCAGCCCAGAAACACTCCATTAATGCAGCGAAAAGCAAGTGCCGAAACTCAAATTTTCCACAACACAAGGCAAGCACCATGGCATAGATGGGATAAAGCCATAACTATAGTCCAGGCCACCTGGGGTTTGATTACCAGCTTGAGTGCCTGAGGTGCTGGAAGGGGAGGGGTGGCTGTGTCCATCCCAATGGAGGAGGATGTTTCTTGTAGAGAGGTATGATCTGTAGAGGGACGTATCCTTTGGATGAAAAACAGGTGAATGTGAGGGAAAGCAAGGTGTAGGTTATTAATGAAAATTTTCCAGAACTCGTAAGTAAAAGTATATTTTTGTATATTATCTTAGGAAAATTGCCCTTAAGAACTGGTTTTACGGGGACCACTCAGGAGTATTTTTCACCTGACATTGTAGATAGAAGCTTCCCAGCACCTGAAAGTTCTTTCATTTCCATGTAAGATCTACTATAAAGCATTATTTCTCTAAGAAAATTGATCGTGTTTGACTTTAACTTTATGTAATTTTCTTTTTTGTTTTAAGAAAAAGTTGGAAGGAGTTTTTTTTAGTGCATCAGTTCTCATCCTATAATCTGCCAGTGTGGTAAGGAGTCTTTTTAAAATAATAATTACTCACATTTCTAGTAGTAACAAAGCAAAGTTTTATCAGGAATTAAATATTCAGTAGTATACAGTAAAAGAAAGGAGCCAGTGTTTATTAAGTATGTAAATATGTAAACTGGATTTTTCCTGTGCGAGATCACACAGATGTGGGTTATGGAGATTTGCAATTTTCCCACTGTAGTGCGATCTTGTAGTTGGTATTTGTTATTAGCAGAGGGTGTAGGAGGTGCATGGGGACTTGCCCCTTAAAAAAAAAAAAAATTATATAGCCTTTAGTGGTTGGGCTTTGTATGTGTACACAAGCAATGAATGGTGAGTGTGTGAGAGAGTCATATTGCATGTTTATTGTCATACAGTCTCATATGCATACATGAATGTTCACCGAAATGAATGGGCTTCTCAGCAGAATTATACACTTTAATGTTAGATGTATCATAACAGTTTGGTACTGTGTCTTTTTCTTTAGTCATTTTGTATGTGGGTATTTAGTCTAAAGTGCATTTAATCTAGCATTTGTCAGAAACGGAAAATAAAATAGTGGCAGCAGAAGAGTTGGTATCAGTTAACTGAATGTCTGCCCATGTTGCGTGTTTATTGTCATACAGTCTCATATGCATACATGAATGTTCACCGAAATGAATGGGCTTCTCAGCAGAATTATACACTTTAATGTTAGATGTATCATAACAGTTTGGTACTGTGTCTTTTTCTTTAGTCATTTTGTATGTGGGTATTTAGTCTAAAGTGCATTTAATCTAGCATTTGTCAGAAACGGAAAATAAAATAGTGGCAGCAGAAGAGTTGGTATCAGTTAACTGAATGTCTGCCCTGTGATAGCAAATAGGTACAGTGCTTCACCCCTTGCATCACAGAGTGGATGTTATAGTGGAAGTTTTAAAAGCAAGTGCAAGAGTTCCTCTTCTTTATCGAAAGCACCTCAGTACCTTGGGTTAGGTCTGAAAAAAATGTCTGTAGCTCTAGATGGTACAGATCTTCCAAGAACCTCATCATATCCTTGCACCTAACCTAAGTAGAAGATTTGATGCACAACCTGTATTGGGGTTGACAGGGTTGTGCTTCTGATTGTTGCACTTTTTGTGGTATCCATGACTCATGGAGTCCTGATGACCAGTAAGTACTTACATTGTGGTGGGTTAGGAAGGTAAAAACTCACATAGAAAAAAAAAGATTGTTACCGTGGATACATCATTTTAATTTATTACCATTGTGGTGGCATTTGGCATCATTAGTGAGTTATATACAAGACACAGCCACTAGGCCACATAGTGGAATGAAAACTGGATTCTTAGCACTGTCCATTAATTGGTTTACATTTAATTCCTTCCACAGCAAGTAGATGAAGAAAGGAGAGTTTAGACTTCCAGACATACCTGCCTTGGCCATAGTCCTATCTGTTATGGGTTGTTGATGCATGAGCAGTCCATTATTATAATCTGTTATTAATATGCTACTTCACAAAAGTGCATATTTTTAATAACATTGTCTGTTAAATGAATGTCATCGCCATGGGACAGTCTGAAAAAAGATATAATTATATTATATTTGTATAATCTGTTATTTAACTTCCCAGGTTCAAGTTGAAAAAATCAAGAACCCTGAAGACCACATTGGTGCAGTACTGGAAAGAGCAAAGTCAGAATATATTAGCAAAACTTACAAAATTGACACCTGGCGAAATGCAGAGGATTTTCTAGAAAAAATGGCTTTCAGGACTGGAAAACTATTAAAGGTATGTAGTGATTTAGTGAAAATTTGATAATCACATTAAAATATTGGCGTAAAGCATTCTACTGAAGAGATTTTCTTAGTGAAATTATATTTTTGCATGCTTATTAACATGGAGTGGATCTCTTACAGTTGCAATAGCACAAATCTTTTACTTCTTAAACCTTTTGAATTTCCCCAGTGCCAGATTATTTATTCTACTGCAGTCACGGCCAGCCTTAGGCATAGGCGAACTAGGCAACCGCCTAGGGCGCCGTACAGGCTGGCCTTGTAAAGGGCGCCTTATGTACTTATTAAGTACATAAGGCACCCTTTACAAGGCCAGCCTGTACTACTTATTTATTTTAATTAATATAAAGTTTGCGCTCTTCTTGGCGCTGGAACCAGAGGGCGGAGGGTGGGGGAGGGGACGCGAGTACCCTCCCACTTACAGCTGAGGGTTGGCTAGGAGGCTAAAAAAAAAAAAAAAAACTTTAGTTGGCGGTGCAGGAGTCTTCTCCTTTAAGGAGAAACTTGTGTGCGTCATGATGCCAATGTTAACTAAATGCATTCTGCAGTTCAAGCGACGTGCACGTGACACACACACAACATTGTGTTCTTTTTAATGGGTACGTTATGTTTTATTATTTTATGGTATGTTGCTGGCTACTTTATGGTTTATTTTATGGTAATATACTAGTTTCATGATTTTATTCATTCGTTGTATGTCTTTTTCTTTTGGGAAATCTATGTGCATCTTCCTTTCATGCCATATAATTTATCGTATTAAATTAGATGTTTCTTGCGTAAGATACAGCTGAACAAGTGCTGCCTTAAACATCCTAGAATCAAGTGTATCATGTGGTTAACATGTGGGAACATTATGTTTAGTTAAAAATAATATGTCTAATGTAAACAGAAGCTGTACATGCTTTAATAAGAAAAGTTCACATCAGTCTACCCCACAGTAAACTATGAATGCCCTCAGCAGCCACAGAACTTTGTGAATTAGCTCATTGCGTTGATAGGTATCTGTCTGGTGTTAATATCATTTCAGAGCAAGAGAGATTGGTATGCAGCAGTCCCTCATAATCGTCTTATTGTCTGCACAGTATGCATCACCTTTGATATTGTTTTCTCAGAAAAGTGCATAATGGTGTATTGTATAAGGCCGAAGAAAGTTCCCCGGTTCATGTAAGGTTTCTGTACCTTATTACAAGAGGCTTACAGTTTGGGATGAACAGTTGTGAGGTAAGACAGACTACAGAAACATTATTGAGTGAAGTGGAAACCCTCTGGGACATTTGGTCAGAAACATGCTAGAACTGTAAAGGAAATATAAAGACTGCTTTACTGAAAAATCAACAGTGACTCGGTGTACAAGGTACGTTGCTGTGAGGAGCACTCTTGTTTAGTGACAGCTGCCCGAATTCTATAATGTTGCTTATTTGGGTCACACCTCCTGCAGTGTACCTGGATGCTCTTTTGCGATATTTTATATTACAATGCTTTAACACAATAGTTCTGCAGCTATAATGTCTGCAGCTAATGCCATTTTTATTTTATTTGCACCACTTTTAGAGATAGAAATATACTGTCGCGTTTTATTATATTTGCTAGGTAGAACAGCAACAATACTACGACACCTTCTCTGGAAACCTGGCAAAGTAGAGGGCAGGTTCCCTGAAAAAAAGACCTGTGTGCATTTTTATTCACTTCACAAATTACCATGTAGTTATAAATCAGCACCCCCCTTTTAATGAAACAAATCTGATACGGCCTTTGCTGAAAACAGGTTCTGTAGACCCAGTCAGACCACCCTGGTAAACAAATGTCAATTAAATAAATAAATAAAATATCTGTAAAGAAATGACTAATGCACGCTGCTGCACGTCTCGTTTCATTTAAAAGACCTGTGTGATACTGCAATACTCACGGACAATGTTCGTTGCTTATTTGGGTCACACCTCCTGCAATGTATGTGGACGCTCTTTTGCGATGTGTTTTATATTACAATGCTTTAACACAATAGTTCTGCAGCTTTTCAGGGAAGCTGCCTGCATTAAGAATAACAAATAATAACAATGACTGAGAGAAATGAACATTTTGGTAAAGGAATTACAACTTTTGTCAGACTTGCACACCTTGTATGGTCAGGACAACTTTACGGTACTTACTTTATTATTTAGTTGTGAGATTGTTTTTTTTTTTTTTTTGTAGAAGTTGATTTACGTTCTCTTTGAATTCTGTGATTACAGACTTTTATTATTCTTTTCTTTTAAAATGCTGCATTTGAAGCTGAATATGGATTCCTTAAATGAGTGTGCAATTAATGATTTGCTAATGCACAAATAGATTGTGCAGTATAATAAATGCTGTGCATATTTAAAGGTAACAGCTGATAACACTGGTGATCTGTGTTCCTCGTGTTAAAAGTTGGATGATTTGCTTACCATTGTTAGAAGTAAATCTAAACTTGATGTTGATCAGTCCAGATTTCTTGCAGTAAGGTTGAGAGATATGCATACCTCTCAACTATCCAGATTTTTGCCTTATATTTTTGGCCTATTCCTCATAAAATTTGTGTTTTTCTGGCAGATCACTGAAGATTTAAATAACTAAATGTCATACATTTGAGTTTCAGCCTTCATTTCCTTCAGAAAATGCATGGTGGGTTGTAATGACAGATGTTTGAGGGGCCTTTTATGGTTAAAATATTCTGAAATGGGTAGTTTTGTCATTATTGGTTCATACATTTTGTTTCATTGCTTACTGGAAAAATGTTTAAAACTACAAATTTAAAACATACTCTAACAAGTGTAAATGTTTCTATGTGCAACTAGCTGTTTTTTTTTGTTTATCAAATGGCATACTGCGTTATAAAATCTGAAAGTAGTGTTAGAAGCATAATTGCCTTTGGTGCAGAAGGCTGTGGATTCTGACATTTGTGGTGACTATGAACTTGTTGGTCATTTCCTATTGCAATATTACCAATTTACCAATTTTTTAATGCAATATAGGCAATTAATTCTTCAAGGAAAGCAGACACTGAATTTGTAGATAAAGCATTGATATGTGAAGTTGTTTTGCCAGTAGAAACCTCTTCATTAGGTACGGATTTCTTTAATGTGGAATTCAGATGATTTTATATCTGCAGAGATTGTGAGTATGCAGTAATATTGGTGGATTATAATGACAGAAGTCTTGAGTGGCCTTTTATGGTTGAAATTTTCTGAAATGGGTAGTTATTGGTTCATACATTTTGTTTCATTGCTTATTACAAGAATGTTTAAATCTACAAATTTAAAACACTTTCTAACAAGTGGCCCTGTATTATACAAGGAATATAATTCAATGCAATCAGAAAGGTGAATCAAAGAACAAATACACATATACATGGCTCTAAAAAAATGTCTGCAAGGAGTCTGTTTTGAAAACAGCCCAAAGGTAAACTTAATTCTTCACTGGCTAGATGCATTTTCTATGAATGTGGGTTTTCATGCCGTTTCAATGAATATGAATTTTTCACATTTCAGTGAATGTGAGTTTCAAGGGCAGAGAAGTTTACTGCTTATGCTAAGTCTGTTTTCATTGCGAGACTGTATTGTTTAGCAAATGACTACCTGTGTTTGTGCTATTTTATTTCAATATCTGTAATGACTGTAGAAGCAAATACGAGAATAGTATGCATGGTAACTGGTGAGAAATAACCAAAAAATGGAACACTGGAATAGCTGAGGAGGGGGCTGCTGCTGGGGTGATGGGGTTGCTGCAGGAGCAGCTGCACTGGGGGGCAGTCTATTACCCTGCCTAGGGCCCTATTTGACCGTGATCTGGCTCTGGTATTTAAAGGAGAAAATACTATGCAGAAGTAGTTGTAGTTAAAAGATACCTTGCAATGTAGTTATTCTTCCTATGCATTTAAATAATTTAAGGCAATGGCTGGAGTGGCTTTCTTGGGGAGTGACCCTGTGAGTGTGGCTCAAATAGGGGTGTTTCATGACTGTGGTGTGGGTGGGGCTTAAGGGGCGCCGGAGCACTGCTTCGCCTAGGGTGCCATTTCGGCTAAGGCCGGCCCTGACTGCAATGTAAAAGTAAAAGATGCTGGATCCCTAGTTAAGAATTTCATGGTCCAGTTGTGAATGTCTAAAATAGAGGGGAGCTGATAATGTAGGACTTAGTAAAACAGTGTAGGGACATTCACTGTTTTCTATGGAAGGATTGCATCTTATTTTTCTGATCTGGCATGGACAAGTCAGCTGGAGCGAATGTTAGAACTTTATTCTTTCTTTGTTTATTTCAGTTTTAAGCCAGCTGGACTAAATCAAAAGTGTTATTGTGCTCAAAAAGAGTGACAAGAAAGTTTAATTTATTGCAAATTAAGGTATAACTTAGGGAGATTGCATGGTTTGGTGCTAAACAACAGAAGTTTGATTAATTTCAGAACTTTTATGGCTGTGTGCTGCTGAAATTAGTTTGATTTCTTCTAAACCCATTGAAGTGAGTCACCTGGTCTAGATTTAAGTAAGACACTCTCTAGGCCTCTCCATTACTTTATTCATGTTCATTTTATATACACACAGCTGATAAGCAGCAGCCAGAAAGGTTCTGGGTCTGTCTTCGTAGCTGGAGGCCTAACTATTACTTAGGTGAAAAATGTGCTGAAAACTGTGTAAACTTTCTTACACTGCAGCTCTCCCATTAACTGTCTTCCTTAACTGCTTGTTATATACATTATGTTCTTCGTGTTTCACTGTTGCAGTCTTTACATTTGGGTAATTTGCTGGCAGGTTGCCCTCAGTCGGCCTGATTAACAAAGTCTTGGGTCCTGCGTCGGTTGTTGTCCCTTCTTCCATGACATCAGGGGTATAAAACATGCAGCCGACGTCAGGGGTATAAAACATGCAGCCGACGCCATTACATTAGTCTTTCTTGCTGCGCGGTGCCCGAAGCAGAAGCAGTTCGCAAGTACCGGTGCTTGAACTAAAAAGCTAAGTACCCTGTTGGAGAAACTTTTTCTTGCTCCTTACCAATGTCAGTAAAAGTTAATAATTGCATTACTTGTGGGAAGCAAATACCTCATAAGGATTTCCATTTGTACTATATTCCTTGCCTAGGCCCTGACCACGACGTACCTTGCTGTCGGTTCTGTGCTTTATTTAATCAACGCACTATTAAACATCGGTACAATTTTGCTTCTAATTATTTTGGCTCACGCTTAAATTATCCAGAAATGTTGTCTGTTAGCAATCCGACTACCGGAATACCTAAAAAATGCAAAGAAAAAGACAGAGACAGGCCGTTGAGGTCCAAAACTGCCGATGACACTTCTCCTAAGCCAGTTGCCAGTTCGCCGGTACTCAGTGAGTCGCTTTTGCAGCCCCTGATACCCGCTAATTCTGATTCGCAGGCCTCTACTGAGACCCATTCGGAGTCCGGTATGCCGCAAGATGCTTCAATTATGGAACCCGCGAATGTCACTACCTTGGATGGGTCCGGAGCCGCTGAGGGTGTTTTCAGGCATACAGATTTGTATATTAGACCAATGCCATCTTCAAAACTAAGGCCAAAATCTCAACCTGTATCTAAAAAACAGATGCCTAGGCCACATGTGCAGGCCCCTATGCCTAATAAACATGGCTGAAGATTTAATTACTCTGATCAGGGGTAGCCAACCCCCCCTTCTAAGAGGCCTAGGCAAGGTATTGACTATGAATCTTCTGAACAGGAATCTATTTCTTCCGATTCTTCTAATGAACAGGAATTGTCTATACCTACTTATGAGGACTCTGATGCAGAAGATTCCATTCCTTTTGCTTCTCCCCCTGAGGATTTTTCTTTTGGGGAAACTTTACATACCTTGAGGGAGCATTTCCACGGGGAAAGTCAGGATTTTTCTGAATCTAAAAAGAGACTTGGGGATTCTCTTCTTCCTCAGCATAGACCTTTGGCTATACCTCCTGTTCTAGACATTGTTGATGTTTTTTTAGAATCTAGTATGGCTCCTGATTCTCTGCCACCGGCTATTTGTAAGCCAGACAGATACTACAGGGTTCTTGACTCCCACAAATTCCTTTTCAAAAACCCTGTTGCGGACCCTGAAACCATTTCTCAGGGTCCCAAGGGCATTAAGGCTTCTACTGTTAAAAATCCTACCCCTTCTGATAGAGATTCCAGGGAGCTGGATAGATGGGGTAAGAAGGTTTACACTTCTGCAACCTTGGCAATCAAGGCTTTAAACTGTCAATTTCATATGCTAAAATATCAACAGCATATAATGGGACTGCTCAAACAGAAAATTATGTTAATTTCTGACTGTGTGGAAAGTAAAGATTTACAGGATCTATTGCATTCAGCTGAACAAGTTGGAAAACATACTTTGCAATGTGGTTTTGATTCTTTGGAAGCCTCTTGCAGGGCTGCTGTAACTGGGTCTGTACTAAGAAGGCATGCTTGGCTCAAAGAACAAACTCTGTCTGATCATGTTAAAGCAAAACTGTTGGATGCTCCTTTACAACAGGACCATCTCTTTGGTATTAAGGCTGAAGAAGTTCTAAAAAAGATGGAAGATGAAGCTAAATCTATGCAAACTGTGAAAGATTTCATACAAGTGCAACCTCGAAGATTTAGTAGGCACTGGCCTACTAAGAACTGGTCCTTTCCAGTTCCTCAGAGAGCCACTCAAATCAAACCCAGACATTCCAAAGGCACCAGGTTTCAGTCCCAATGGACTTTCAGAACAAAACAATGGGGTGCCTCCTCTTCCAAACCTGGAAACAACAAGACACCTCACTATGGTAAGCAGTCTCAATGACTTCCCTTTATACTTACCAAGCACTTACCTTTTAGCCGCCCCTTTGGGGGGAAAACTGGCTCTTCATGCAAGAAACTGGCAACTTATAACCCAGTACAAATGGGTTTTAAATATAGTATCCCAGGGATGCAGATTTCATTTCCACACATTGCCAATTCCAAACGGATGGCCAGACCTGCCCCCAAATCAACGGGCAGAGGCCCAGAAACAAGTACTTTCCCTCATGAACATAGGGGCTATTCAACCAGCACCAGAAGAGGAAAAGGGACAAGGTTTCTATTCAAGATTTTTCCTGGTACCCAGAAAAGACAAATCATGGCGTCTAATTCTGGACTTATCTACTCTAAACACCGCTCTGGACATTCCAAAATTCAAGATGCTGACTCTTCACCAGTTACTTCCTATGCTAGGCAAAGATGCCTGGTTGGCAACTTTAGATTTAAAAGAGGCTTACCTGCATATCCCAATCAGGGAATCTTGCAGAAGATACCTCCGCTTCAAAGCAGGCTACTTAGATTACCAGTTCTCTGCACTGCCCTTTGGCTTATCTACTGTACCCAGGGTCTTTACAAGTGCCTGGCTTCAGTAATTGCATTTTGCAGGCAAAGAAATATTCATATATATCTATACCTAGATGATTGTGTAATTCAGGCAGAAAACAAGGACATTCTTCTAAAACATCTGGAGTTTGTAAAAAGGGTTCTAACTTGTCTAGCGTACACTCTAAACGAAAAGAAATCACAACTGGTACCCTCTCAGAAAAAATTACATTCCTGGATGCAAACTTGAATACAACTGCCCAGATGGCTTTCCTTACACCAGAGAAGCAAATTCATTTGGTGACGTACTTCAGACTGGTGGCCACAAAAACCTTGCTTTCTGCAAGGCAAATACTGCAAGCCTTAGGGTTCATGGCCACCTGCATTCTTCTAATTCCATATGCAAGACTGCATATGAGGAAACCTCAGTGGTACTTAAAAAGTCTATAGAGTCAGCATTGTCACAGCTTGGAAACAATGATTCCTATCATACCTTGCCTGCACCTAGAGTTCCTATGGTGGGCAGAGGCCTGCCACCAGAACAAGGGATTGCCATTCACACCACCCCCTGCTGCCCAAACCCTAACTACAGACGCATCAGACTATGCATGGGGTGCTCATCTGGCAGGGAAGTGCATTCAGGGAAAATGGAGCCCAAATGAAATGCACCTTCACATAAATCAAAAAGAAATGCTAGCTGTACAGAATGCACTGACAGCCTTCAAGGACTACCTTCATCCAGGACAATTACTGATAAAGACAGACAACACCACAGTTATGTGGTACATAAACAAGCAGGAGGGTTACACACTCCTACTCCCTTTGCAGACTAGCCATGGCATTGTGGAACACTGCCTTGACCTAGCAAGTACAACTACAAGTTCAATTCCTGCCAGGAAAGCTGAATACTCTGGCAGACGAACTAAGCAGAAATCTCATGGACCCTCACGAATGGAAACTGGAACCACGGATTTTCAACATGTTGACACGAAAATGGGGGAGCCCAGACATAGATCTTTTTGCCTCACCCCAGAACTATCAGTTGGACAAATTTTGCACAAGAACTCATCACAAAAAAGCCTGGAAAGTGGATGCTCTGTCCTTCAGCTGGAAAAACCTATCGGTCTATGCCTTTCCCCAAAGTTCTACTAAAAGTCAAACAGGACAAACCAAAAATTATTTTGATTGCTCCAGACTGGCCTCGCCAACACTGGTACCCACTCCTGCGCAGTGTGTCACACCTTCCACCGTGACATCTGCCTCAGACACCTTACTTACTGTCTCAGCAGAACAACCAAACTCTGCACACTCAGCTCCAGACTTTGAATCTTGGAGCGTGGCTAATCACCTAAATTCACCCTTAGCATCCCTCAGCAAACCTGTGATGGATGTCATTTTGGAAGCGAGAAGACCTAGTACTAGAAAATCTTATAATGACAAATGGAAAAGATTCTGTGCCTGGAATCAATCTCAAGGGCAGCATTGCCCAACATTCCTCAGATTTTGCAATACTTAACTGAGATGCTTCACAAGGGCCTGTCCTTTTCTTCCATAAAAATCCATGTCTCAGCCATTTCAGCTTATTACGACACAGAACCTTCCCTCTTCTCTCATCCTCTGCTAAAGCAGCATCTCAGAGGGGCCAAAAACTTAAGACCACCCAGGAGAGCTCCAACCCCTGCCGGCGACCTTAATTTTGTATTGGAGAAACTCACTCTCCCTCCTTTCGAGCCAGCTGCTACTGCAGACTTAAAATTTCTCTCCTGGAAAACAGCTTTCCTTTTAGCAGTCACTTCAGCTAGAAGGATTTCCGAATTACAGGCTCTTATGGCAGTGGAGCCTTTCATCATTTTTCATGCGGACAGGGTATCTCTCAGGACCAATCCTCTTATGGCAGTGGAGCCTTTCATCATTTTTCATGCGGACAGGGTATCTCTTAGGACCAATCCATCCTTCATGCCTAAGGTGTGGTATCCAGTGTGGCTCTTAATCAGACCATTAATTTGCCAACTTTCTTTCCCGATCCACAGAACAAGGGGGAGCGGATTCTGCATTTATTGGATGTACACAGACAACTTAGATTTTACTTAAACAGGACTAAATCTCAAAGAAAATCTGAACTACTGGTAGCATTTGCTGCAGGGGCAGAGGGAAAAGCTATTTCAAAGCAAACCATTTCCAAATGGATAAGCCATTGTATTCATTTCTGCTGTAAGCACCATGGAAAAAACTATCCCCCAGGGGATCAGATCCCATTCCATCAGGGCTGCATCTACTTCAACAGCCTTTCTCAGAGGTGTTCCTACCAAGGACATTCTAGAAGCTGCTACCTGGAGCTCAGTTCATACTTTCATCAAACATTACCATTTACCACTTTTCTCTAAATCCAGAGCTGGCTTTGCCACTGCTGCCCTGCAGGGCCTTATAGCTGGTCCTAATGCTGTGTAATTCCCTCCACCCAACCATAGCTTTGGGAATCTACCAAAATGTAATGACTGCAACAGTGAAACATGAAGAACATAGTACATTTGTTTACACTTACCATAAATGTAGATGTTCGAGTGTATTCACTTTTGCAGTCCTGGTTACCCTCCCTCCAGACCCCTATTTTTTCTCTGGCTATACCTCTACTTTCTTTCACTGTGCTTAAAAGCCCTTTTGGTGTATTTGCTTTTGGTTGGAGGTATATTTTTTGTGTTTTTAATTTTATTTGCTCCCCATATAGGGGGCACCTGACATCTGGGGCAAGAAAAACTAATGTAATGGCATCAGCTGCA
Source organism: Protopterus annectens (assembly GCF_019279795.1). NCBI lineage: Eukaryota > Metazoa > Chordata > Ceratodontiformes > Protopteridae > Protopterus > Protopterus annectens. The sequence continues at coordinate 1,635,229,388 of NC_056726.1, read as the reverse complement.
TGTTTTATACCCCTGACGACCTGACGTCATGGAAGAAGGGACAGCAACTGACGCAGGACCCAAGACTTTGTTAATCAGGTCGACTGAGGGCAACCTGCCAGCAGATTACCCAAATGTAATGACTGCAACAGTGAATACACTCGAACATCTACATTTATGGTAAGTGTACACAACTGTACTTTTCTTAATATCTTTCAGTTCCCACTTTTCTGGAAACTCGCTGCTACCCTTAATTCAGTAGCATGAGAAAGTGAGGAGGATGTTTATCAGGTAGTGTACACACCGTTGAATTCTCAGAGTTGCTGCTTATCAGTGGCATGGAACTAAAGAAAAAAAAAGTCCAAATAATCTTCAGGATTTATACCAGATAACCTCTGGCAGTAAGTAAATTTCTGCACAATGTCATAAGCATCTTTCATTGTAATTGGGATGCATGTAAATTCTCTATACCATTGACATTTTAAATTAGAAAACCTCACTGTGTAGCATCAGCAAGATGTTTGTTTGCTACACGTTTATTCAGAGTTATATTTGCCAGCCCTTTAAATGTGTTAAATATTCCTTATGAGCTCCTTTGCATGACATACCTAAATATAATTTAAAAATAGACTTACCAGCTGTAGGAACAGATGATGCTCATCATTTCTACTGCGTCAGAAGCATTTTGGGTTATCTGCCAAAGCAACCCAATACTGTCCTGCTTTCAAATGCTCAGACTGTTTTCCTGCTCTCTTAGTGTGACATCTGATTGGCTGAGTGTTTCCTGAGAGGGAAGCCTTTAACTGTAACAGGAAGTGAGTTTTCAGTCTTTTCTGCTATCCAAAGAAGATCATCCCCTGACTCTTTACAGGATCCAGTGCTGATTCTTCTGGCTTACTGCTCAAATAAGCCTCATTTGGTTACCCCTTCCTGTCATCTTATTGTTAGATTTATTACTCTCTATTTTTATGTTCATTTAAAAAAATTATTTTAATATTTTATTTCTGTCGGTGCTTACAGTATTTTGTGTGGTACGTTCTGCTTGTAGCAGTGTTTATTTGGCCAGTATCTGCTGAAACTCCGTATTTCTCTTGGAAGTGTAGTGTGTATGTGTGCTGTTAGAGATTAGGGGCTGTCTCATGCAGCCAGAACCTTGAATTTATAGCTCCTTATTTTTGTATTTTTGTTACTGTGCTTTTTCATGTTTTGCCAGACAAATATTGCAGAATTGGGTTTGTTTTCAGCATTTACACGTTCTTTACTATATGCATGACTCTGCTATGTTTGATGTTCTTCGTCTCACATTGCTGCAGTCATAACCTGTGGGTAGTCCGCTGTCCTCGATCGGCCCGAATACCAAAGAGCTGGGCTGGCGTCGGTCATTGTCGCCTGGAGCTGACGTCAGTACGTAGAAGTACTTAAGCGCATGACCGACGCCATATCCTCAGTCTTTCTTGCCGCGTGGTCCGAAGCAGAAGCAACGTTTGCGAGTGCCGTTCGGCGTTCTGAAATTGTCTTTTTATTCGAGTTTCAGACCGAAGACCAAGTTGGGCTAAGTACCCGTTGGAAATCTTTGTCTTTTCTTGCCTCAGTTTCCGGATGTCAGAAAAAGTTAATAATTGCATTTCTTGTGGGAAACAGATACCTCATAGGGATTATCACTCTTTCTGTATTCCTTGCTTGGGGCCTGAGCACGACGTGGTCGGGCGTCGCTGTGCTAGATTTAATAAGCGCACCATTAAAGGAGATTAGACTGTGCCAGGCTTGTTTTTGGTAAAAGGTGTAATTATAACATGCCGTCGGATCCTCCGACGCCCGCTACCGCTAAAAAGCGTAAAGATAAATCTGTGAAGTCTAAACCGGATGAGTCGTCCGTTGCGGACGCCGGTTCTACGGAGCCTCCGGTTGAATCTGTGGATCCTGCCGAGGGTTCGGCTGAATCCCAGGGGAACCTTTACTTTTGCAGGAGTTGGCCTCTCAGGATTTAGGCCCAGCTGAGGGTGCTTCTCAGGTGTCTGTAGTTCCATCCTTACAGAAGGTTATTAGGCCTTCTACTTCAGTAACTAAAGGCCATGCTAAGGCCAAACCTTGTCTTGTGGGCCCTGGTCATGGTTCTAGCTCTTCAGCCCCTGTTCCTAAAAAACATATGTTGAAAATGGCGGAGGACTTGATTACTTTGATCAGGGGTTCTATGCCCCCCCTAGAGAAAAGGCCTAGGGTGGAGGCAGATTTAGAGGGAATGGATCATTCCTCTGACTACTCTGATTCCTCAGCTGAGGAAATTCAGGATTTCCCTTCTTATTCAGACTCGGATGCAGAGGATTCCTGTCCTTCTGCTTTTCCTCCAGAGGATTTTTCTTTTTCTGAGACTTTACATTCCATGAGGGAACATTTTAAGTGGGAAGGCCAGGATTTCTCAGATTCTCGGAAGAGGCTTAGGGAATTTTTGTTTCTACCACAGCATAGGCCCTTGGCTATTCCTCCTGTCTTAGATGTTGTTCAGGATGTTTTTTCTGAATCTTCCCTTAATCCTGATTCTTTGCCTCCTGCCCCTGTTAAGCCGGACAGATGATATAGAGTTCCAGAAGCACATAAATATTTGTACAAAAGTCCTAGAGCTGATCCGGAAACTATTATTCAAGGTCCGAAGGGTATTAGGGCTTCTGTGGTTAAGAATCCAGTTCCTTTGGATAAAGATTCTAGAGCTTTAGATAGGTGGGGAAAAAGTGTACACCTCATGTACGTTAGCTATGAGGCGTTGAATTGCCAATTTCATATGCTGAAGTATCACAACTTGTTCTTGGGTCAATTGAAATCTAAGGTTGATGCTTTATCTGAGGGTATAGAGTGTAAGGAGCTCCAGGAGTTGGTTCATGCATCAGATCAAGTTGGCAAGCATTCTTTACAGTGTGGTTTCGATGCTCTTCAGGCTACATCCAGGGTGGCTGCTACAGGTTCAGTTATTCGTAGGCATGCCTGGCTTAAGGATCAAAATTTGTCAGAGCATGTTAAGGCTCGGATTTTGGATGCTCCTCTTCAATCGGAAGTACTTTTTGGTCCTCCTGTGGAATCAGTTTTGAAAAAGATGGAAGATAAGGCTAAGTCTATGCAGGTGGTCAAGGATTTTATGCAGGTGCAACCCCCTACGTTTAGTAGGAATTGGCCTGCTAGAGGATGGTCTTATCCTTCTTCGGATTGTCAGTCTAAGGGCAGGTCTAGACGTGGTAGAGGCAGAGCCCACACTCAGGGTTCTTTCAGACCTAGGACTTGGAGTTCTCCTGCCCAGTCTTCTGGTGAGGGCAGGGGTCAGCCCTTTCGTAAACAGACCCAATGACCTGTATCTTCCGCTGCCAGACCCTTCTTTACTGGCAGCTCCTCTAGGAGGAAAGTTGGGACTTTTCAAACAAAACTGGCATTTGGTCACCCAGGACAAATGGGTGTTGGATATAATAAATCACGGGTACAAGTTTTATTTTCACACCTTTCCTCCTTTCAAATGCATGCCAGATGTGCCTCCTCAGCAAAGGATGGAGGCTCAGGAGCAAATTTCTTTACTTTTGCAGATGGGGGCAATTCAGGTGGTCCCTCCGTCAGAAGTAGGCCTAGGTTTTTATTCCCGCCTTTTCCTAGTGCCAAAGAAAGGAAACACTTGGAGGCCAATTCTGGATTTGTCCATCCTCAATACCTACCTAGACATTCCAAAGTTCAAGATGTTAACATTACAACAACTTCTGCCTATGCTAGGCAAAGATCACTGGATGGTAACCCTGGATCTCAAAGAGGCCTATCTTCACATCCCTATCAGAACCAGCTGCAGGAGATTCCTGAGATTCCCGGCTGGTACTTCTCATTATCAGTTCTCTGCATTGCCCTTTGGTTTATCTACTGCGCCCAGGGTATTCACAAAAGTTCTGGCTCCTGTGATTGCCTTCCTCAGACAGAGAGGAATACAAATTTATCCTTATCTGGACGATTGCCTGATTCTTGCTCAAAACAAGGACAAGTTACTACAACATCTCCAGTATGTAATGGCAGTTTTAAGGTGCCTAGGGTATTCTGTGAACGAAATAAAGTCCAGTCTAGTGCCCTCTCAGGACATGTGCTTTCTGGGTGTGAGACTGAATACAGCTTCTCAGATGGCATTTCTGACCCCGGACAAACAAAGATCTCTTCATCTGTACTTCCAGCAGTTACCAGTAATGTCCAGGCTGACTGCAAGGACAGTCCTTCAAGCCTTGGGGTTCATGGCATCTTGCATTCTAGTACTTCCCAATGCCAAACTGCATATGAGGAAGATACAGTGGTATCTCAAAAGTGTGTGGACTCAACACTGCCACAGTTTGGACACTGTCATTCGGATTATACCTTGCATCCAGAAGGAATTCTTGTGGTGGGCTCAGGAATGTCACCTAAACAAGGGACTCTCTGTGATCCGACCAGAGGCGAGTCAGATCCTAACGACGGATGCCTCGGACTTGGCTTGGGGAGCACACTTCAATGGAAAATGGATACAAGACACGTGGCCTCCCAAACTACTACATTTGCATATCAACATGAAGGAGATGTTAGCAGTCCAATTTGCCTTGATAGCCTTCAAGGACCTACTTCAGCCGGGACAGGTGTTGATTCAAACAGACAACACAACAGTCATGTGGTACATCAACAAGCAGGGGGGGACCCATTCCTACCCTCTTTGCAGACAAGCAATGATTTTGTGGGAGACTGCTCTGAGTTTGCACTTCAATCTTCAAGCACGGTTTCTGCCAGGAGCACAGAACTCCCTAGCAGATGTATTGAGCAGGCAAATTGTGGATCCCCACGAGTGGAAACTGGACCCTCTGGTATTCAAACAGTTGACCGTGGCTTGGGGAGCTCCAGACATAGATCTGTTCGCTTCTCCACTGAATTTCCAACTGCCAAAATTTTGCACAAAGTTGTTCCACCCAAATGCTTGGAAAGTGGATGCTCTATCTTTCAGTTGGAACAACCTTCACGTTTATGCTTTTCCCCCTCTGCCTCTTCTTCCCAAGGTACTCTTGAAAGCCAGGAGGGACAGGCCTTGCATGATTCTAATAGCACCAGATTGGCCTCGTCAGCATTGGTATCCTCTGCTGAGGAGTTTAATTCAGGAGCCTCCTTGGCCTTTGCCACAGGTTCCTCATTTGTTGTCCCAGTCAAACAATCATTTTCTCAATGTTCGGGTGCAGTCCCTGCATCTAACAGCCTGGCGTATTCTGTAATGGAGCCGGTGGGGTCTCAGCTTCCTCAACAGGTTTTAGATGTCATTTTGGAGGCCAGGCGGCCTAGTACTAGAAAAGTTTATGCTGATAAATGGAAGATATTTTTTCTTTGGAGCACAGCAAAGGGCTTTGATGTTTCAGTGCCTAATTTGAGTTTTGCACTGCAGTATCTTACTGAATTACTGGACAAGGGTTTGTCATTCTCTTCTGTGAAGGTTCATGCTGCAGCCATTTCTGCTCACTATGATTGTGACCCTCCTTTATTTTCTCACCCTTTGTTCAAACAATTTCTTAGAGGGGCAAAGAATATAAGACCCCCACGTAGAGCTCCTACTCCTTCCTGGGATCTCAATTTTGTGTTGGAGAAGCTTACTTTACCTCCTTTTGAACCTGCAGCTTTGTCTGAATTGAAGTTTTTGTCTTGGAAGACTGCTTTTTTGTTGGCCATTACTTTTGCTAGGAGGATATCTGAATTGCAGGCACTCATGGCAGTTGAACCCTTTCTGATATTCCATAAGGATAGAGTTTCTTTGCGAACTAACCCTACTTTTATGCCTAAAGTGATTTCTAATGTGGCCTTGAACCAGTCTATTCATTTGCCTACGTTTTATGCTGATCCCCAAAATAAGGGGGAAAAAGTCTTGCATTCTTTGGATATCCACAGACAGTTGCGTTATTATTTGAGCAGAACTAAAGAGTTCAGACAGAGTCAACAGTTATTTGTTTCTTTTGCTTTGGGTTCACAAGGGAAGGCTGTTTCAAAGCAGACTATTTCTAAGTGGATTGGTCAATGTATTGCTTTTGTTATTCTCATCATGGGAAGGATGTTCCTGCTGGGATCAGGCCTCATTCTACTAGGGCTACTGCCACATCTACTGCTTTTTTGAGGGGGGTAGCTACTAAGGATATTTTGGAGGCAGCTACTTGGAGTTCAGTACACACTTTTACTAAGCATTACCATCTCCCTCTTTATTCCAAGTCCAGGGCTGGGTTTGCCACTGCAGTTTTACAGGGCATGTTAGCAGCTCCTAATGCTACTTAGTTTGCCAACCTCCCTTTTCCTTTGCTTTGGGATTCTACCCACAGGTTATGACTGCAGCAATGTGAGACGAAGAACATAGTACAGTTTTGTACCTACCATAAATGTAGATGTTCGAGGATCTACATTGCTGCAGTCCAATATCCCTCCCTCCTTCCCTCTATAGTTTGTGGTTGGGTGTTTACTATTTTGGCTCTGGCCTTCTTTCATTCTTAGGCCTTCTGACATCTGGGGCAAGAAAGACTGAGGATATGGCGTCGGTCATGCGCTTAAGTACTACTACGTACTGACGTCAGCTCCAGGTGACAATGACCGACGCCAGCCCAGCTCTTTGGTATTCGGGCCGATCGAGGACAGCGGACTACCCACAGGTTATGACTGCAGCAATGTAGATCCTCGAACATCTACATTTATGGTAGGTACAAAACTGTACTTTTTTAACATCAAATAACAGTTTTCCTACAAATTAAGTTATTTCCATTTACTGCAGAGATTGTACTCTCTCTCTCTGATGGTAAAATATGGTTTAAACTCTTGTTTAACATTATTTTATGGCAGTTTAACATGTTTAAGTGTCTGGAGCTATTTTTAACACTGGTTTTAGCACATTGGTTGCTTTGCTATTTGGACTTTTGTGTACAGAAAATTATTTTAATTTTTGTCAGTTCTGAATACATTTCAAACTGTTTTTGTGATAATAGCACCATTTTGCAGAGTTTAGTTGTGGGGATATATTTAATACTAGAAACTTTTAAGTGCTTATTGTGACATATTATCCAGTACCGTCAGTTTATTATTCTGTTCTGTCCCATGACTTGATGGATTCTAATTCTAATACCCTTCCGCATCAAGACCGGTTGCACCTAAAAAGGAAAAACAGACTAAAAATATGCCTCAGCCCATGGTTATTGATTCTGTCAGGGCCACTACTCAGTCTGCAGGCCATTTACCTTTAGCCTCGTCTGCCTGTAATGTAGCTTTCCCAGTTGCTGTGGAAAGGGGGTTAGAATCATCCTCTGGGTCTGTTCCAGTACCTGGCACAAATATGGAGAACCAAGCTCATTAGGTACAAGAATAGGGTAAGAGATCCCTTGCTAGACATAGTACTGTGTCCCCTTGTATGTTATCTAGTAGTGAAGTTCACTAGAAAAAGAAGCAGAAACAACTTCGGAAGGTGAACCTGAGGATAAGTCCAAACAAGCGTTCACTTTTCCTGAGATTCCGCTGTGGTGACCCCTAACCGGGAAAAGCCGAAAAACACAAAAAATTGACAAATGTGTTGATGTTTTTTGCTTGGTAGCAGTCAGGGAGTATCCCAGAGCTAGGCAAGGGGTATATGACCTTACAAAAGACAAGATGTCTGATTATGTGGCTTGGATAATGTTTAAAATGCTGCATGTAGTATATCAGTATGTATTCCAGCAGTCCCTGAAAGGCTCAGAGAAAATATAGGGTCTCCTCAGATATGACCAGTTTCTCTTCTCATTTGACTGTTGATCCACCTCTGGTCTCTCCAGCTGCTTACTCAAGTAAGTCCTTAGCTTCATCTAATCCAACACCCCCCAATATAGAGGGGAAATGGTTAGATCTCAGGGTAAAAAGGATGTCTCTTTCTAGTAATCTAGCCTTTAGAATGTTAAATTATCATGGTCCTATGTTGTTGGTAGGGAGCATTCACTGTGAGAAAATTAGAGGTTGGCATAATGGTTAAGGTGTTTACCTTACAGACACAAGGTACAGGGCTTGATTCCCACACGGGGTAACTGGCTAGGCTTAAAATGCTCCACAAAGGAGGTTAGCCTAGTACTAATCTATGAATCCAAAAATAAACAGGCACAATGTTTTCAGATGCAGCTCTCTACACCAAGTAGAGTTTCCTTCAAGAGCACACAGGGAAAAGCACACTCCAGTTCTGGGGCCAGGCTTTCTCCAGGCCACAAATACGACTCCCCACTGACCACTGTAGAGCAGAGTCCTTAGTGGGGTGTTCCAAGCCAAGTCCTCCACCACTCTGTCTATGAAATCAGTGCTCTAAGTGTCCTTGTTCATAGTAGCTGTCACACACACTGTCTTTTAGATTTCATTTTCACAAGTACACACCCACCTGAGAAAGGCTGGCACAAATTACCTGCTGTGCCGCCTCCACCCAGACTGTAAGATAGATTTGCTGCCACCAGAACACCTGAAACCAGCTACTTCAAGGCTGTTACCAGGGTACCCAATTACAGTTAGTAAAATTAATACTTATACAAATGGTGGTGTTTAACCAAGCAGCAAGACTTTCAGGAACATTGAGCCACACTGCCACTAATTAAATGCAAGTACTCTCAATGGTTAAATCTCTTCTAAAAGACCAGCCACAAAGAAAGGTTTAGATATGTTTTATAAGTACTAAAAAACATGAAAATACTGAATATTGATATACAGTAAACAACATAGTTTCAATCACAGGAAATATAAAAAAACAGTACCAATGGAAAGACTCAGACAGATACAGAAAAACAACATTTAGCTAATAACACAATTTTTTTCTAACTGACTGAAGAATTACTGTTCCCTAATCACGTACTAAAGCAAGGTAAGATGAATGTGGATGAGTGTCTCATCAAGTCCAGTAACAGAATGCACACCTCACCTCTCTCACTAGTATTAACTCACTCCCTCCTCTGGAAGTTTGAACTGTAACTTCCAATGGGCAGAACCTAAGTTTTTTTGCTAGAATCAAATTATGTCCTCACACTTCAAACAAATGTTCATATCTTTAGAACCATGGGGGTTTTACTAAAAAGTACAAATGACAAACTCTTCAGCAAAACATATTTTATATTATGACAGTATTCTTTAGGTTCCTGATCTTAAACTGGATTTTATAAGTCACAATAAACATAGTAGCTATTATATTTGTAATATTTTGTAAACTACTTGCAAAATCTCAACAAGTACTGAAGTTACGCACATACTGTCAGCAGCATTTTGTCTAGCAGACTGAGGGCTCTGTGTGCGGTACTTGGTTGCCAAGATATTTAGAAAAACATGACATTTATGACAATATCAATAAATAAATGTATGAACTACAATTAATATCTCTTTACCTGCACTAGACATAGGTCAAATATCAATACAGGTGTGTTTGCTGTTGTGTTAGCTTTAAGATAAAATATTTTAATACTTTGAATGTAACATGGTTTTGAAAGTATTAATGCAAATATGAAGAAGCAATATTTGATGCCTAGATGCGTCATTAGGATGCAACTGTAGAAACATCTACATGTGTCACCCAGCTGTAAAGAGTTAAAATACAATTTCAGAGCTGGCTACAGAACGACATTGCATTTGGTCACCTGTCTCTGTGGTTCCCGCACTGCCTTCTCACTAGAAACTGAGCCAGGATGTAGCACTGATGTGTCACAATACACACACATAGAACTTTAGCTAAGGTTTATTACACCATCTAGAAACTGTAAAACATTTCCAGCACTTCCATGCTTCCTGCAGAAATTAACAAGCCATTCTCTGGCACCCCAGAGTAGCAATTAGTTCACCACTAAGGACAACAGAGCAGAATCCGAGCCCAGGCTTTTCACAGACTTTGCATCTCTGGCTCCAGTCATCTGGCTCCAGTCATACCTCTGAGATAAAATGTTTATGGCCTAAACCAGTGGTTTCCCAACCACCGGGCCGTGGAGTGCTTGGTACCGGGCCGTCAGGTAAGTGAATGCCTGTATGAGTGTGTCTGTGTGTGTGAGTGAATGCGTGCATGAAAGCAAAAGAATCTGTGTGTGTGTGATTGTAAGAGTGAGAGCGATGTGTGAATGAATGCAGGTGTGAATGAGACAGTGACCGCATGTGTGTATGTGTGAGATCGGGAGAGTGAGAGCGATGTATGAATGAATGCGTAAGTGAGTGTTATGGTGTGTGGGTGTGACAGACAGTGAGAGCAATGTATGAATGAATGCGTAAGTGGGTGTGTGGCATGTGGGTGTGACAGAGCGATGTGTGAATGAATGCAGGTATGAATGAGGAAGTGACTGTGTGTGTGAGATCGGGAGAGTGAGGGCAATGTGTCAATGAATGCAGGTATGAATGAGGATGTGACTGTGTGAGAGATTGGAAAAGACTGAGAGCGATGTGTTTGAGTGAATGCCTGCATGAATGCAAATGAGACTGTGTGTGTGTGTGTGTGTGTGTGTGTGTGTGTGTGTGTGGTATGGACGAAAGGTACACGAACCTCATTGCTGCTGTTTCCAGCGATCACTCTCATTCTTCACTCTCTCTCCTCCCACCCCTCTCTTTGTCTGTCACACACATGCGCACATACACACCATACCTTTTAGTAGTGCAAAAAATTTGGACAAAGCCTAACAAAATCTGTCCCTGTTTGTGCACTCATTCTAAATATAGCTCTTATAACCAGAGCAAGTTGCTAGAATAACAGGATTTGTCTTATCATGCATTTTTCTGAAGGATATGAGGCCTGAAATACAAATGTATATCATTATTTAGTGACTTCAGTCCACAGATAATCCTAGTGATGTGCCAGAAAATCAGAAAAGTTATGAGGAACAGACCAAAACTCAGAGGGGAAAAATCTGGACATTTTGCAAAAATCTGTACAGTTGAGAGGTATACCTCTCAGCCTTGTACTTATTTCAAGAAATCTGGACAAAGGCAAAAATAATGGGGGGACATAGGCCCAAAATAGAGACCCTTTTAAGTATTACTCTTGCAAACTTCGAAAGTTGATAGAAATATGGGTTTTGCATTAGCATGAATTTTCTGAAGGGTATGAAGTATGAAACTCAACTGTCTTTCATTATTTTCTGACTTCAGCCTTAATGATCTGCAATTTTATGAGAAAAAGACCAAAAATATGAGACAAAAATCTGGAGATTCTGTGTAAATCTGTACAGCTGAGAGGTATGCTGGACAGAGCCGAATAATGACAGATGTTAAATATTGCTGTTTATAAACATAAAATCAGTAAAGTTGCCATTAGGTTTACTTACTTCTCAACCATAGTAGATCAGTGTTATGCTATTAAGCAGAATGTACACTTACCAAAAAAAAAAAAAAAAAAAAAATTCTTGCCAACTGTCTTTATATTGTACTTTGGAGCTTTACTCCCTGGGTCTGGCCTCCTCGTTAAACAAATGTCAAATAACTATCTACTTTATTATGCGCACCGCGAGATAGCCAGTCCATGGAAAATTGTCTTACATTGATACTGGTCCTTGGTGCAAAAAAGGTTGGAGACCACTGGCCTAAACCAAATCATTTAATTTCAGGCAATTTTTTCTAAATGTTTTATTAGAGCACTTTGATTGGAGCCACATCAAAGAGCAGAATTGCAGATCTGAAGTAGTTTACTTCATTTGGTCTTCAACCTGTGGGTTACGGATTCGAGCCGGCAACTTTTAACTAGCATCAGCTCCAAAGTCCTCCCCTTACCCATAATACACCCCCACTGCCTTCCATCTCCAGATCTCGTTTGCCGCGAATAGCTTATGCATCGTGTCTCTTGAGCTCCAACTTAGTCAAGTGGGTAAAACCTTTGTGAGTATCTTTTTCTTCAGATTTTTGTTAGTGTAGGTCCCCTTTCTCCTCCTCTCGCTTGGTGCGTCGAGTTATTGAGTTTTAGGATAGTTAGAGTAGATGTTCATCTTGCATACAGCTGCAGTAATCACAGATGGGTTTTCTGCCGTCAGGCGGGTCCTCGGTCGGCCGAATTCCAAAGTCTAGGTCCGGCGTCGGTTGTTGTCACTTTCTTTCCTGGCGTCAGACACAGCCGACGCCATATTCTTCAGTCTTTTTTGCCGCGCGGTGCCCGAAGCAGAAGCAGTTCGCAAGTGCCGGTTGGCCAGCTCCTGAAATTACGAATAATTGGAAACCGAAGTCTTCTTTAAAGCTAAGTACCCCGTTGGGGAAACTTTTCTTGCCTCAGACCGATGTCAGACAAAGTTAACAATTGTATTTCTTGTGGGAAGCAAATACCGCATAAGGATTTCCATTCCCTCTGCATACCTTGTTTAGGCCCAGACCACGATGTCTCAGCCTGTCGCTTTTGCGCTACTTTCAATAAACGCACTATTAAGCGTCGGGCGGAGTTCGCCCAGCATTTTTTTGGTAAAGCCTTTGATTATAAAATGTCGTCGGATACTCCGACTACCGTTTTGTCCAAAAAACGCAAGGACAAAGACCGACACGCGAGGTCCACGGTCTCCACCGACACCATGCCAAAACCGGCTACACGTGGTCCGGTTCTCAGCAAGGCGCCTACGCAGCCCCTAACTACCGACTACACTTCTTTGGCGGTGTCCTCTGTAACCGAGACCGCAGGTACCTCGGCCCATACCCAGACTACAACCACCGAAGCCACTGTGAGTATTGAGCCTCCTAATGTGGACAGGTCCACTTCCACCCATGGTGCCTTTAGACCCTCATCTTCCTTCTCCATAAAGGCCTTTACTAAGTCCAAATCAGCCATGCATCCCAAGAGGCCTGTTGCACAGGACCCATCTCCAGGCCCCATGCCTAAAAAGCAGATGCTAAAAATGGCTGAGGATTTAATTACTCTTATCAGGGGTTCCCAACCCCTTCCAGACAAGAGACCCAGAGTGGAGGAAGCTTCTCCCTCTTCTGACCAGGACCCCATTTTTTTTCAGAACATTCTGATGAAGAGGAACACTCGTACTCCCCTTTTGAAGATTCGTCTGCTGAGCAGTCCATCCCTTCTGTATCTCCCCCAGAGGATTTCTCTTTTGGGGAAACCTTGCACACCTTGGGGGAACACTTCCATTGGGAAGGCCAAGACTTTTCTGATTCCAAGAAAAGACTTAGGGAATTTCTTTTGTTACCTCAGCACAGACCTCTGGCGATACCTCCTGTCTTGGACATACTTGATGATGTTTACTCGGAGGCTTGCCTAAATCCGGATTCCCTGCCTCCTGCCCCAGTCAAGCCTGATAGGTACTACCGAGTTCCTAACTCTCACCAGTTTCTTTACAAAAGCCATAATGCTGATCCTGAAACCATTTCTCAAGGCCCCAAGGGAATGAAGGCCTCTACTGCTAAGAATCCACTACCTTCCGAAAGAGAGTCTAGATCCTTAGAAAGGTGGGGAAAAAAGGTATATACCTCGGCCACCCTAGCCATGAGGGCCTTAAATTGTCAGTTCCATATGCTTAAATATCAGCAGTTCCTGTTATCACAATTAAGAAATAAAATGTCTCAACCTGAACAACCAGATTTGAAGGAGTTGCAGGATATGATGCATAGTGCAGAACAAGTGGGTAAACACACCTTACAATGTGGCTATGGTGCCCTAGAGACCTCAAGTAGAGCTGCTGTGACAGGATCAGTCATTCGTAGACATGCCTGGCTTAGGGAACAAACCTTGCCTGACCATGTTAAAGCTAAGCTACTAGATGCTCCTTTACAAAAGGATGTACTATTTGGTACTAATGCTGAGGAGATACTACGGAAAATGGAAGAAAAAGCTAAATCTATGCAAACTGTCAAAGCTTTTCTACAGGTTCAACCACCACGTTTTAGCAGAAATTGGCCTTCAAAGAACTGGTCCTTTCCAGCCACGGACAAGCCACAAAGAGGTAGATACAGGCGCACAAGGGGCAGAGGACAACCTCAAGGATCATATAGAGGCAGAAAATGGCAAAAACCAGCACCAAGAGGTGGCGAAGACAGTGCACAGCAGTACAGGAAACAAACCCAATGACTTCCCCCTTTTCATGCCAAGCAAGTCTCAGCTGACAGCACCCTTGGGAGGAAAGCTGGCATTATTTACAAGAAATTGGCATATTATCACAACAGACAAATGGATCCTGGACATTATAAACAGAGGCTACAGATTTCATTTTCACACTCTTCCAAAAATGAGAGGCATGCCGAACCTGCCACACAATCAAAGGGCAGAGGCTCAAATACAAATTTCAAAGCTTATGGCCATGAAAGCTATTCAAGAGGTACCTACTCACGAACAAGGTCAAGGTTTTTATTCCAGACTTTTTCTGGTACCAAGGAAAGGAACCGACTGGAGACCCATTTTGGACTTATCCATCCTAAACACATTTCTACTCGTACCAAAATTCAAGATGCTCACATTACAGCAGCTTCTTCCCATGCTGGGCAAGGAGTTTTGGGAGGCATACCTGCATGTCCCAATCAGACAAAGCTGCAGAAGATACCTCAGATTTCTTGCAGGTTCAATCCACTATCAATTCTCTGCATTGCCCTTTGGCTTATCTACTGTGCCCAGAGTATTCACGAAATGCCTGGCATCAGTAATTGCCTACTGCAGACTTCAAGGGATACAAATTTACCCTTATTTGGACGACTGCCTGATCCAAGCGGACAACAAGCACATACTTCTGGAACATCTGACTTATATAACACGGTTATTGAATTCTCTGGGATACACAGTCAACAAAGAGAAATCCAGGCTAACACCATCTCAGAAAATAACTTTCCTGGGTGCCAACTTGGACACAAACACCCAGATGGCCTATCTTACACCAGAAAAACAAGGGCAACTAACTCATTACTTCAAAATACTAGCAAATTGTACCAGGCTCACTGCAAGGAAAATCCTGCAGGCTCTGGGCTTCATGGCATCTTGCATTCTTCTAATCCCATGTGCAAAGTTGCATATGAGGAAACTTCAATGGTACCTAAAAAACCTATGGTCTCAACACAGCCACAGTTTGGAAACAATAATACCATGTTTGCAAAAGGAATTTCTATGGTGGGCCCAAGCATGCCAAACAAACACAGGTCTTCCATTCTGCAAGCCTCAAGCAAATCAAGTCATCACAACAGAAGCCTCAGACTACACCTGGGGGGCGAACATGACAGACAGGTGCATTCAGGGCAAATGGTCCCAAAAGGAAAAGCACCTTCACATCAATCAAAAAGAAATGCTAGCAGTGATAAATGCAATTACAATTTTCAAGGACCTCCTGCATCCAGGGCAATTATTGATAAGAACAGACAACACCACAGTAATGTGGTACATAAACAAACAAGGTGGAACACATTCATACCCCCTGTGCAGGCTAGCCATGTCACTTTGGAACTTGGCTCTGGAATGGCAAATCGAACTTCAAGCGCAGTACTTGCCAGGATTGGAAAACACGCTGGCAGACAATCTAAGCAGAAATATGACAGATCCACACGAATGGAAATTGCATCCTCAAGTGTTTACAAAGATAATCCAAGCGTGGGGAAGACCAGACATAGATCTCTTCGCCTCCCACAGGAATCATCAATTGAAAAAGTTCTGTTCAAGGACCTTTCATCCAAAGGCCTGGAGAGTGGGCGCCTTTCTTTCAGTTGGGCAGCATGGACAGTTTACGCTTTCCCACCTTTGCCTCTTCTGCCCAAGGTGCTCTTGAAAGCAAGAGCAGACAGACCGAAGATGATACTGATTGCTCCAGAGTGGCCAAGACAACACTGGTACCCACTCCTGAGGAGCCTAACACATACTCCTCCCTGGACCCTACCTCTAATGCCTCTTCTACTGACTCAGCACAGCTACAAAACTCTTCACAGTCAGCTGAAAACACTCAATCTGGCTGCATGGAAAATTCCTTAACACCACAACAGACCCTACTCTCCAAAGAGGTGCAGGATGTCATTTTGGAGGCCAGAAGGCCATCTACTAGAAAGGCTTACTCCGCAAAATGGAAACAGTTTTGCGCTTGGAATGAGAAAAAAGGCCAGGATCCTAGAAAACTTGCCTCAGATATTACAGTGTCTAGCCGAGCTGTTGAACAGTGGACTTTCATTTTCCTCCATCAAAATTCATGCCTCAGCCATTTCTGCAGAATACAATACTGATCCACCCTTATTCTCTCACCCACTTTTAAGACAGTTCCTCAGAGGAGCTAAGAATATAAGACCTCCAAGGAAACAACCAATACCAGCCTGGGATCTTAACTACATTCTAGAAAAATTAACATTACCTCCCTTTGAACCAGCTGCCTCAACAGATTTGCAATATTTGTCCTGGAAAACAGCTTTCCTTCTGGCCATTACCTCAGCTCGTAGGGTTTTGGAACTACAAGCCCTCATGGCTGTGCAGCCCTTTCTCATCTTCCATCAGGACAGGGTTTCCCTACGAACCAACCCATCATTTATGCCTAAGGTAGTATCCAGGGTATCTTTAAATCAGGTCATACACTTACCTACCTTTTACCCCAATCCTCAAAACAAAGGGGAAAGGCTGCTACATTCCTTAGACATCCATAGACAGCTACGTTACTATTTGGACAGAACACAGCCCTTCAGGAAGTCAGAACAACTTTTTGTGTCCTATGCTGTAGGAGCTCAAGGGAAGCCAATTTCCAAACAGACAATTTCAAAATGGATAGGCCATTGCATACGGTTTTGTTACTCCTTTCATGGCAAACCTGTTCCTACAGGCTTCAGATCCCACTCCACAAGGGCCACAGCTACCTCTACAGCCTTCCTCAGAGGAGTCCCTACCAAAGATATTTTGGAGGCAGCCACTTGGAGTTCTGTGCATACCTTCACAAAACACTACCACCTGCCTTTATACTCCAAAACTAGAGCAGGCTTTGCCACTGCTGTGTTGCAGGGCATTCTGGCCGCTCCCAGTTCCACCTAGTGCCTGCCACCCTGTGCGTAGCTTTGGGATTCTACCCATCTGTGATTACTGCAGCTGTATGCACGATGAACATAGTACAGTTTTGTACCTACCAGAAATGTAGATGTTCGAGTGCTAATACAGCTGCAGTACAGGTTTCCCTCCTTCCCCTCTTGGTAAAGGCCTAGTGGCTAACACCTCCTCATACAACCTGATTGGGTTATCCTTCTATGGTGTATTTGCTTGCAACTACTGATTTTTGATTATATTGCATTGCTTGACTATATATATAATTTATGTATTGCCTTCCTTCTGGTGGCACCTGACATCTGGGGCAAGAAAGACTGAAGAATATGGCGTCTGCTGTGTCTTATATACCCCTGTCGCACTGACGTCAGCAAAGAAAGCGACAACAACCGATGCCGGACCTAGACTTTGGAATTCGGCCGACCGAGGACCCGCCTGACAGCAGAAAACCCATCTGTGATTACTGCAGTTGTATTAGCACTCAAACATCTACATTTATGGTAGGTACAAAACTGTACTTTTGTACTGTTGTGTAGATTGTAACTTCCCCTCCACCCTCAGTGTTTTCTGTGTACGAGTGAGTGTGCCAGTTAGAAAGAAACTGCCTTTTTTTCTCAAGTTCTCTTTCTGCTGAGGCAGTATGGCTAAAAAGTTTGTTTTCAAGCATTGCATAGAGTGTGGCCATAAATTATCCCCTGTGGATGGCCACACTCTGTGTGTTTTGAGCTTGGGCATGCCCATCTGAGTGTGGACTGCAGCATATGTGCAGGCTTCAACCACCCGCGCCATTAAAGATAGGAAGGGCAAGTTGGCCCTCAAAGGCCTACTTACCCCTTCAGAGTCTATTTCCTCATCTCCGGCTTTGGTCACAGCAGCTGCTGTGGCCGCCTCTCCTTCCTCTCTTCTCTGGCTTCTCCTCCCTCCCAGGCTGAGACTTAACCTCTTGTACCAAAGCCTGTGTTAGCGGAGCAGAAAAGAGAGAGAGAGAGAGAGAGAGAGAGAGAGTCGAAGGTGATGGAAAAGAGAAAGAGGTCTCCCGACCTCACTTCACCTTCAAAGACACCACGGATCTGTGACTCCCCTCGGCTCCAGTCTCCGAGGTTCTCCCTGGAGCTGGAGGAGACACATTCAGCTTCACGGGTCTCGGTGCCCCCACCCGTCAGGTCGGAGTTCGTGACCTTGTCGAGGTCCACCCGGTCCTTGTCGGACATTGATCTGGATAAAATGGTGAAGAGGTTTATCGTACTCAGATCCAGATGGGGGTCTTGCCAGCCCCTCCTCCCTCAGGAGGGGGGAGCTCGGTTCGTTTTTTCCAACCGATATCTCCTTCTACGATTCAACCTTCAGGTTCTGAGAACTCTGATCTGAGGTTGGCTTTGGTCAGGGGTTTGGTGCAGATGGTACCTGCTTCCTTGATGCCGACAGCTGCCTGGAGAGTATCGGATTCGACCAGCTCGGATCTTAGCCGCTCTTGGAACCGGAGCTTGGGTGTCGGATCCGCGGGAGTGGAACCTTTTTCTTCGGCTCAGACTTTGTTGGGTCTGGTTACCTCCCTCGGAGCTCTGTCCACCTCGCGCCCAGCTCCAGTTCTCTCATCGGACCCGGGGAGACCATCCTCCTTATTGGTTTCTCAGGAGGTTCGCTCTCCTTCGGCGTTTAACATGGTAGAAAGGGTTCTCTCTGCTGGATCAAGACCCCTGACTGTTCCCTCGGACTCCACCCAGACCCCCTTGGCTCTGTCTACGGTCCCCATCATTTTACTAGAGGGACAGCTCGTGCTCGACGAGCCCCAGACGGTTCCCCCTGAGGAATAAATGGCTTGTGAGCTCCCCCAGGAGAGCCCCATGGGAGAGGTACATCGCAAACATACGTGCAAGAGGAGGCACCTAGACTCCCCTGAGTCCCTCACCGAGGACATGGACTTGGATGATGGAGAAGGTTCCCCTAGATCACCTCCCGAGGATGTCTTCTTTGGAGACATCATGGAAATCCTTTGCCAACAGGGAGGTTGGTCTGTTCCCCAAACCTTCTTCTAGTGAGTCCATGTTCCTGGAGGCTTTCGGCATGGAACCATCTATTTCCTGGGTGTCCCCTCCCGCAGATCCTTTGGTGGATCTGGTCACCTCACTGGCATGGAAGGAACCGGACACCGTGGAACCTATCCCAAAAAGACCAGATAAGATCTTAAGCCTCCCCCACCCTCCCATAGACAGACCAGCATGGACTGAAGGCTCCCCTGTAGACACCATGGTGGTAGCAGCAGCCACTAAGAAGGAACTTGCTCAGAAGAGTTCCTCGGTCGCAAGTCGCGGATGATGGACTGCCTAGGGAAGCGGGTTTATGCTTCAGTTACCTTTTCGATTAGGGCGCTGAACTACCTGGCCCATGTCACTAGACTCCAACGCGACCTGGTAAAGGAGCTGGAGGAGTCTCCCCCAAGTCCATGTCACAGGAGGACAAGGCTTCATTCTCCGCGAGGATGGCCACTTTAAAAGCAGCATCTAATACATCCATGCGACTCTTCTCTCATGCTATGCAGGGAGTGGCTAGGGCAGCTGGGTCCACCGTGTCCATGAGACGCAACGCCTGGCTCAGGTTATGTCAATTTTCGGAACCCTTCCAGGCGTCCTTTGCCAATGCCCCTTATGACGGCTCTACACTCTTTGGTAAGACCGTCAAAGAGACATTAGTCCAGAGTGAGAAGGACGGGAAGACACTGTCTGCCTTCGGGATCCGCTTCTCTAACCCTCAAAAGTCATTTTCCCGGAACCAGAGAGGGCAAAAAAAGATGTGGTTCCGGAAGTCACAGTATTCCCGGGACACTCAGGGCTCTTCTTCCCCCAGAGGCAGAGGGGGACAGAATGGCCGCTGGCCCAGAGGCAGAGGAGGTCCAAGGAACTTTGGGTCTCGAGAACCTTTCTTGGACAGACCCGGGCAGCAACCCTGAGGGGCTTGCCCGACTGTTCTACTCTGGAGGCAGTCTGGGGACGATTGTCCTTGCACCTAGCGGCATGGGAGTCCAGAACAGCATACTGCTGGGTGCTTCAGATCATATTCAGAGGATACTCTATCCCCTTCATGGGTTACCCCAAATCTCCCAGACACCTCCTGGATGTACCACCCATGCGTGGGAGGCAGCAGCACAGGAAATTTCCAAACTGCTAGAAAAACAAGCCATCAAAACCGTCCACCCAGATCAGTCCAGATTGTGCTTCTACTCCAGGTTCATTTTGGTGCCAAAGAAAATGGGGGACTTACGGCCCATTCTGGACCTGTCTACCCTGAACCTGTCAGTTGCCAAAGAGAAGTTCCGGATGGTCACATTACAGTCCATCATGCTGTACCTGCAAGAGAGCAACTGGATGTGCTTGTTAGACTTCCAGGATGCCTACTATCACATAAAAATGCGCAGAAGCTCCAGGAGGTTCCTCTGCTTCCAGCTAGGAGCCAATCATTACCATTTTCGAGCCCTACCCTTTGGTCTCACCACAGCCCCCAGGGTGTTTACCACAGTGATGGCGGTGGTAGTGGCTCACCTGAGGCTTCAGGGGATTCAGATCTGTCCATACCTGGATGATTGGTTCCTCACTGCTCCCACCAGGCATCTACTCTCCCAAACCAGGGATTATTTCCTGACTCTTGCCCTGTATTTGGGGATCACAATCAATGCATCCAAATCTCTCCTAGATCCTGTACAGGTGATAGACTACATTGGTGCCAGGATAGATACTCTTCGGTGCAAAATCTTCCTGACCTCTGAGAGAGTTCAAAACCTGAGGATGCATGTCTCCCTGATCTACCACTCTCATCTCCCAATGGCGGAATCAGTGTTGAGGGCCTTAGGCTCGATGGCGGCAACCATAATTCTTCTCCTGTGTGCTCGGTTACACATGAGAATTCTACAGTGGCCTTTGTCTGTACAATGGTCCCTGTTGGAACTGCCATTGACATATCCAGTTCAACTCATTCAAGTCTGCCGGTCATCCCTCATATGGTGGATGTGCTCTCTGGATGTTTTGGAGGGACGACCTTTTGTTCCAGCCCCGGCCCAAGCCACAGTGACCACGGCTGCCTCCGAACTCTGGTGGGGGAGCATTGTTTGGGCAGGACAGTCCAAGGCCTGTGGTTCCCCATAGAGACCAGCTTGCACATAAATGTCCTAGAGATGAGGGCAGTCCTTCTAGTGTTGCAGACCCTTCATGCCTTTTTTCCTCTGAGGACGATTGCTATTCAGTCACACAACATGTTAGTGGTCTGGTATATCAACAAACAGGGAGAGACCAGATCTTACCCCCTTTGTCACGAGGCCATGAGAGTGTGGGAATGGATGATCTCCACCGGTCACTTTCTCATCGCAATGCACATTCCGGGACGGTCCAACATCCTAGTGGGCTGGCTAAGTCAGACCATTCTGATGCCTTACGAGTGGTCTCTGAATCTGTCGGAACAGATCTTCAGCGAGTGCGGTCAACCTTGTCACAATCTCTTTGCATCTCCTTCCAACGTTAAATGCATCAAGTTTTTTGCTCTGAACCCCCTGCCTGGGGAGTACCCCAGAGATGCTCAAGTTCATGCTTGGCCTCCCGGTCGTCTGTATACTTACCCGCCAGTACCTCTCATTCCGAGGTTTCTACAGAAACTTGTCAACTGGGGAGCAAAGTGATCCTCATTGCCCTGTTCTGGCCTCGCCAGGTATCATTTCCCTTCCTTTGGTCTCACCTTCTGGCTCCGCCTTGGATCCTAGATCCTGTTCAGAATCTAATTTCACACCCTTCGGGGGTGCCTCATCTGAATCTGGACAGCCTGAAGCTCACAGCTTGGCTGCTCCAGTTCCCGTGATTGCTAGGACTCCTGGACTATCCTCCTCAGTTAGATCTATTTTGGTGGATGCTCATAAGTCTTCGACCAGGAAGGTTTGTCGCAGCAAGTGGAAATGTTTTTCCTTTTGGGCCTCTCGAAGGAGTTTTAGACCCTTTCATGGCTCCTATTTCCGCCATTCTTGATTTTCTAGCTGATATTTTTCAATACTGAGCTAGTTCTTCTACTGTGAAGGTTCAGTTGGCTGCCATCTCTCATTTTCATGTGGGCAAGAATTCTGCCTCTTTAGCCTCTTCCAGACTGTGTAAAGCTTTTATCAAAGGCACCTTTTTGTTATGCCCCCCCCCCAGTCAAAGATCCTGTTCCCCCATGGGACCTTACTATGGTTCTTCAAGCTTTGGTCGCTCCACCTTTTGAGCCTGCCGCAACTGCTGATCTGAAATTTTTATCTTGGAAAACAGCTTTTCTGGTGGCTATTACCTCTGCAAAAAGGGTTTCAGAATTACAGGCCTTGTCCATCAAAATTCCTTACATGATTTTTCACAAAGATCGGGTCTCCCTTCGAACCAATCCATCCTTTCTTCCTAAGGTGGCATTACCAGTCAATATCAATCAGGCCATCAGTTTGCCTGTGTTTTTTCCTAATTTTACTAACAAGATAGAATACAAACTCCACATGTTGGATGTTCATAGACAGTTAAGATTCTATTTACACAGGACAAAAAATTTCCGTAAATCTGATCAGTTGTTTGTAGCCTTCTGTAAACCCTTTTTGGGGAAACCTATCTCCAAGGTCATTATCGCTATATGGATTTCTTCATGCATCCTGCAAGTCTATAAGGACAGAGGCATATCTCCTCCAGGTCAGGTCAGGTGAAAGCTCATTCCACTAGGCCCATGGCTATGTCTGCGACTTTTTGGTCTAGAGTGTCTTTGGGTGATATTTGTTGTGCAGCTACTTGGCCCTCGTCTCATGCGTTCATTTCTCATTACAAACTGGATTTGACTTCCAGAAGAAGAGCATCCTTTGGTTCCGCAGTGCTCCGGAATATACTTCCATGAGGGCCTCCCAGGAGTTTAGTAGTTGGGGACTCTGTCCCATAGGTTGAAGACCAAGTGAAGTAAACTACTTCAGGTAAAGAAGTTATGTACTCACCATAACGTTCCATCTCAGTAGTTGTACTTCATTTGTCTTCAGCCGTCCCTCCCTCCTTCCCCGGTCCATGGCATATGATCAGCCTACGGGCTGCAGTATAGGTCACAAGTAAAGTTTTCAGGTCGGGTTATCAGTATAAGGTTCAGCAAACTCAATCTGGGGATGGAAGGCAGTGGAGGTGTATTATGGGTAAGGGGAGGAGTTTGGAGCTTGGAGCTGATGCTAGTAAAAGTTGCCAGCTCGGATCTGTAACCCACAGGTTGAAGACAAATGAAGTACAACTACTCAGATGGAACGTTATGGTGAATACATAACTTCTTTTTTGTGCCTTATAAGGAGCAGCTCTAAACATCTTGCAAAAGCTGTTCTAAAACTACCAGTTTTGGAACTGGTGTTTTTCAAGCTGAGATGGATAGAAGACCTCATATGTGGAAGTGGAGTAGTCATTTGAGAACAAATGATTGCCAAACAGTGTTGTTCACTATCAGCTTAACTGTGGAGCTTAGCCAGTCAGAAATGAAGACTGTAGATTGCAAAAGGGCAGAATTTTGTCATGCTGGAGCAATGCTTCAGAATTGCTGTATTAAAGGGTGTAATGGTGCATAAGAGCAGTAAAGTTGCATTAAAACAGCCATAAGAGAAACAATAAGTTAGAAAACCACACGAAATGTGGTTCAGAATTGACTCAAAAAGACTAGGGGAAAATAAGGAGGGAAGACAAATCTTCTTGGAGAGGGTAGTTTGGGAAATCGTACTTTACTTAGGATTGGTACAAAAAAAATCACACTGAGGTAAGGATAGCGGTATCTGTGAAAAATGGGGATAAAATGTATAACAGAGAAAAGGAAGGCAGAAAGGGGGATGGGTGGTGAAGCAAAAGAAGCATTTATGAAAGATGCTAGAAAGTGAAAGGGGTGACAATGGACTGCTTATTGGTCATTTGTTTCATTATTCAGGAAAGAAGAAAATTTGAGCCACAAAGTTGGTTACTAAAAGTGCTCAGGCTAAAGGGTAGACAGGGCAGAGGGACCTGATATGTTGTCTAGAATTCTGGATTGAGAAACCAATGATATTAAGCTTTTAAGAAAATCATGAGAGGAGAATAGAATACCTGAAGACTGAAAGATTTGATTTCCCTTACGAGACAGAAGCTGGAAACTGTTGATCTCAGTTGTAGGGGACATCATGGAACTAATGCTGTAGGAAAGAGTTTTAGATAATCTGGAGACCACTGGGATACAGTAACCCAAGAAAAGTCATGTTGGACAGTTTCTTTTCCTTGGTATCCTGCAGGTTGGATCGTAAAGAGGTTGTGTCTGTTATACATTTTGACTTGCCATCACTCATAATAGGCTAATAAACTCATTAGGAATATTTGAAGTAATTCCTAGAGTGGTAGTATGGTCTGGGTAAATCATTGCTACGGTAATGGGTCACAGAGGATCATAGTAAGTGGAGTATACTGAATAAATAGAATGTGGCAGGAGTACTGGGGATGCAGTGAGGACATTTAGTAAGAAGTTAATTTGTACAGTTCCCACTTCTTATAGAAGTATTGCAGATAAGCCACTGCCTTTCAAAACGGAACCCCATTCAGATACATAAACAGCCTTTTAGGGAATCATCAGATCTAAATATCTGGATTAACTCGTTTGCACCTCTCTCTTTCACCCTCCCATTTACGCAGCATGTAGAACATCAGGCAGCAAACATCTTTCAGTGCTTGTTGTTTTTGTAGCAGTTACAGGTTTTACAGTCTCGGGTTGCTAGCCCAAGGCCGGCCCTTCCCGGAGGGTTTGTTTGTACCCACTGTACTGCTTATTCTTTGAAGGAATAGTTCACACAGTGCTACTCTTAACAGGTAGCCCTTGCCACATTATTTGCCTCCATAAGCACTCCAGTAATGAAGCATTTTAAATTTGATGTTTAAAGATCCACAAAGTAGGTTTCTAAGTTCCATGATTATGTATCATATTTGCATTAAAGAAGTGTGGTTCCCATACAGTTTTGCAAAGAAATAAATGAAAAAAGTTAAAAAAAACTGTTACCTTTATCTGGTTGACCTGTCATCACCAGTGAGTTCAGGTGCTGCTTTGAGCAGCAAGGTTTTACATATCGACAGCATATTCTGTTTCATTACCTTATTCTGTATTTACTATGAGGTATAAAAATTGAATGCCATTTTGAAAAAAAAAAATCCTTGCTTCCCCCATCCTCTGTCAGCTGCACAGATCTCTGATGTCATTATGGTATGGGCAAGTCGAATGAAGTAGTATCTGAACAGCCGTGGTAACAGCCAGCTGAAATCTGTTTTTGATGTTCACTTTACTTCCTGCATTTGACGTTCTTAAATGTAACCAATGTTTTCAGTTTTTTTGCAATATTATAATTTAGTTGACAGAGGACTGCAGAATTTTCAGTACAGTTAGTGGTCCGACACGAGTACTTGGAAAGCTAGAGAAATGACGTGACAACAAAAGCTTGGACTAGCAGGATTCTTCTGAGTATGCTTAGCAATAACAGAGGGGTAAGCGTCTATGACAAAAGTACGGACTCACTTCATTTGAGTTGAATGTTTTGCATCTCAGCTGGCTTTGCCCGTCTGAGAGGTGCTCATGCTTTGTTTTTCACGTTTGATTTTAACTTGTGATCTCCAGATTAGATTGCACAGATCAGTGCAAGATAGTATCTTTTTATTGTTTTTGTACTAAAGTTGCACTTTTCCCCCCAGAGTAAATCTGCCTCACTAGATTTGTATACTCCATGGCTGAGTTGTATGACTGGTGCTCAGCAAGTAACATTTAAGTATTCACTTTTAAAATCTCTTGACCCCTTTGCCCTTCTGGTTCGTTATCTGCATATATTCTGTGTGCTTAAAGAAAAAACAAACAGTCTTTTTGTTTTTCTGACTGCAGTGAAATCCCATATCATTCTTTGTGATGGCATGGTTTGCAGTGTCTCCAATTAAGCTCTTGACTGCAGTATCTCCAGTGTTGAGTTTGCCTGTCCTACCTGTGCATTGTGTTTTTACAGGGTATAGTGGTTTCCTCTCAGTTCCCAGAGATGTACTGTTGGTGAAAGGGAGAGCCTCCAAGTTGTCATAGGTCTGCATGTGAGTGAGTGCATGCAGTCATTGCTGTTGACTAGGGTTCCTGTCTCTGCCTTGCTCCCATTGTGTGCCTAGATTGGTTCCAGCACCCCTGCAGCCCTGAATTGCAGTAAGTGGGTATCTGAAGAACAAATGGACATTCATTTTACTTTCTGTAGTATTAGTGCTTCTGTTTTACTAAGCCTGACTGTTTCTGCTTCCATCCTCTTATGGTTTCACACCACTCCAGAAGCCATCTGTGATACTTTACTTGTTTCAGACATGAACTCCATGCAAGTCTGTAGCCTAGTGAGCCTAGCTCAGTGGTGCAGTGGGATGGAGTTCTGACTATGACAGACAACTGGAGTTCGATTAGCAGCCCCAACACGTGAGGAACCAGGCAGGGAGATGATTGAAGGGATGTGGCTTAGTCACCTTTTCCAGGAGGGGGAAGAGTTTACGTGCACATAGGAGCACTCTTGGAGAAACCAACTCTTGAGCTACAGCGGGAGGGGCAGGGCTGCGTGGCAGGAATGCCCCATGGGAAAGTGAGAGGACATCCTTCACAGACTAGTCCATTGCATTCTTCTTCCCAGACCCATGCCAGGTGCGCAGACCAAGGACTGGGGAGAAAACCTTGAACCACCCCTGATGGGTATCTGAATGACAGTTCCCTTCTAGTCAACTGTCCCCCAGGTGATGAGAAACAAATGAGATGATTAACCAGGAAGGCACTGATGATTGCCAGATAGTTGGCAAAGGTAAGGGTAGTGGCAAGATTGTGTCTTAGTGGCCACCGAGAAACTTGACTGTACTTTGTTTCCTTGTTAAAGTGGATAGAGACTGATCCCATTTTACAGGAAGAGGGACTTCATCCCTAAGGTTGGGGGAAACATTGTCTAATGATTCAGTCCTGCCTTCCTCCTAGCAAGGAAAGGTTTTTAAAGTTTATTGTATTTGCACATACTGACCTTTCTCTCATTGTCTGGATGACATACTAAAGAAGTGAGGGTCCTTCTTTGCCTTGGAAGTGCATTGCAGCTGTACACTAAACAGATACTCTAATGCAGACGGACAAGGTTACAGCATTTAGGGGGCAGAGTATAGCTGACTGGGTGCCTTGCAGAGATATTAAAGTCATTCTATTTATGGGGAATAAGTTATGCTGGTTAATTGAGAATGCCAGCTGTTTCTGACCAGGGGTGTTGGTGGGTGAGGGGACTGCATACATAAATACGTACACACACACAGTAACATTTATTGGTAGGTGAGTATGTTTATGCATTCACAACTGTACTGGGTATTATGAGTGTACATATAGGAATATGTGCACAGCACATCATACTGTGTGGATGCATGTGCAGATTAATGAAACTTACAATAGCCCAGCTGTGCAATTGCTTGGCCTTATCTTGGTCTCTTGTGGCCATAGCACTGTGCACCTTAATGCCACTGTGCCCGAAGTGGAAAAGAATGAAGAAGATAAAACTCACAGTTGTACTTGTCAACTGTCCCTGAATTTGCAGATCATCCTTTATTTTTAATTATTTTTATCCTGTCTCGGATTTTTTTTTTTTTTTGGTAAATCTGTGAGGATTACAGTCAGTCAGTAATGCCAGTAAAGTTTCATACCATCTTATTGTTCAGAAAATGCTTGTTGATAGAAAACATGTTGCTCCATTAATGCTTTAAATGAATTAGAGTAGAATTCAGAATTGTTCCAGATTTTGTGCTTTGTTTCCACCATTATTTCTGGCTTTTTCCCTGATTGTTTAGCATAGAAGATGAGAGGTATGTGCATAGTGGAAATTAGGATTGTAGTACATGAATGCTGGTATGCATGCATGAGCACCGTGATTTGTGATTTTTTAAACTTTCTTAAACATACATAAGCTTTGTGGCACATATAAGTACATAGTACTGTAGTATATACTACTAGACAAATAGGTGTTCTAATCTCATAAAGGGCAACTGTGTGTATTTGTAAATATACCCCCTTGCAGCAGTGTGTCTGTGTGCAATGGTTATACATTTTGAATCTCACACTGACACAAGTATTCTCCAGGAGGGGCTGACACAGACAAACTGGTGTCAGAGTCATGGACTAAAACTAAATGCCAAGAGGTGCATAATAATATCTTTTGGGAAGTCATCCATCTCTGGTAATTATCCCATTTAAATCACCCTTTAGAACTGACCCAGTAGTCAGGGACTTAGGGACACACATAGTAATCTAGCCTTTGATCATCGTGTGTCTACAGTGGTGAGGAAATCATTCTATGTTGCCAACTTATAAACAAAGGTATGGCATCTAAGTCCAAGGAAGTCATTTTTCCACTGTATTTGGCATTCATCAGACCTCTTATTGAGTACAGTGCCCCCTTTGGTATGTACCTAACCAGACATATCCAACAACTGGAATGTCCACAGAGGTTCCTCACGAAAAGAATACAGGGCATAAGTAATATGTCCTATGCAGACTGCCTCAAGGCCCTATCCCTGTATCCTATCTCCTACAGGCTTTTGAGGGGAGATCTATGCCTGGCATACAGGGCATTGTCAGACCCCAATCTGATGGACTTCCTGCATATTCACAAAACAAATAGTACCAGAATTACCCGTTCTAAAGACTTAAACCTTGATTGTAATATAAATAGGACCTGCTGGAGAGATAGGTGTGTATCCCAGAGACCACTCCATCTATGGAACAGGCTCCCCATCCATGTGAAGCAGAGTTTCTCCCTAATCCAATTCAAGTGAAACTTAGACAATTGGATGGGAAACTGGATATTCTTCCCTGGTTTGGCACCTGTCTCTCTGATGCAAACAGGTAATCTGTAAGTGGTTCATCTCCCAGGCCCATGCTTACACTTATCAAGGGTATCAGAACTCGCCAGAGGTTTAGGATGCACGGCTAGGCTTAAAAAGACCCTTGTGGTCGTTGGCCTAGAAAACACCTATGAACCTATGCATACCAGCATTCATAAGCATATTGTTAGCAAGGTTGGAATCTGAATGGAGTAACAGTAACAATTTTCCTTTCTTGGCACTCTACTTAGAGAATCGTATCTTGATGATCACATTAGACCGACTCTTGGTGCTTTTGTATACTGTGTAGATATCTCATGGGTTGTTGCAGCAGGAATGAGTACTTGCATTATCCATTGTTCTGTGCAATGCACTGCAGAGTATGAAGCTGAAACGTGTAATGTTGGACAAAGCATCATATTAGCACTTTGTAGGGGATTTGTTATTCGAAGGCTGGTATTTGCTTGTTGCATGTTGAAAACACCCTTCTACAGCAACAGATCCTGTGTGGAGGGTGTGTTGAAGTGTGTATTCAACTGTGTCAGGAAGGTGTATGTGATGAGTCATGTGATAGGCAATCTGTGATGTCACAACCCATTGATTCTGGATCTGAGACTGCTCTGTATGGCAGGCATAGGTCATCTCTCAGCAGCCTGGATGATACTGCATACAGTGACAGGTCTTTCAGTCGTTCCATGTATGTCATATTTTGGAGGCCCTGGATTCTCCCAGTCAAAACCCTCTGTGTTTTCTCCAGTTGCTGGAGGTGTCTAGTGAGGTACAGAGAGAAGGGAGCATTCTACTCAATTAATAGTCCGATAAGGGTAGAGTACAGCAAGAGCTATGACCTCCCTGGTCTTGGATGTAATGGTCTTATTTATGAGATGCACAGTGTAGAGTGTGACACATAGTGATTAAAGTGTAGATTGCTTTCCACATGTGTTCCCAAGACTCACAGCACTGTGTTTGAGCTTCGAGGGGTGCTATATATATATCATAATTAGCAGGGGTACATCATTGCCAAAGGGAACAATGAGGCATCATTTGCTTTAAGGTTCAGTCTATGCATTTCGCAACAGTCATTTGTCTTGTCAGCCCCTTCTGTAATGCATCCAGTTGACAGTCTTCTGCATACTTGGTAAGCCACAGGCCATCTACCTTTGCCTTGACTTCAGAGAAATAGTTACCAAACAGTTGAGGGCCCAGCATATATCCTTCTGGTATTCAACTGGTAAACGGTGTAGTGGGTGGAGGTACAGTCCCCAACTTTGACAGTGTGTGTTCAGTTGTTGAGACAGTTGTCTATCCAGCTAATAATGTTTGGGTTAATCCCCAGATGGGAGATTTTCTCTGTGGTACCTGAATGTGGGGGATAGTGTCAAAGGCATTGGATAACTCAGTATAGGCGGTATGCCCTGTTATCCCTCATCCAGGTCTTTGGGGTCAGTATCAAAGAAGTCCACTAGGTTTAATAAGCAAGATCTACCCTTGACAAAACCAAAATAGGTTGGGTCAAGTGTGTTGAGGGTCATCTGTGACCCTGTGGTTAAAGTCCATGCTGTTTCCTTCCCTAATCTTACAGATAAGGATTTTTTAGGCTTATGCATCAGTACTATTTCTGCATGGTAACAGATGCGTGTGCATTGCATGTCACTCACTTGATATTATTTTCTGTATTGCAGGTGATATATGTGTGAAAAAAAGTACAGACACTTGGTTGCAGTGCTTGAGGGGAGGCAACACATGGCTGTGCTGTAAATATGTGACATATTGTTAGACAAGGCCTTCAGTTTATTTTTCCACATGTAATTTCATGTCATAGACAGGAATTGGACAGTAAACAGCAGTAATACATAATAATTACTTTCCATAGCGCTGCAAGCAGCAGGTTTGTGTGACAGTTGGCAAAGTGTTTGCCCTTGCGAGATACACATTTCCAATACTTTCCTTGTTTGCACTTAAGCAGTGAGCAAATGCAATCCACATTGCTAAAGTCTGAGAGTTAGTATTGTCTGTGAAACACACTTGCTACTTAACTGACTCTGTGGCAGCAGATGTAACTGCATTGACACATTTCTTTTTGAGCCCAGAAGATACTGGGTTCGAATCCAGGTGTATGTAATACTTTTGTATACTATTAACTAAGTAGTAATAATGCAATGACACAAATTCTTTATAGTACATGTATTGCTGTGTCTTAAGCCGCGGTGGTGCAGCGGTAGCATTGTCGCCTCACAGCAAGAGGTTCTCCCGTTCGATTCTCAGCTGGAATGCCTTCTGTGTGGAGTCTACATGTCCTCCCCGCGGTCGAATGGCATTCGAAAGACATGCCTGAATGGGCATGCCTTCGTTGAAGGTTGGGCATCGGGCTGGCACCTTGGCACCATAAAAATCGACTGCCAATCATTAGTGGACCAGAGTTCTGCTGTGGCGACCCCTAACCGGGAAAAGCCAAAAGAAAAACAACATGTATTCCTGTGTCTTGACATAGCGCAGCAGGGTTAAGCAGCATTGTACCTCTGCTTGGCAATGCTGCATGATGTGAAACTCTACGCAAACATAGAGGCCAAAAAGTGAAGGGATCCATTGCTTTTTCTGCTGCTTGTGTGTGATTCTATTTGTTGACCAGGTTATGGATGTTAAAGTGGGGTAGATAGGAAAGTGGTGAAATGGGGAGCAACTATGGGAAAGCAGTACAGGAGTGTGCAGAAGGGAGGTAGAAAAGAACAGTAGCTATCCATTTCTTCAACAGTAAAAACTGATCATATGTGCACAATATTAGATGAATTTGGGTAGCCACCTCCAGAGAAGGGGGTGACCCTAAGCACCAATCCTGGCATCTCCCAGAGGGTGATTAAATCCCCACCTGTGCTACTGCTCCTGGATGGTCCACTGCACCAGCTTCCGGGGCAGTACTACCTGAGGACACAGGAAGTGCAGGAGCAGCAAAGGCAGTGCTGCCAGGTTGGATTTCAGACACGCTGGGCATCAGTGCTGGAGCTGGTGGAGCAGGGGTAGACTGATCCACTGGGGCAGGCCTACCTCGCTGTGCTGTGTACCATTTAGTGATGTGGTACACAAGGAGACATTTTGACGACATGATAGAAAATAAAAAAGCGATAAGGGTTGGGGTGAGAGGAAAAAAGAGATAAAACATGTACCATCATATGTCTCATACAATGCATTAGTAAAATTATACAACTTTTATCTGATGCTTTATATTTACGTCCTAACAGATGCACACTATACTACAGATTGCTGAAAGTAATCCTTGATATGTTGCACATGTGCATGTTCCAGTTTTACCATTTACAGCAGGGCATTTGAGCCACTGGTATAGAGTTTTCAATTTAATGTAAGTGTTATTGAAGAAATAACAGTACTGTATAGTTGTGAATCGTGGTATTTGAACCCACAACCTCTGACTACAGTCTAAAGTTGGACTCCTACAGTTGGTATATGCTACAGAGTAATGCATGCATATTTGCTTTTGCAGTTGGGATATGCATGCTGTATTTGATACAACTACATAAAAGACCATCTTTAATTTTTAAAGCTACAGTAACACTTCTTTTCTGCTGCATACATACCACTTGCTTCCTTCAGTCTCTCCAATCGAGAAGCATGAGCCCTATGATTGAACTCACGTTCTGTGGGAGCTGGGAAAAGAACAGAAGAGCATTATGCAAACCAGTCTTGCCTATGTTTAGCTTTCTAAGTCTTACAAGTACTTTCTTATTGTCATATTTACACAGCTGCGGGCTGTGGGATGTTCGCTGTCTCAAACTCATGCATTCAATAGTTAAGAGTTTCCCTTTTACTCCTACATAGGTCATTAAATAGTGCCTACACTGCTCTCCAGTACGTGGGATACCAGTGGCACTGGATACAGCCTGGGCCACACTATTCCACATGTCAGACTTGTACTTGGAGCCAGAATAGTCCTCCTGCAGAAGTCTTTGGCTGTGGGGCTTTACTAAGAGTCTAATAAATATCCTGGGCACCCCACCTCTGTGCCCTAAACTTGGCACCTTCCTCTCTAACACCAGCCATGTCTAATAGAGCAATGGAAACTGATGCTTTCCCACCAGTTCCAGTTATCATGTTTACTGGTAGTGAGCAAACTCAACAATGATGCCAACAGCTTTTGCGCAATGTTAATTGGAGCTCAGCAGGTCCAAACAGGGAGGAATTAAATAATTGAAATTAGAAGGTTAATCTGAAGCTTGGCCTTACTTTGAGGGTTGTCTACTGTTGTAGCCTGGAAATATATATTGGAGATGGGAAGGTAACTGTTAGGCGAGTTAAGTTTGCAGACATACACTGGGGGCATAAATGTAATTACCTGACAAATTTGTTTTTGCCTTTATACATTGGGGCGGATTGATTTTTACACTGTGGGATTTAAACCTAGGTAAAAGGGACAAAATATTTTCTTCCAGAGTGTTGATTTTCCATCTTGGCCACAGAAGAAGGGCTGCTTAAACATAGTCTGCATTCATGCATAAATATAGGTGACAGCTTGAGCTGTTACACATGTATGTGTGAGACCTGACAATGTTGTTTGGATATAGATCCAGTTGTGTATCTCTCATGTTAATTGTGAAGCCCATGCAAGTCCAGATAGCAAAATTATACTTACCAAAATACAGTAGACATTTTACCCTCAGTCATACATCTGAAAACAAAGTAATGGTGTCTCATCCCTCATACATATAATTTATATCAGCTCCACTATCTAAAGTGTTACAAGTAAGAGTGATTATAATGGGAAGTGGAACAACAGTAAAAGTGTATGTAACTCATTAACAGAGACATTGGGAACCGCCAAACACTGGAACCTACCCAGTTCGGCTTTGTTAAGGGCAGATCATGCCCCCTAAACCTGGTGGATTTCTTTGAGACCGTTACCAAGGCTATAGACGAGGGAAAGGTGGTGCACACAGCCTACCTAGACCTTGCTAAGGCCTTCAACACCATTCCCCATTCTGGTATTATAGACAAGCTCACCAGCCTGAACTTAAACCCCTACGTCACAAGATGGGTTGCCAACTGGCTCATGGACAGAACCCACATGGTGAGAGTTGTGGGAGCTAGGTCCAACTCTAAACCAGTTAGTGGTGTTTCCCAGGGCTCAGTCCTAGGACCCCTCCTATTCGGCATATACTTCTCAGAGGTACAGGCAAGCACAGGAGGACTATGGCTGACCAAGTTCGCAGACGACTGCAAACTAGGAGCTATAATTGACTCTCTGGCTGACACAGACATCCTCCAAAAGGGTCTCACTGGGACGGATACCTGGTGTCAAAGTCATGGCCTCAAGTTAAATGCCAAAAAGTGCGTAGTCATCCCCTTTGGAAAAAACAAAAGTACCCACAAACTACCACATAGGTGGTGGTCCCCCAAATACGGAAGATGTAATGAGGGATCTGGGGACCCAAGTAGACAGTAATCTCACCTTTGATAATCACATTGCCAAAGTGGTTAGAAAATCTTTCTACGTGGCCTACCTAATCACAAAAGGGTTCGCATCCAGATCAAAAGAGGTCATTGTGCCCCTCTACTCATCACTCATCAGACCCATCATAGAGTACAACGTCCCATTTGGGATGTACCTTACAAGACACCTGCAACAGCTGGAAAGACCAAAGAAGTACCTCACCAAGAGGATCTCTGGCCTCAAACAGATGCCCCATGCAGTTCAACTGATGAAACTCCAGCTGTACTCGGTTGCATACCGCCTACTCAGAGGTGATGTCTGCCTGACATGCAAGGTCATGTCTAACCCAGAATTGATGGACATGCTTCACCTAAAGAAAACCTTATCCCCTCGAGCCACATGCTCTAGGGATCTAAACCTCATCACAACAGTAAATAAGACATGCTGGAGGGATAGATTCCTGTCCCAAAGGCTTCCCATGCTTTGGAACAAGATTCCAGTCTACATTAGGCAGAGCTCCTTGCTAACACTCTTCAAAAGAAACCTTGACGAGTGGATGGGAAATAGAAAGTTTACCCCGGGGATCACTTCAGTGGCTCTGCTGGACAGAGGCACAGGGAACTAATCTAAGGGGGCGGCAAAAGCCAACATATTCTGGCTAGGCTTATAAATGCCTTCGGGCAGATAGCCTAGTACCTACCTATGAACCTATATCCTGTATTATAAACCAGGACCATGTGTATGGCAGTCCTACACTTATATTTGTTGCCTGCAGAATGTTGAAATAACACTTAAGTTTATTGCTATAAACTGCACTTTCACAACAGTACAAATAGGTTGCACACCCTGTACTAGAAACCTGGACCATCTGTACTCCAACCCTACACTTACACCTGCTGCCACAGGAAGAGTTGCATGATATTTTCTAATTTCCTAATCATGCTTAAGGTCTCTGTATTAACCACAGTGCAACACCGCTTAATGGGTCTGCTCAGTGCCCAACAGAATTAATTGAATCTATCTGGTTTCATGGCCACTAAGCCCATTTCAGAGTTGGAACACAGAAATTGCAATAGTGTATTGTTTTTGACCCTTGCCCTTGTACAGACGCCCTGATTGCAGGTGTTCTGTCTGCTTCCTGGGTGGGCCACTTGTCCAAATTGTGCACTGCTGTGCTTCACACACACAGTCAAACCTGACATTCATTTTCTTCGTTTCTCGTGTTTGTGCTAAGCTATGCATCACACAAACACTGCCTTCCCCAAAAAAAAAAAAAAAGAAAAAAAAAAAAGGGAAAAGTAGTTGAAATGAGGAAAAGCAATTGACATGTACACTACAGAATGTTGGTACATACGAGATATTTATGCATAGGTCTGGAGTTGAACCTTCACTCTAGTGAACCTTCAGAGCACAGTAAAGGTGCCTTATCCCTCTTTTCGACACAAACACCTTTTCAGCAAGGAACTAAAACCATTTTGCATACAACCAACTGCAACATCATCTATAGTAATATGAAACCATGCGAGTGTTATTTGTACATTTATTATTTTTGGATACACTAAGTGGTCACACAACCAGTTATGAGTATTGCTTGCAAATATGTATCTGTGTCTTACCTCTGTGATTGTTTCTCATTCTTCTTTTTTCTGACTAATTTTCTGAGGCTTGCAGTTTGTAAGCCATTCTATATCATTGTCCTTAAAATATGTGAGGATATCAGATGGCTGTAGTATAATATGCCGATGTCCTTCAAGAATGCAACTGCAGTCATAACATGTGGGTTGTCCTGCCTCAGGCAGCCCTCGGTCGGCCGGATTCCAAAGTCTGGGTCCGACATCGGCTGATGTCGCATTTCTCTCCGACGTCAGAGCGGCTGGAGTACATAAGCATCAGCCGACGCCATTTTCTTCAGTCTTTCTTGCCGCGCGGTGCCCGAAGCAGAAGCAGTTCGCAAGTGCCGGTCGGTCAGCTCCTGTATTCTATGATACCGAAGTCATCAAAAAAGCTAAGTACCCCATTGGGGACCTTTTCTTGCCTCACCCGATGTCAGAAATTACTGAAAAAGTTAACAATTGTCTTTCTTGTGGTAAACAAATACCTCATAAGGATTTCCACTCTTACTGTCTCCCTTGCCTGGGCCCAGACCACGACGTCTCGGCCTGTGTAGCCTGTGCTCGCTTCAACAAGCGCACTCTCAGGCGCCGGGTGGAGTTTGCTGAAGTTTTTTCGGCGATAATTTTGCTTACACCATGCCGTCGGATCTTCCGACATCGCAAATGCCCAAAAAGCGAAAAGACCGGGACTGACATCCTTGGCCCGCGTCTACCACAGACTCTACGCCAAAACCTAGCGCGAGTGCTCCGGTTCCCTCTGAGACGGTCTCTCCACCGCTCCGAACCGAAGACACCGCATTACCGACGACTCCGATTCCAGACATTACTCCGCCAGTTATAGATTTTCCTCCGGATACCGAAACCGAGGAAATGCCCGAGACCATTGCTGTAGACAAGGTCACGCTTGCACGTGGAGCTGCCAGGCCCCCTCTGGCCATGTCTATTAAGGCCTACACTAGGGCTAAGGCAGCCAGCAAAACAAAGCATATTACTTCTAAATCCTTACCTCAGCCGACTCCAGAGACACAAATTATGTCCATGGCTGCTGATTTGATTTCCATGATTAGAGGTTCACAGGCCCATCCTGAGAGGATCCCAGCCTCCTCCTGATAAAGGCCCGGGTTGAACCCTCTGACCCTACTCCTTCAGATGAAGATTCTGAGGGCTCTGTCCACACTGATAGCCAGGAAGAGCTCTTCCAGACCTATGAGGACTCGGATGCAGAAGATTCCATCCCCTCGGTCTCCCCTCCTGAGGATATTTCTTTTGGGGAAGTTCTGCACACCATGAGGGAACATTTCAAGTGGCAAGGTCAGGAATATTCTGATTCTAGGAAACACCTTAGGACTTTCCTTAAGAAGCCTCAGCACAGGCCCTTAGCTATTCCTCCTGTACTTGATGTTCTCGATGATTTGTACTCTGATTCTAGTGCTACCCCTGATTCTCTTCCTCCTGCTCCAGCCAAGCCAGACAGGTATTACAGGGTCCCTGAAACTCATTCCCATTTATTCAGGGCCCACACTGCTGATTTGGAAACTATTTCTCAGGGGCCTAAAGGAGTTTCAGCCTCCACCTCAAAAAATCCTTTGCCCTCCAACAGGGAAGCTAGGTCATTAGAGAGATGGGGCAAAAAGGTTTACACATCCACTACCTTATCTATGAGACCTTTAAATTGCCTTTTCCATATGTTGCAATATCAGGATTATCTGTTAGAAGATTTACAAAAAACATTAGCCACTCCTGATCCTTTAGACAGGAAGACTTTGCAGGAAGCTGTACATAACACTCAACAAGTAAGCAATCACTTCCTGCAGTGTGGATATGATGCACTGGAGGCTTCATGTAGGGCAGCTGTGACAGGGGCAGTCATTCGTAGACATGCTTGGTTAAAAGATCAACCTCTACCAGATCATGTAAAAGCAAAACTTCTGGATGCACCTTTGGAAAAGAACAGTTGTCTATCCAGCTAATAATGTTTGGGTTAATCCCAGATGGAGATTTTCTCTGTGGTACCTGAATGTGGGGGATAGTGTCAAAGGCATTGGATAACTCAGTATAGGCGGTATGCCCTGTTATCCCTCATCCAGGTCTTTGGGGTCAGTATCAAAGAAGTCCACTAGGTTTAATAAGCAAGATCTACCCTTGACAAAACCAAAATAGGTTGGGTCAAGTGTGTTGAGGGTCACTTGTGACCCTGTGGTTAAAGTCCATGCTGTTTCCTTCCCTAATCTTACAGATAAGGCTTTTTTAGGCTTATGCATCAGTACTATTTCTGCATGGTAACAGATGCGTGCGCATTGCATGTCACTCACTTGATATTAATTTATGTATTGCAGGTGATATATGTGTGAAAAAAAGTACTGAGACACTTGGTTGCAGTGCTTGAGGGGAGGCAACACATGGCTGTGCTGTAAATTTGTGACATATTGTTAGACAAGGCCTTCAGTTTATTTTTCCACATGTAATTTCATGTCATAGACAGGAATTGGACAGTAAACAGCAGTAATACATAATAATTACTTTCCATAGCGCTGCAAGCAGCAGGTTTGTGTGACAGTTGGCAAAGTGTTTGCCCTTGCAAGATGCACATTTCCAATACTTTCCTTGTTTGCACTTGAGCAGTGAGCAAATGCAATCCACATTGCTAAAGTCTGAGAGTTAGTATTGTCTGTGAAACACACTTGCTACTTAACTGTCTCTGTAGCAGCAGATGTAACTGCATTGATACATTACTTTTTGAGCCCAGAAGATACTGGGTTCGAATCCAGGTGTATGTAATACTTTTGTATACTATTAACTAAGTAGTAATAATGCAATGACACAAATTCTTTATAGTACATGTATTGCTGTGTCTTAAGCCGCAGTGGTGCAGCGGTAGCATTGTCGCCTCACAGCAAGAGGTTCTCCCGTTCGATTCTCAGCTGGAATGCCTTCTGTGTGGAGTCTACATGTCCTCCCCACGGTCAAATGGCATTCGAAAGACATGCCTGAATGGGCATGCCTTCATTGAAGGTTGGGCATCGGGCTGGCACCTCGGCACCATAAAAATCGACTGCCAGTCATTAGCGGACCAGAGTTCTGCTGTGGAGACCCCTAACCGGGAAAAGCCGAAAGAAAAACATGTATTCCTGTGTCTTGACATAGCGCAGCGGGATTAAGCAGCATTGTACCTCAGCTTGGCATTGCTGCATGATGTGAAACTCTGCGCAAACATAGAGGCCAAAATGTGAAGGGATACATTGCTTTTTCTGCTGCTTGTGTGTGATTCTGTTTTTTGACCAGGTTATGGATGTTAAAGTGGGGTAGATAGGAAAGTGGTGAAATGGGGAGCAACTATGGGAAAGCAGTACAGGAGTGTGCAGAAGGGAGGTAGAAAAGAACCGTAGCTATCCATTTCTTCAACAGTAAAAACTGATCATATGTGCACAATATTAGCTGAATTTGGACAGCCACCTCCAGAGAAGGGCGTGACCCTAAGCACCAATCCTGGCATCTCCCAGAGGGTGATTAAATCCCCACCTCTGCTACTGCTCCTGGATGGTCCACTGCATCAGCTTCCAGGGCAGTACTACCTGAGGACACAGGAAGTGCAGGAGCAGCAAAGGCAGTGCTGCCAGGTTGGATTCCAGACACGCTGGTCTTCAGTGCTGGAGCTGGTGGAGCAGGGGTAGACTGATCCACTGGGGCTGGCCTACCTCGCTGTGCTGTGTACCATTTTGTGATGTGGTACACAAGGAGACATTTTGACGACATGATAGAAAATAAAAAAGCGATAAGGGTTGGGGTGGGAGGAAAAAAGAGAGATAAAGAGATAAAACATGTACCATCATATGTCTCATACAATGCATTAGTAAAATTATACAACTTTTATCTGATGCTTTATATTTACGTCCTAACAGATGCACACTATACTACAGATTGCTGAAAGTAATCCTTGATATATTGCACATATGCATGTTCCAGTTTTACCATTTACAGCAGGGCATTTGAGACACTAGTATAGAGTTTTCAATTTAATGTAAGTGTTATTGAAGAAATAACAGTATTGTATAGTTGTGAATCATGGTATTTGAACCCACAACCTCTGACTACAGTCTAATGTTGGACTCCTACAGTTGGTATATGCTACAGAGTAATGCATGCATATTTGCTTTTGCAGTTGGGATATGCATGCTGTATTTGATACAACTACATAAAAGACCGAAAAGGCTATCTTTAATTTTTAAAGCTACAGTAACACTTCTTTTCTGCTGCATACATACCACTTGCTTCCTTCAGTCTCTCCAATCGAGAAGCATGAGCCCTATGATTGAACTCACGTTCTGTGGGAGCTGGGAAAAGAACAGAAGAGCATTATGCAAACCAGTCTTGCCTATGTTTAGCTTTCTAAGTCTTACAAGTACTCTCTTATTGTCATATTTACACAGCTGTGGGCTGTGGGATGTTCGCTGTCTCAAACTCATGCATTCAATAGTTAAGAGTTTCCCTTTTACTCCTGCATAGGTCATTAAATGATGCCTACACTGCTCTCCAGTACGTGGGATACCAGTGGCACTGGATACAGCCTGGGCCACACTATTCCACATGTCAGACTTGTACTTGGAGCCAGAATAGTCCTCCTGCAGAAGTCTTTGGCTGTGGGGCTTTACCAAGAGTCTAATAAATATCCTGGGCACCTTCCTCTCTAACACCAGCCATGTCTAACAGAGCAATGGAAACTGACGCTTTCCCACCAGTTCCAGTTATCATGTTTACTGGTAGTGAGCAAACTCAACAATGATGCCAACAGCTTTTGCGCAATGTTAATTGGAGCTCAGCAGGTCCAAACAGGGAGGAATTAAATAATTTGAAATTAGAAGGTTAATCTGAAGCTTGGCTTTAGTTTGAGGGTTGTCTACTGTTGTAGCCTGGAAATATATATTGGAGATGGGAAGGTAACTGTTAGGCGAGTTAAGTTTGCAGACATACACTGGGGGCATAAATGTAATTACCTGACAAATTTGTTTTTGCCTTTATACATTGGGGTGGATTGATTTTTACACTGTGGGATTTAAACCTAGGTAAAAGGAACAAAATATTTTCTTCCAGAGTGTTGATTTTCTATCTTGGCCACAGAAGAAGGGCTGCTTAAACATAGTCTGCATTCATGCATAAATATAGGTGACAGCTTGAGCTGTTACACATGTATGTGCGAGACCTGACAATGTTATTTGGATATAGATCCAGTTGTGTATGTCTCATGTTAATTGTGAAGCCCATGCAAGTCCAGATAGCAAAATTATACTTGCCAAAATACAGTA
Source organism: Protopterus annectens (assembly GCF_019279795.1). Classification (NCBI taxonomy): domain Eukaryota; kingdom Metazoa; phylum Chordata; order Ceratodontiformes; family Protopteridae; genus Protopterus; species Protopterus annectens. The sequence continues at coordinate 1,635,188,259 of NC_056726.1, read as the reverse complement.
GACATTTTGCCCTCAGTCATACATCTGAAAACACAGTAATGGTGTCTCATCCCTCATACATATAATTTATATCAGCTCCACTATCTAAAGTGTTACAAGTGAGAGTGATTATAATGGGAAGTGGAACAACAGTAAAAGTGTATGTAACTCATTAACAGAGACATTGGAAACCGCCAAACACTGGAACCTACCCAGTTCGGCTTTGTTAAGGGCAGATCATGCCTCCTAAACCTGGTGGATTTCTTTGAGACCATTACCAAGGCTTTAGACAAGGGAAAGGTGGTGCACACAGCCTACCTAGACTTTGCCAAGGCCTTCAACACCATTCCCTGTTCTGGTATTATAGACAAGCTCACCAGCCTGAACTTAAACCCCTACGTCACAAGATGGGTTGCCAACTGGCTCACGGACAGAACCCACATGGTGAGAGTTGTGGGAGCTAGGTCCGACTCTAAACCAGTTAGTGGTGTTTCCTAGGGCTCAGTCCTAGGACCCCTCCTATTCGGCATATACTTCTCAGAGGTACAGGCAAGCACAGGAGGACTATGGCTGACCAAGTTCGCAGACGACTGCAAACTAGGAGCTATAATTGACTCTCCGGCTGACACAGACATCCTCCAAAAGGGTCTCACTGAGACGGATACCTGGTGTCAAAGTCATGGCCTCAAGTTAAATGCCAAAAAGTGCGTAGTCATCCCCTTTGGAAAAAACAAAAGTACCCACAAACTACCACATAGGTGGTAGTCCCCTAAATACGGAAGATGTAATGAGGGATCTGGGGACCCAAGTAGACAGTAATCTCACCTTTGATAATCACATTGCCAAAGTGGTTAAAAAATCTTTCTACGTGGCCTACCTAATCACAAAAGGGTTCGCGTCCAGATCAAAAGAGGTCATTGTGCCCCTCTACTCATCAGACCCATCATAGAGTACAACGTCCCATTTGGGATGTATCTTACAAGACATCTGCAACAGCTGGAAAGACCAAAGAAGTACCTCACCAAGAGGATCTCTGGCCTCAAACAGATGCCCCATGCAGTTCAACTGATGAAACTCCAGCTGTACTCGGTTGCATACCGCCTACTCAGAGGTGATGTCTGCCTGACATACAAGGTCATGTCCAACCCAGAATTGATGGACATGCTTCACCTAAAGAAAACCTTATCCCCTCGAGCCACACGCTCTAGGGATCTAAACCTCATCACAACAGTAAATAAGACGTGCTGGAGGGATAGATTCTTGTCCCAGAGGCTTCCCATGCTTTGGAACAAGATTCCAGTCTACATTAGGTAGAGCTCCTCGCTAACACTCTTCAAAAGAAACCTTGACGAGTGGATGGGAAACAGAAAGTTTACCCCGGGGATCACTTCAATGGCTCTGCTGGACAGAGGCACAGGGAACTAATCTAAGGGGGCAGCAAAAGCCAACACATTCTGGCTAGGCTTATAAATGCCTTGGGGCAGATAGCCTAGTACCTACCTATGAACCTATATCCTGTATTATAAACCAGGACCATGTGTATGGCAGTCCTACACTTATATTTGTTGCCTGCAGAATGTTGAAATAACACTTAAGTTTATTGCTATAAACTGCACTTTCACAACAGTACAAATAGGTTGCACACCCTGTACTAGAAACCTGGACCATCTGTACTCCAACCCTACACTTACACCTGCTGCGACAGGAATAGTTACATGACATTTTCTAATTTCCTAATCATGCTTAAGGTCTCTGTATTAACCACAGTGCAGCACCGCTTAATGGGTCTGCGCAGTGCCCAACAGAATTAATTGAATCTATCTGGTTTCATGGCCACTAAGCCCATTTCAGAGTTGGAACACAGAAATTGCAATAGTGTATTGTTTTTGACCCTTGCCTTTGTACAGACGCCCTGATTGCAGGTGTTCTGTCTGCTTCCTGGGTGGGCCACTTGTCCAAATTGCGCACTGCTGTGCTTCACACACACAGTCAAACCTGACATTCATTTTCTTCGTTTCTCGTGTTTGTGCTAAGCTATGCATTACACAAACACTGCCTTCCCCCCCAAAAAAAAAGAAAAAAAAAAGGGAAAAGTAGTTGAAATGAGGAAAAGCAATTGACATGTACACTACAGAATGTTGGTACATATGAGATATTTATGCATAGGTCTGGAGTTGAACCTTCACTCTAGTGAACCTTCAGAGCACAGTAAAGGTGCCTTATCCCTCTTTTCGACACAAACACCTTTTCAGCAAGGAACTAAAACCATTTTGCATACAACCAACTGCAACATCATCTATAGTAATATGAAACCATGCGAGTGTTATTTGTACATTTATTATTTTTGGATACAGTGCACTAAGTGGTCACACAACCAGTTATGAGTATTGCTTGCAAATATGTATCTGTGTCTTACCTCTGTGATTGTTTCTCATTCTTCTTTTTTCTGACTAATTTTCTGAGGCTTGCAGTTTGTAAGCCATTCTATATCATTGTCCTTAAAATATGTGAGGATATCAGATGGCAGTAGTATAATATGCCGTTACCAACAAATGAAGGAGAGGGTGGATGTTAATGAACAGAACCTGTGAATTCTGTGCTGCTTACTTACATTTCCAACCTTGACAATATTCCATCTAACACTTTGCAAGTCTAACCTGACGCACCCACTGGGTGTAGGGCAGTCTGCATTGCTGTTGTGTGTTTTCCTTCTCCCTACCAGTAGTCATTCACAATTGCAATTCATGAAAGTAAACAGTGAGGGAGTGCCTGCACTACCATCTGCTACACGGAGCCAAGTGTTTGGGATTCAGCAATTCTAATGAGTTCACACATCATTTGCATCTTTATCATGCTGACAGCTCTGAATCTGCACAATAAAAAGGCAACCGCGCATCTAGGAAAACTGTAGGTGAGGAGAATTGTTTATGTGGAAAACACAGAAAAGAGGCTTTTACTTTGGGATATACCTGCCCAGAAGATTACTGAACTTGGGAAGGTATGCTTGCATTTGCTCAGCTATATACTGCTTATTCTGAAATGTAATTAAGAAACATCTGTTTAATAGTTTTGTATAATATATTTTGATTAGCAGAGGCTTTTACACTATTATCTGTATGCATTAATTATAAGTGTACTGATGGTATGGGCATGTTTGTCAGGGCATTTCACAAGTATACATGATTGGCAATACCTTAACATGGAATGGTGTGTTAAATCTGTAGACATGTTTCAGGGACAGTTCATTTGATAGCACTTATAACATTTCAAAGATGGTTTCTTAGCAACATGTGCCATTTGCATATATTTTGGTGACGGAGGAGCAAAGCTGCATTTCTGTTATGGCACAAATAAGGATATGTTGCTATTGCTACTCTCCTTTTTTGCATCCAGCATGTTCTTCATATTTGAAATCTGTAGAAGGGTTTTTGTTTCTCCATTAGGGTATATTGAAATGCTACCTTTTTTGTTTTGTCTGGGAACAGTCATTTTGTAGTTATGTGTATTATCCTTCTGTTGTCCTTCAGGACACATTGGATTTACTTACAGTACAAAGTAACAACATGCAAAGATATGCCAGTCATTCATATTATTACACAATACACTCCAGGTTCGACACTTACCTTGAAAATCCAGCATTTGCAACAGTTTTAGTTCAGGGCTGACTGATGCAAGCAGTATACAGCCAATACATGGGGAGGTAAGGGTTGTGAGAGTTGCCTGGCATCAATGTTACTATATGTATGTGCTTAGGAGGAAGGTTGTAGCCCCTTGGGTGGTGAGTGAGTGTGATATGCATCGCCTCTTAGCCAATGCAAGGGCATATTGAGAACACCTACATCAGCCTACACCCACAACAGCTGCTGCTTCCCCCTCTGACTCCTCACCTACGTGTGGCTGTGGTGACCTTGCTATTGATGGCGGGATGTGTGCCCTTTCTCTTTGTTGATCCTGCTGAAATTGTTTTCCCAAGATGATGATGTTCAGCATGCAGCATACTCTGAATATTTCAGTACATGTCTGTGAATTGTACTGCAAGGCTCTCTGAGATGTATCTAGGTCCCAGAACCATGACTTCAGCATCCCAAACACACACACACTATGATATTTCTGGTCTGAGTGTGTACCTCATTGTGGCATTCTTCAGCAGGTGTGTGCGCACTTCTGATGGGTGTCTTCACCCATGGTTCCAGTGCATAACCTGCATTCCCCAGTAAATGACCCTGTGGGATATCCCCCCAGAGAACATTTTTGGGAGGTGCGCCAGATATGTGAGTCATGGTAACTGCCCGAGTTGCCAGCACACACATTCAGTATGATTCCCTTGACATTGCACATGACTTGGCAGTTAGAGTGGAAGCCTTTTCTGTTGATGTAAAGCCTTCCCTGTTCCCCAGGTGGTCCTTTAATTTCTACTTGTATGCAATCTGTGACTCCAGTAGCGTGCTATAGGATAGCACTCCTGGATATTTCTGGCCCTTTCCTCAGGAGTATGGTGGAAATATATGTGGTGACTAGCATGTTGGAGCATAGCATTCAAGAACTGATGGAGGATGCTGATGCTTGTGACACCCCCAGCATGTCCCCTGTTGTTCTCTGAATGGTACTTTTAACTAAAATTCTAAATTATATGTTTGTCTCCACTGGGATGGATCCCCCTCAGTTTGCCCTGGCTCTGAGTTGAGGACGACAGAGGTTGCCCAGGGTTCATGTAGTGTGTATCTGTCAACCTTGTAGTGCTCTACAATTTCCACATCATGTAGTTGTGATAAGTTACTGGGGGTCTGAAAACTGTTCTTCCTGGCTTAGGTCTATTAGCAGCAGCAGCATATACATCATTAAAGCAACAACAGCCCCTAACATTTTCTATGTAGACTCCTTATCGTGGCTGTGTTATAATACATTTTGGAATTTGCAGGGAAAACCAGTGCCAAGTCAGTACAGTGGCTTTATAGCTTGTTGAATAGTTCCTCCATCTTAGATTGGGTCATTAGCATACAGTTCAGCTGCGTATGCAGTAGTTTGCATTCCATGGTGTTTAACTTGTTTGCACAGCAGTGTATGGCTCTACACACTGTGTACAGCCACTTACTGAATACAAAACAGTGTGCTACTGTGCTGTGCACTTGGTGGAAATGGACAGCGTAGGCTGGCCTACTAATTTTATTTGCACATTGTTGACTGACTTAGTGGTCTCTTTTCAGGGGGCGCAGTGAAATTTGTTCTGACTAGGGGAAATTTGTTTAAGAATGAGTATTTATACTGGTTGCATAGTTGTCTCTGTATCATTAATATTTTATATTATAATGACAGCCAGTACTGCTATTCATTTTTCTTAGCAACTTGCTTAATTCTTGTCTTATCCATAATCAAGAATTTCCAGTTTTGCAGAGTGTAGTCCATTGTATCTGTCATACTTTTTCTGTATGTGCAACTGACCACTGGTTTAAATTGAAATTTTGCTGTAATGTTGCACGTGTACAGTGTATTGTCTTTTAGTTGACTGCAATATTTAAGGACCAAGTCTATAAAGTTGCTGTGGTTGGTATGCTACTGCTATGTTACTGTTTAGTGACTGCTGTGCTTTCAGCGGGTATAGCTATTGTATTCAATGTGTAGTATACTGAATTATGGTTGAATGTATGGTTTAGGAACGCATATCTTCAAATTGCTCTGATGCTGTGTGCTTTTACAGGCTGTAGCTGTTATGGCCAGTGTCTGCTCTGTGATGTGTGCAAGAATCCTATGTTGGGTAAACACCTGTGACTATACAAATTAACTATAGAATGTTAGCCATTGTGTCCTAAGGATTGGTGATTTTGTGGTAAGTAACCCTACCTTTTGTGATTAGCCACCATTATCTTTCACCCTAAAATTTAGTTTTATGAATTTAGTAGCTGTTTGTTAGTGTTTAGCATTCATTGTGTGATATAAACTAAAGCTGCAGTGTTCAATGCCTAGCAACTGTTCTGCAGTGTTGGATGAAATTATCATTCTTTTTTACAATACAACTTAGTTCTGACTTCTTACTAAATGTTGCTAGATTAGCTACAATCTAACCTAAGATTATCCTCTTACTTTGTCTTCTTCCCAGCCATCTTAATCTACTTAGCGTAGTCATGTAAAAAAGAATAACAGTTTCATAATACAGCATAATTCTACCTTCTCGCTAAATAGTACTAGATTAGATACGGTCTAACCTAAGACTATAATCTTAAGTGCTTCATCCGTAAATCTTTGGTTTCTACTGTAATAGTCTCCCTCCAGCCCTTGATTACCATGACCAGCCCTAACCCTCCACCCTCTAGCAACTTGGCTCAACATAGTGTTCTAACCCCACCTGTGTCCATAGATGTTTTATGGCAGAATAGCAAGTGTCTTATGCTTACCCACTGTACACTGCTTATACCAGGTGATAGTAAAGTCTGTGAGAGATGTTAGAGGTCTCTCTCCATGTTTCATAAATATTTGCACAAGCCCACTGTCTGTAAACATCATGCTACCACAGAAACACTTGAGTCACTGCATACCATTACTTATATGGAGGCTGTAAAGAAAAATTTGCCAAAGTCTCCTAGAACACACATGAAAGATCCCAGCATCCAGGATGAAGCACGCCTACTTCCTGCCTACTCACCCACACCGAACATTCAGACAGCTCACCTAAGAGTCACCAGAAAAGCAATCCTAAGTCGATGTGACCCACTACATCTGCTCCCACACAGGAAAATGTTTTACTCTTCGGTGGCTATATTTAGGCATACACACTCCAGATTCACCAGACTGGACAACAGAATATTAATTTCTAAAAAAGGGAAGTTTATCCCGTTAAGTAGGAGCAGTTGCCCCTAATTGATGGCTGCACCAATAGGCATTATAAATTCTAAAGTAAAGATTAACCATACTAAAATTGCATGTTTGAATTGTTTCCCCACTTACACAGAATGCTATCTGTTCATATCCCTGTTACCCTCCCAGCTGTGAAAAACAGCTTGCATGCTTTCAGTAAGCATTCATTTTTATTCTTACAGTGTGCTTGCTTACCTGGGCGGCCACGGTGGTGCAATGGTTAGCGTTGTCGCCTCACAGCAAGAGGATGTTCTTCATCTCACATTGCTGCGTATTAGGCTGGACGTCAAGGCGCTTTAAGACTGACATCGCCACGCCAGGGTACAAATGCGATGACCCACGCCATATCCTCCGGGCCTTTTTTGCCGCATGGTCGATGCAGAGTGTAGCGAAGGTGCCCGGCGGCGGAAATTTTTCGAATTCGAGTTTCAGACCGAAAAGTTGGCTAATTGTTTGGGGCCTGAGCGACATCGTTTGTTGTGTCGTCGCTTGCATGCTGGGTTCAAGTTTACCTTAAAGCTTAAGGTTAGATTGTGCGAGGTGTCAGTGGAACCGGGTAGGTTCGCCGGAGGCTCTCTGGAGTCCCAGGGGAGACTTTGATATTGCAGGATGTGGCCAGAGGATTTAATTACTTTAATTAGAGGTTCTTTGCCCTCCTGATAAGAGGCCTAGGGTGGAACCGAGTTGGGGAGTTTTGAGCAGGCTTGGATGTTTCAGAGTCTTCGGCTGAAGACTTGCAGGAGTACTCTCCTTATTCTGATTCTGATGCAGATGATAGGATTTTTCTTTTCAGAGACTCTTCATTCCATGAGGGAACATTTTAAGTGGGAAGGTCAGGACTTCTCTGATTCCAGGAAAAGGCTTAGGAATTTTTGCTTTACCCAGCATAGGCCTTTGGCTATACCACCTGTTCTGGATGTTGTGGAAGATGTGTTTGCAGAGGCTTCACTTAATCCTGATTCTTTGCCTCCTGCTCCTGTTAAACCGGATAGGTATTACAGGGTGCCTGAGGCTCATAAATATCTTTATAAGAGTCACCCAGAAACTGTTAGTCAGGGACCTAAGGGTGTCAAGGCCTCTGTTGTAAAAAAGTTCCTCCAGATAAAGAGGCCAGAGCTTTGGATAGATGGGGAAAGAAAGTCTATACTTCTTCCACCTTAGCTATGAGGGCTTTGAATTGCCAGTTTCACATGTTGAAATATCAAAACTATCTTCTTTCTCAATTGAAGTCTAAGGTAGATGCTCTGGAAGGCATTGAGTGTAAAGAATTACAAGATTTGGTACATGTTTCTGAACAGGTGGGTAAGCATTCTTTACAATGTGGTTTTGATGCTGTACAGGCCTGCCTCTGGGTGGCTGCCACTGGGTCAGTTCTTCAGGCACGCCTGGCTGAGGGATCCGAATTTATCTGACCATGTTAAGACAAGGATTTTGGATGCTCCTTTACAGTCTGATGTGTTGTTTGGTTCACCTGTGGAGTCAGTCTTGAAGAAAATGGAAGACAAGGCTAAGTCTATGCAGGCTGTTAAAGATTTTTGCAAGTTCAGCCTCCACAGTTTAGTAGGAACTGGCCTGCTAAGGGGTGGCGGGACCCTTCTTATGATTCTCAGTCTAGGGGTAGATCTTAGAGCTCAGAGCTCCTTCAGACCTAGAACAGGGAGTTCACCTGCACAATCTTGGTGAGGGCAGGGCCAGTCCTTAGGCCCAATGACCTACCTTTTCAGCTGCCAGATCCTTCTTGCCTGGCAGCACCTTTGGGAGGAAGGTTGGCACTCTTCAAGGAAAATTGAGTTTGATTACCCAAGACAGATGGGTGTTGGATATCATACACCAAGGTTACAAGTTTTATTTCCATACCTTGCCTCCTTTCAAAGGCATGCCCGGACGTTCCTCCTCAGCAAAGACTAGAGGCTCACAAACAAATTTCTCTGTTGCTTCAAATAGGGGCCATACAACCGGTCCCTCTGCCAGAAGTGGGCCTAGGATTTTATTCTCGCCTGTTCCTAGTACCAAAGAAGGGGAACACGTGGAGACCAATTTTGGATTTATCTATCCTCAACACTTATCTGGACATTCCCAAGTTCAAAATGTTGACGTTACAACAGCTTTTACCTCTGCTGGGCAAAGATCACTGGATGGTGACTCTGGATCTCAAGGAGGCTTACCTTCATGTTCCTATCAGGCTAAGTTGCAAATCTGCGTTTTCGGGCTGGGACTTCTCATTTTCAGTTCTCTGCATTGCCCTTTGGCTTATCTACTGCAGAGTGTTCACGAAGGTTCTGGCTCCATTGCTTTCTTCAGGCTAAGAGGAATACAGATCTATCCTTATTTGGCCTGATGCCTGATTCTGGCCCAAGGAAAGAATGAACTTCTTCATCATTTACAATATGTGATAGCAGTGCTAAGATGCCTGGAAATAAAGTCCAGTCTAGTACCCTCTCAGGACATGTGCATTCTGGGTGTGAGACTGAATACAGCATCCCAGATGGCCTTTTTGACCCCAGACAAACAAAAGAATCTTTCTCTTTACTTCCATCAATTGTCTCATCAGTCCAGGCTGACTGCAAGGACAGTCCTTCAAGCCTTGGGGTTCATGGCATCTTGTATTCTGGTGCTTCCCAATGCCAAACTGCATATGAGGAAGCTACAATGGTATCTCAAAAATGTATGGACACAGCACTGCCAAGATATGGACACTGTCATTCAGATAATACCTTGCATTCAAAAGGAATTTTTGTGGTGGGCTCAGGAATGTCACCTAAACAAGGGACTCTCTGTGACCCGGCCAGAGATTCTAACGACAGATGCCTCAGACAAAGCTTGGGGAGCTCATCTAAATGGAAAGTGGGTACAAGACAAGACTTCAACATCTACATATCAACTTGAAGGAGATGTTAGCAGTCCATTTTGCATTAATAGCTTTCAAGGATTTACTTCTTCCAGGGCAGGTGTTGGTTCTAACAGACAACACAACTGTCATGTGGTACATCAACAAGCACACATTCTTATCCTCTATGCAGACAAGCAATGATTTTGTGGGAGACTGCTCTCAGTTTACAGCTAAATCTTCAGGCAAGGTTTCTGCCGAGCACAGAACTCCTTAGCAGATGTGTTGAGCAGACAAATTATGGATCCCAGTGGAAATTGGATCCTCATGTATTTCAGAAATTGACAGTGTTATGGGGAACTCCAGACATAGATCTGTTCGCTTCTCCACTAAACTACCAGCTGCCAATGTTTTGCACAACAAGGTATCATCCCACAGCTTGGAAAGTGGATGCTCTTTCATTCAATTGGAGCAATCTTCATGTGTTCCACCTCTGCCTCTCCTCCCAAAGGTACTCCTGAAGGTCAGACAGGACAAGCCAAAGATGATTTTAATAGCTCCAGATTGGCCTCGACAGCACTGGTACCCATTACTGAGAAGTCTGGAGCCTCCATGGCATTTACCTTCGATTCCACACCTGCTGTCTCAGGAGAACAGTCATTTACTCAATGTCAAGCTTCACTCTCTTCACCTAACAGCCTGGCATATTCTGTTTTGAACCCTGGAGGGTCTCAGCTTCCACAGCAAGTTTTGAATGTTGTTTTGTAGTCCTGAAGCCCTAGTACAAGGAAAGTGAGATAAATGGAAGAGATTTTTATGTTGGAGTACAGCAAAGGAATTTGATGTTTCTAAGCCTAATTTAAGTGTGGCTCTTCAATATCTTACTGAGTTACTGGACAAAGGTTTGTCCTTCTCTTCATGCTGCAGCAATTTCTGCTCACTATGACTGTGACCCGCCATTGTTTTCTCATCCTTTGTTTAAGCAATTCCTTAGAGGGCAAAGAATATAAGACCCCCGTAGATCTCCTACTCCTGCTTGGGATCTCAATTTTGTGTTGGAGAAACTCACTCTACAACCTTTTGAGCCTGCAGCTACTGCCGAGTTGAAATATTTATCATGGAAGACTGCTTTTTGTTGGCCATTACCTCTGCAAGAAGGGTTTCTGAATTACAGGCCCTTATGTTTCTTAATTTTCCATAAGGATAGGGTATCTTTGCGTACTAATCCTTCCTTTATGCCTAAAGTGGTTTCTAGTGTGGCTTTAAACCAAACTATTCATTTGCCTACTTTTTATGCAAAGCCCCAAAATAAAGGGGAAAAGATTTTACACTTTGGATCTACACAGGCAGTTGCGATATTATTTGAGCAGAACTAAAGTGTTCAGGCAGTCTCAGCAGTTATTTGTTTCATTTGCTTTGGGTTCTCAGGGCAAGCCTGTGTCAAAACAAACTATTTCTAAGTGGATTGGGTTTTGTATTGCTTTCTGTTATTCCCATCATGGTAAGGAGATTCCAGCTGGGATTAGGCCTCATTCCACTAGAAGGGTGGCAACTAAAAGATATTTTGGAGGCAGCTACTTGGAGTTCAGTGCATACTTTCTCTAAGCATTACCACCTTCCACTTTACTCTAAATCTAGGGCTGGTTTTGCTTTGGGATTCCCCCAAGTGTAAGTAGTGACTGCAGCAATGTGAGATGAAGAACATAGTACAGTTTTGTACCTACCATAAATGTAGATGTTCGAAATCCACATTGCTGTTCCTTCCCTGTATTTGAATATTGTGGATATTGTATATATTGTACATATGATTAGTGCAAGGGGGGTTGGTTGTTCTTTGCTGTCTTTTGGTTTTGTCCTTTCTTTTTAGGGTCTTCTGACATCTGAGGCAAGAAAAGACTGAGGATATGACGCCGGTCATGCGTTTCTGCCTGGCCGTGCGTCCTGATGTCGTCTAAGCTTTGACCGACGCCAGCCTAATACTTTGATATTCGCCGACCGAGGACAGCGGACTACCCAAGTGTAAGGACTGCAGCAATGTGGATCTTCGAACATCTACATTTATGGTAGGTACAAAACTGTACTTTCTCTGTTTCGATCCTAGGCTGGGGTGCCTTCTGTGTGGAGTCTGCATGTCCACCCTGTGGTCGCGTTGGTTTCCTCCGGGTACTCCGGTTTCCTCCCACATCCCAAAGACATGCTGTAGGTGGATTGGACACGCTAAATTGGCCCTAGGTGTGAGTGCGTGTGCGTGTGTGTGTGTGTCTGTCTGTCTGTGTGTGTGTCTGTCTGTCTGTGTGTGTGTGTGTGTCTGTCTGTCTGTGTGTGTGTCTGTCTGTCTGTGTGTGTGTGTGCCTCCTGTGAAAGGTTGGGCACCGGGCTGACAACTCGACACTGTAAACCTCCACTGCCAGTCATGAACAGACAGGTGATCCTCTGTGGCGACCCCTAACCGGGAAAAAGCCGAAAGAAGAAGTGTGCTTGTTTACCTGTAAACAAATTAAATTGTGTTAAAATACTATGGCTGCTGGGTTGGCAACCACTAGCATAACTGTTCACTTTCTAATGTTTCAAACTTCATTTATTTTCACAGACATGCAAGATAGCCTTCCTTTAAAAGTTAATTCCATTGTAGTTCACTGATTTCACTTGGAGCATGCAATTTTGCTGAATTGCTTAATGAGATTCCTTTAAAAGTTAATCACATTGTGCCTTGTATTTTTCATTCAGAACATAGGTATGCTGTTCACACCTCCCATGATTAATTGTCTGCACCTGCAGGCTGCTTATCTTCAGTTAACAAAACGGGCACTAATGGAAAAACAAAACCACTGATAACTTTGCAAATGCAAGAAAGGACTACCAGTTTTTATATTTTCATCATTTTCTCCTTTTTTCAAACAGTTTTGCTGGAACAAACCTTCACCAGTAGGTTAAACTAAGAATATTAATTTAAACATCCAACTTTATAAAACAGTGGAAATTATCATTTAATTCTGTGCATAATATAATCGGTATACTTTTACTTGCCACCCCACCGGCCCAAGATCACATTATATTAACTTTAACTTGTTTCTTTCCAACCTTTCTTATCGTATTACAGTATAAAGCATGGATACTTTACAGTTAGAAAAAAGTGTATGTCCCTACTTTAATATCAGTAGCATATATACTAGTAAGTGATAAAATTCCCCGAACCTAACATTTAAAATGCATCTGACTGTAAACTGTGCACAACTACTTTATAGTATAACATACAGTTTAGATCAGGATTTTTTATACAAATATTAGAATCAAAACTGTTTTACTTAAACTTACTTCTCCAGTTCTTTCAGTGCCCTTCTAACCTTTAATGACATAAAGTGGAGTTTATCGTTTTCAGTTCTCCCATCAGTTTAACACAGTCAAAAACTTCTCATCCTTTTCACTCGGACATTCATCATGCAACAGCTGTTGCTGAGTACATTCTGTTTGCATTTATACTGATCGTTCATGCTTCTATGTCATGAATAAAAATTATGCAATAAGATAACGTAGACGTTCCAGTTGAGAAAATACAAGAATGAACATTTAAGTGAACTGCTGATGTTCCAAACAACGTTAAAGCTGATTATGAGCACATATGTTAAAGTGCAGAACCAGTTCTAAACAAAAGTTATGATGTTAAGTTGTCCCATCTCGCCTTCGTTCTTGCTGTTTGGGTTCGGAGCCAATCCTCGGCTCCGACTCTGCCTACTTCTATAGCTTGAGAGCTATTTACAGGCTCGAGGCTAACCCTTATCCCAGAATGTCCAATATCAGCTACCCAGATCTCGATTGCCGCTTCACCTGCGAGGTTGCTTCGTTACTGGCTCAGGCTTAGTATAGTTTTTTCTATGATTATAATTGTTTATTCTTAAATTTTGTCTAGATATAGTTCTTTATCCCTTATCGCCTTTCTTGTGTGTGTTGTAGCTTTGTTGGCCATCGCTGCATATTTTGCAGGCCTTCTGTTTCCCCTGAACTCGTTTAAATTAGAGAGTCCCCCCCCCTTTAGGACAGCTGTTTAAATTAGAGGCTCTCCTTTCTGTTCCTTAACTGGAAAAAAAAAATTAGTTTTTTAGTATAGTAGTGTAACATGTCTAAAGAAGCCAAAGTTTCTGGCTTCAAAAAGTGTGACTCATGCTGTCAGAAAATGTCTCTGACAGGCACACTAGCTGTGTTTATTGTTTAGGGAATGTGCACCTGCAGGGCTCCTGCTCTTATCTGTCATGCATTTAGCCCAAGGGTCCTGCAGGAGGGCAAAAACAAATGAATCCTTCGAGGATTATTGAAACTACAGGATGTTCATCGTGTTACCCTGCTGCAGTCATCACACTTGGGTTATCCTGTCGTCAGGCGGTCCCGCAGTAGGCCGGAATTCCAAAGTCTTGGTCCGGTGTCGGTTGCTGTTGCCTCTTCCCTGATGTCAGTGCGCCAGGGGTATATATAGTGCAACCGATGCCATTTTCTTCAGTCTTTCTTGCCGCACGGTGCCCGAAGCAGAAGCAGTTCGCAAGTGCCGAAGTCTTCTATAAAGCTAAGTACCCCGTTGGGGAAACTTTTCTTGCCTCAGACCGATGTCAGAAAAAGTTAACAATTGTATTTCTTGTGGGAAGCAAATACCTCATAAGGATTTTCATTCTTATTGCATACCTTGCTTAGGCCCAGATCACGACATCACTACTTGTCGGTTTTGTGCTAGGTTTAATAAACGTACTATTAAAAGATGCTTTAATTTCGCAACCATGCCGTCTGAGCAACCGACTACCGGCGTGCTCAAAAAACGCAGGGATAAGGACCGACAACCTAGGCCTAACCCAGATTCCGAGGCCTCGGCTGATCCGGTCTCCGGTACTCCGGTCCTCAGTGAGGCTCCGACGCAGCCCCTGACTATCGCAGATCTGGAACCCGAGACCGCTACGGATATTTTGACGGAATGTACCAGGCTGGCGCAGCCTTTTACTTCAGGCCCTTCCGACGACGTTGCTACAAAAGACGTCGGTGCTACAGAAACGCCATTGGTTTCTGAAGGCGTTTTCAGACCAACGACTCTCACCATTAAAACATTCTCTGTCGAAGTCTCCTTCTAAATCTAAAAGGACTGCACTTCAGTCTCCTGTTCAAGGCCCCATGCCTAAGAAACAGATGCTCAAAATGGCTGAAGACTTGATTTCTTTAATCAGGGGTTCCCAGCCCCCTCCTGACAAAAGGCCTAGACAAGAGGAAGATTATGCATCCTCTGAGCAAATGTCCATTTCTTCAGACTCCTCTGAGGACCAAGACTACTCCTTCTCTCCTTATGAAGATTATGATGCTGAGGACTCTATTCCCTCAGCTTCTCCTCCAGAAGACTACTCCTTTGGGGAAACTTTACACACTATGAGGGAACATTTTCACTGGGAAGGTCAGGACTACTCTGATTCTAAGAAAAGGCTCAGAGAGTTTATTTTACTCCCCCAACACAGACCACTTGCCATCCCACCAGTTTTGGACATTGTGGATGATGTCTATTTAGAATCCGGTTTCAACCCTGACTCTCTACCTCCTGCTAAGCCTGACAGATACTATAGAGTGCCTGATTCCCACAAATTTCTTTACAAAAGCCCTGCAGCTGACCCAGAGACTATCTCCCAGGGTCCCAAGGGGGCTAAGGCTTCTATGGCTAAAAACCCAGTACCTTCTGAGAGGGATTCCAGAGCACTAGACAGGTGGGGGAAAAAGGTTTACACCTCAGCCACACTAGCTATGAGGGCACTGAATTGTCAATTTCACATGCTTAAGTATCAGCAATTTCTAATCTCTCAGTTAAAGCAAAGAATAACCACTCTCCCTCAACAATCTGAATTGAAAGAAGTACAGGATCTGTTGCACGCCACTGAGCAGGTGGGCAAACATACCTTACAATGTGGGTTTGATTCTTTGGAGGCCTCCTGCAGAGCAGCTGTCTGTTATACGTAGGCATGCTTGGTTAAAGGAACAAACTCTGCCTGATCATGTTAAAGCAAAACTACTAGATGCTCCCTTACAGCAGGATGTTCTTTTTGGAGTTAAAGCAGAAGAAGTTTTAAAGAAAATGGAAGACAAGGCAAAATCTATGCAGACAGTCAAAGATTTCCTACAAGTACAACCCCCTCGCTTCAGCAGAAACTGGCCGACAAAAAATTGGTCCTTTCCAGCCACTGACAGACCACAGAGGGGTAAATACAGACGCCCAAGGGGCAGAGGACAACCACAAGCCCAGTATAAACCTCGACAATGGGGCACTACAACACAAAAGGGAGGAGAAGACAAGTCTCAATCCACCAGAAGGCAAACTCAGTGACTTGCAACTCATCTGGCCAAGCAATACTCTCTTTGCAGCCCCCTTGGGGGGAAAACCCGCACTTTTTGCAGACAACTGGCACATTGTCACAGAGGACAAATGGGTCCTAGACATAATTTTACGAGGATACAGATTCCACTTTCACACCTTGCCAATGAAAAGAGGAATGCCAAACCTGCCACAAAATCAATGAGCAGAGGCACAAAAGCAAATTACAGCTCTCATGGACATGAGAGCCATTCAACTGGTACCTACTCGAGAGCAAGGCCAAGGATTTTGCTCAAGACTCTTTCTAGTGCCCAGAAAGGACAATGCCTGGAGACCAATTCTGGACCTTTCAATTCTAAACACTTACTTACAAGTACCCAAATTCAAGATGCTAACACTACAGCAGCTACTTCCCATGTTGGGCAAGGAAGCATGGCTAGTAACGTTGGACCTCAAGGAGGCATACCTGCATGTCCCTATCAGACAAAGTTGCAGAAGATACCTCCGTTTCATTGCAGGTTCAACCCATTACCAATTCTCTGCACTGCCCTTTGGCTTATCTACTGCACCCAGAGTTTTCACAAAATGCCTGGCACCAGTAATTGAATACTGCAGACAAAGAGAAATTCAAATATATCCATACCTGGATGACTGCCACATCCAAGCGGAAAGCAAAGACATTCTCTTACATCATCTGGCCTTTGTAAAGCATCTACTAAACTGCCTGGGTACACAGTAAACGAAAAGAAGTCAAAACTAGTACCCTCACAAAAAATGACATTCCTGGGTGCCAGCTTGAATACAACAGCCCAGAAGGCTTATCTTACGCCAGACAAGCAACTACAACTGACTCAATATTTCAAGACAATGGCAACTAAGACCCAATTAACTGCAAGAAAAATTCTGCAGGCTTTGGGCTTCATGGCATCTTGCATACTAATAATACCATTTGCAAAGCTGCATATGAGGAAATTACAGTGGTACCTGAAAAGCGTATGGTCTCAACACAGCCACAGCTTGGACACAATGATATCTCTCATTCCCTGCCTACAACAGGAATTTCTATGGTGGTCACAGGCATGTCACCTCAACAAGGGTCAGCCTTTCACCTTGCCCCCAGCCAGGCAAACTATCACAACAGATGCTTCAGATTACGCCTGGGGGGGCACACATGGCAGGACAATGCATTCAAGGCCTATGGACTGCAGATCAAAGAAATCTGCACATAAATCAAAAAGCGATGCTAGCTGTACAGAAAGTTCTGACAGCCTTAAAGGATCTATTACATCCAGGACAGCCTGCAATAAAGATGGACAACACAGTAATGTGGTACATTAACAAGGGGGTACACATTCCTACCCTCTATGCAGGCAAGCAATGATCTTATGGAACACAGCTCTGTCCTACCAAGTCCAGTTACAAGCCCAATTCCTGCCAGGACAGAACACATTGGCAGACTACCTCAGCAGAAACATCAAGGAACCCCACGAGTGGAAACTAGAGCCACAAATATTTGCAATGATTACTCAAAAATGGGGCCTTCCAAACATAGACCTGTTTGCCAGTCCTCAAAACTATCAACTGACAAAATTTTGTACAAGGACATTTCACCATCAAGCTTGGAAAGTGGACGCTCTCTTTCAGTTGGAAAAACCTGACTGTATATGCCTTCCCTCCATTGCCTCTCCTCACAAAGGTTCTTTTGAAAGTCAAAAAGGAGAGAACACGACTGATTCTCATAGCCCCAGACTGGCCACGGCAGCACTGGTATCCGCTATTGAAAAATATGGCCCTCAGTCCACCATGGATATTGCCTCAAATCCCCCATTTGCTCACACAACAAAACAATCAGATTCTTCACAGCCAGCTCAAAACTTTAAATCTGGCTGCATGGCAAATCAACTAAACATCCAACCAGCTCCTCTTTCACAAGCAGTTCTGGATGTTATTCTGGAAGCCTGGAGGCCAAGCACCAGGAAGGCTTATTCGGACAAATGGAAAAGGTTTTGTTCCTGGAACCAAGCTAAAGGCCAAGACACAACTCAGCCTCACATTCTACAGTATTTAGCTGAGATGTTGCACAAAGGACTTTCCTTTTCCTCAATTAAAATCCATGCTTCAGCTATTTCAGCTCACTACAACACGGTTCCACCTTTATTTTCACATCCTCTTCTCAGGCAGCTCCTCAGAGGGGCAAAAAACATTAGACTACCCAGGAGAGCTCCTACACCAACATGGGACCTCAATTTTGTTCTGGAAAAACTAACGCTACCTCCCTTTGAACCAGCTTTCTCTGCAGATCTTCAGTTCCTATCATGGAAGACTGCCCTGCTCCTACAATAACTTCAGCTAGAAGAGTCTCAGAGCTACAGGCACTAATGGCAGTGGAACCTTTCCTCATTTTTCATCAAGACAGAGTCTCTCTACGAACTAATCCTTCTTTTATGCCTAAGGTGGTTTCTAGTGTAGCTTTAAATCAAACCATCCACTTACCCACCTTCTTCCCTAATCCACAGAACAAAGGTGAGAGACTCCTACATTCCTTGGACTTTCACAGGCAGCTTCGTTACTACTTGGACAAAACTAAGACTTTCAGAAAATCTGACCAGCTCTTTGTATCCTATGCTACAGCTTCCCAAGGGAAAGCTATATCAAAGCAAACCATTTCTAAATGGATAGGTCATTGCATACGTTTCTGCTATACCCATCATGGGAAACCAGTTCCTGCTACCATCAGATCCCACTCTACCAGGGCAACAGCTACCTCTACAGCCTTTCTCAGGGGGGTTCCAACCAAGGAAATTTTAGAAGCTGCAACTTGGAGTTCAGTACACACCTTTACCAAACACTATCACTTACCTCTTTACTCTAAGTCCAGGGCGGGCATCGCCACTGCAGTTCTGCAGGGCCTTATTGCCTCCACTAACCCTCTATGATACCTCCCCCCTACCTTAGCTTTGGGATTCAACCCAAGTATGATGACTGCAGCAGGGTAACACGATGAACATAGTACAGTTTTGTACCTACCATAAATGTAGATGTTCGAGTGTTCACCCTGCTGCAGTCCAGGTTACCCCCCCCCTCCATTCCCTCTGATCTACTGGCTAAATCTCTTCAATGCCTTACTGATGTATTTGCTTATAGCTGAAGGGATTTTGTGTTTGTGCAGTGGTTACTCCATTTGGTATTAATTTCTGACCACCTTTTTGGGGGCACCTGACATCTGGGGCAAGAAAAACTGAAGAAAATGGCGTCGGTTGCATTATATTTACCCCTGGCGCACTGACGTCAGGGAAGAGGCGACAGCAACCGACGCCGGACCAAGACTTTGGAATTCCGGCCAACTGCGGGACCGCCTGACGACAGGATAACCCAAGTGTGATGACTGCAGCAGGGTGAACACTCAAACATCTACATTTATGGTAGGTACAAAACTGTACTATTCCCTGGCTAAAGGTTCTCAGCCATTGAAATCCTCTAAGTCTGTCAAGTCGTCGGCGCCATCCTCGGAACCGACTCCTGGGCTTGAAGAACTAAGTTTGTCGGTGCCGAATAGCATCAACAAGTCATCTCCTCCCTTGACTCCAACTGCCACCTCAGAGCCGTCTCGGAGCCATAAGCGAGAAAGGTCTCCTTTTATTGGAGCCAATCCGCGTGGTGCCACAGTCACCCTTATTAGGAAGTGAACGCAGTCATCGCTCTTCATCCCACTCCTCTCGATCCTCCAGGTTATCAGATCAAGACATGGAGAGAGTAGTCAGCAGGTTGCTTAAATCACAGGCCGTTGCGAAATTACTTTCTAGCCCACCTCAGCAGGTTGCGCTCCATCCACCTCCATCTCCATTCCTCCTCCCACTACACTTAGTTCGGAGCCAGAGACCATGGACGCGTTGATAGTAGAACCGACCGTGCCGATCACCTCCTCTTTGGTTCCGACATTGTCTCCGATCACCTTGATTGTTGCGTCCATCGAGGGATCTGAGCGCTGAAGCTCTTTTGTTGGCTCTGAAGGGGGAAGTGGCATCGGTCCCTTGTCTGACCCTGCGCTCCCTCTCAGAGCTTTGGCGCAGTTGAGCTCGGCTCCCACATCGGCCTCGGAGCCGTCATCCTCGACGCAGAGAAGGACTCCCGTCTCTTCGGAGCCAGAGCTTTCTTTGCCTCGGGATCGTGAGGCCTTCGAGGTCATGTGGAGTGCCGCTGTTCCCTGAAGCAGCCCTACTATCAGCCCCATCATCTCCTTCTCTTGTGGTGCCTGTGCCAACCTCTGCTCCTCCTCCTTCCCAGAAGCATAGGGAACCTATGCCCCAGGGAACCTATGCCCCAGGACACTCCATTGGGTGACCCCTCTTCTTCCGAGGCCTCCCCTGATCACTCAGAGGATCCTTCTTGGAAGAAGTGTAAGAGGAAGCACCTAGACTCCCAAGGAGTATATCACTTCAGATACAGACTTGGATGAATCGGAAGGGTCCCCCAGCTCCCCCTCCGAAGATGTTTCCTTTTCGGACATCCTTGAAATGCTTAGGCAGAGGGGTGGCTGGTCTTCCCTAGCCCCTAACGGGGACGGGTCTGTATACCTGGAGGCATTCGGTTCCCGACCCTCCACCTCCTTGGTGTCTCCACCTTTCGATCCACTCATGTCGGTAGTTGCTCGAAAGGCTTAGTCAGCTCCGGATTCTGTGGAACCTACTCCGAGGAGACCAAATAAGTTCATAACAGCCCCACAGGACAAACAATCTCTCTAAAGGTGTGCCAGTTAATGCCATGGTGGTAGCAGCAGCCACCAAGAAAGAGTTAGCAGAAACTTCTTCGTCTGTCCATCCACCAAACAAAGAGTCTAGGAAGATGGACAGATATGGGAAGTGAATGTTTTCCCTCAGTGACCTTCTCAATGAGGTCCCTGAATTCTCTCTCTCATTTTACACGACTTCAGAGGGATCTCCTAAAAGAGCTTGGAGATACTCCCTCAGCTGTAGGATCTTGTAGGGTATCAGCCAAAATAGCTTCCCAGCCTGCAACTCTTAATTCTGTAGTCAACTCCTCCATGAGGGTGATTTCCTATGCAGCCGATGGAGTGAGCAGAGCCGCAGGTACAGGAGTGGCTCTCAGGAGACATGTTTGGCTGCGGCTGTGTCAATTTGCGGAACCCTTTCGGGCGTCCTTCACAAATACTCCCTTTGGCTCCTCACTTTTTGGGCCTCAGGTGAAAGACACGCTTACCAGGTGCGGGCTGGAAGACAAGACACTCTCTGCCGTGGGAGTCTGTTTTTCCACTCCTTACAGACCTTATCCCAAAGGTCAAAAGGGTGGAAAAATGAGGTTTCTGGAGTCCTAAGGACCCTTGTTTTTCTCTGCCAAACCCTTCCAACATCCCTGATGGGTTGCCCGACTGCTCACCTCTGGAGGCAGTCGGGGGAAGACTTTCCCTGTACACAAAAGTCTGGCAAAATATAACAAGAGACAAATGGGTACTATCTATCATATCCGGAGGTTACAAAATCCTCTTTCATCAACCCCCTCTAAAGTCAAAAAAGTCCATCCTAGATGTCCCACCCAATCTAAGGGATCAAGAAATTTTTCAAGTTTCAAAACTTCTAGAAAAAAGAGCCATTCAGGAAGTCCTCGCAGACCAAATAGGATCCGGAACTTACTCAAGATTCTTTTTAGTACGAAAAAAGACAGGGGACTGGAGACAAATACTGGATCTCAGCAGATTGAACAAATCTGTACAAAAAGAAAAGTTTTGGATGGTAACACTGCAGTCCTTTCTCCCCTTTCTGTGTCAGGACAACTGGATGTGCTCCGTAGATCTTCAGGATGTGTACTACCATATCAAAATGGACAGACACTCCAGGAGATTTCTTCGCTTCCGGGTAGGGGCCAATCATTATCAGTTCAGAGCTCTGCCCTTTGGTCTCACCACAGCCCCCAGGGTGTTCTCTAAATGTATGGCAGTAGTCACTGCTCACCTGTGACGTCAAGGATTCCAGGTGATGTTCATCGTGCATACAGCTGCAGTCATAACAGATGGGTTTTCCTGCCGTCAGGCGGGTCCTCGGTCGGCCGAATTCCGAAGTCTAGGTCCGGCGTCGGTTGTCGTCGCTTCTTCCCTGACGTCAGTGCGACAAGGGTATAAAAGAACCAGCCGACGCCATTTTCTTCAGTCTTTCTTGCCGCGCGGTGCCCAAAGCAGAAGCAGTTCGCAAGTGCTGGTCTGCCAGCTCCTGAGATTACAAATATTTTGCAACCGAAGTCTTCTTGAAAGCTAAGTACCCCGTTGGGGAAACTTTTCTTGCCTCAGACCGATGTCAGACAAAGTTAATAATTGCATTTCATGTGGGAAGCAAATACCGCATAAGGATTTTCATTCCCTCTGCATTCCTTGCTTAGGCCCAGACCACGACGTCTCGGCCTGTCATTTTTGTGCTACATTCAACAGACGCACTATTGAGCGTCGGGCGGAGTTCGCCCAACACTATTTTGGCAAAAAATGTAATTACATTATGTCGTCGGATGCTCCGACTCCAGTTTTGAGTAAAAGACGCAAAGATAAGGACCAACATACGAGGTCCGCGGCTTCTACCGACACCACGCCAAAGCTGACTACAGGTGGTCCGGTTCTCAGTGAGGCGCCTACGCAGCCCCTGACTACCGACGACACTTCATTGGCGGTGTCAACTGTGCCCGAGGTCGCAGGCTCTTCGGCCCACACCCCGACTACAGATACCAAAGCCACTCTTGGCGGTGAAACTCAGAGTTTAGATAGGTCTGCCACCTCTCTAGGTGTCTTCAGGCCTTCCTCTTCTTTTTCCATCAAGGCTTTCACTAAGTCTAAAGCAGCCATGCATACTAAAAGACAAGCTCCACAGGGCCCTTCTCAAGGCCCCATGCCTAAAAATCAGATTCTCAAAATAGCTGAGTATTTGATTACTCTTATCAGGGGTTCTCAAACCCCCCCCAGACAAAAGTCCCAGTGTGGAGGAAGAATCCCCCTCCTCGGACCAGGCCTCCATTATTTCAGAACATTCTGATGACCAGGAACATTCATACTCCCCTTTTGAAGATTCTGATGCAGAGGAGTCCATTCCCTCTGTCTCCCCCCCCTGAGGATTACTCTTTTGGGGAAACCTTGCATACCTTGAGGGAACACTTCCACTGGGAAGGCCAAGAGTACTCAGACTCTAAGAAAAGGCTTAGGGATTTTCTCTTGCTCCCTCACCACAGGCCTCTGGCTATACCTCCTGTCTTAGACATTCTAGATGTGTATTCGGAGGCCTGCCTTAACCCAGACTCTTTACCTCCAGACCCAGTCAAGCCTGACAGGTATTACCGGGTTCCTGACTCGCACCAATTCCTATACAAAAGCCATGCGGCTGACCCAGAAACTATCTCACAGGGCCCCAAGGGAATTAAGGCCTCCACTGCTAAAAATCCATTACCTTCAGAGAGATTCCAGAGCTTTAGAAAGGTGGGGGAAAAAGGTATACACCTCGGCCACCTTAACCATGAGGGCATTAAACTGTCAGTTCCATATGTTAAAGTACCAACAGTTTCTGTTATCACAGTTGAGAAGCAAAATGTCACAACCTGAACAACCAGACTTGAAGGAGTTGCAGGATTTGATACATAGTGCAGAACAAGTGGGTAAGCATACCTTGCCATGTGGTTTTGATGCTTTAGAGGCCTCATGTAGAGCTGCTGTTACAGGATCAGTCATACGTAGACATGCCTGGCTCAAAGAGCAAACCTTACCAGATCATGTCAAAGCTAAGTTACTAGATGCCCCTCTGCAAAAAGATGTATTGTTTGGTGTTAAAGCTGAGGAGGTATTAAAGAAAATGGAGGAAAAAGCAAAATCAATGCAAATCGCGAAAGATTTCCTACAGGTACAGCCTCCACGTTTTAGTAGAAATTGGCCTTCCAAAAATTGGTCCTTTCCAGCCACGGACATACCCCAAAGAGGTGTAGATACAGGCGCCCGAGGGGCAGAGGGCAATCTCAAGGATCGTTTAGGAGCAGACAATGACAAGCACCTACACAAAGAGGTGGTGAGGATAGTTCACAGCCATTCAGAAAGCAAACCCAATGACTTTCCCCTTTGCATGCCAAGCAAGACTCAAATGGCAGCACCTTAGGTGGAAAACTGGCATTATTTTCTAAAAATTGGCATATTGTCACAAAAGACAAATGGATCCTGGACATTATAGACAGAGGCTACAGATTCCATTTTCACACCCTTCCAAAAATGAGAGGCATGCCAAACCTGCCACACAATCAAAGAGCAGAGGCACAAAAACAAATTTCAGATCTCATGGACATGAAAGCTATTCAAGAGGTACCTGCACAAGAACAGGGTCAAGGTTTTTACTCCAGACTATTCCTGGTACCAAGGAAGGGAAAAGATTGGAGACCTATTTTGGACCTATCCATCCTAAACACATTTTTACTCGTGCCAAAATTCAAGATGCTCACATTACAGCAGCTTCTTCCCATGCTGGGCAAGGAGTCTTGGCTGGTAATAGTGGACCTCAAGGAGGCATACCTGCATGTCCCAATCAGACAAGATTGCAGAAGATACCTCAGATTTCTTGCAGGTTCAACCCATTATCAATTCTCTGCATTGCCCTTTGGCTTATCTACTGCGCCCAGAGTGTTCACGAAATGCCTGGCATCAGTAATTGCCTACTGCAGACTTCAAGGGATACAAATACACCCATATCTGGATGACTGCCTGATCCAAGCGGACAGCAAGCACATACTGCTGAAACATCTGGCTTTTGTAATAATGTTGTTGAATTCTCTGGGATACACAGTCAACAAAAAGAAATCAAGGCTAATACCCTCTCAAACAATAATTTTCCTGGGTGCCAACTTGGACACAAACACCCAAATGGCCTACCTCAAGCCAGAGAAACAGGGGCAACTAACTCAATACTTCAGAAAACTAGCAAATTTCACCAGGCTGACTGCAAGGAAAATCCTGCAGGCTCTGTGATTCATGGCATCTTGCATCCTACTAATCCCATGTGCAAAGCTGCATATGAGGAAACTTCAGTGGTACCTGAAAAACCTATGGTCTCAACACAGCCACAGTTTGGAAACAATAATACCACTGATTCCATGTCTTCAAAAGGAATTTCTGTGGTGGGCTCAAGCATGCCAAACAAACACAGGTCTCCCATTCTGCAAGCCTCAAGCAAATCAAGTCATCACAACAGATGCCTCGGACTATGCCTGGGGGGCGCACATGACAGATCGGTGCATTCAGGGCAAATGGTCCCAAAAAGAAAAGCACCTACACATCAATCAAAAGGAAATGCTAGCAGTAATAAATGCTATTATAGCTTTCAAAAACCTTCTGCATCCAGGTCAGCTATTGATAAGGACAGACAACACCACAGTAGTGTGGTACATAAACAAACAGGGGGGAACCCATTCATGCCCCCTATGCAGGCTGGCCATGTCTCTTTGGAACATGGCTATGGAATTACAAATCGAACTTCAAGCACAGTACTTGCCAGGCAAGGAAAACACCCTGGCAGACAACCTAAGCAGAAATATGACAGATCCACACGAATGGAAGTTGCATCCTCAAGTTTTTAGAGAGATAATTCAAGCATGGGGAAGGCCAGACATAGATCTCTTTGCCTCCCACAGAAATCACCAATTGGCAACATTCTGCTCAAGGACCTTCCATCCACAGGCCTGGAGAGTGGATGCACTCTCTTTCAGTTGGACAACAATGACAGTTTATGCCTTTCCACCTCTCCCTCTGCTGCCCAAAGTTCTATTAAAAACCAGAGCAGACAGACAAAGATGATTCTCATTGCTCCAGACTGGCCAAGACAACACTGGTACCCACCCCTGAGGAGCCTGACGCATTCCCCACCACGGATCCTACCTCTAATGCCTCTTCTATTGACTCAGCACAGCTTCAAAACTCTTCACAGTCAGCTGAAAACACTCAATCTGGCCGCATGGAAGATTCCTTAACTTCACAACAGACCCTACTCTCCAAGGAGATGCAGGATGTCATTTTGGAGGCCAGAAGGCCTTCTACTAGAAAAGCTTACTCCGCAAAATGGAAACGGTTTTGTGCTTGGAATGAGAAAAAGGGTCAGAATCCTGGAATACTGCATTTACCTCAAATATTACAGTATCTAGCTGAGATGCTAAGCAGTGGACTTTCATTCTCCTCCATCAAAATCCATGCCTCAGCCATATCTGCAGAATACAACACTGATCCTCCTTTATTCTCTCACCCCCTCTTAAGACAGTTCCTCAGAGGGGCTAAGAATATAAAACCCCCAAGGAAACAACCAGTACCTGCTTGGGACCTCAATTTAATTCTAGAAAAACTGACCTTGCCTCCTTTTGAGCCAGCTGCCTCAACAGAACTGCAATATTTGTCCTGGAAAACAGCCTTCCTTCTGGCTATCACCTCAGCTCGCAGGGTATCGGAACTACAAGCCCTCATGGCTGTGCAGCCTTTCATCATTTTCCATCAGGACAGAGTTTCCTTACGAACCAATCCGTCCTTTATGCCAAAGGTAGTATCCAGGGTAGCTTTGAATCAGGTTATCCACTTACCTACCTTTTACCCTAATCCTCAAAACAAAGGGGAGAGACTACTGCATTCCTTGGACATCCACAGACAGCTGCGTTATTATTTGGACAGAACAAAGCCTTTCAGAAAATCAGAACAACTCTTTGTGTCCTATGCCACAGGAGCTCAAGGAAAGCCAATTTCCAAACAGACAATCTCAAAATGGATAGCCCACTGCATTCGCTTTTGTTACTCTTTTCATGGTAAAACTGTACCTGCAGGCATCAGATCTCACTCCACAAGGGCCACAGCTACCTCTGCAGCTTTCCTCAGGGGGGTTCCTACCAAAGATATTTTGGAAGCAGCCACTTGGAGTTCTGTGCATACCTTCTCCAAGCACTATCACCTACCATTATACTCCAAATCTAGAGCAGGCTTTGCCACTGCAGTCTTGCAGGGCATCCTGGCTCCTCCTAGTTCCACCTAGTGCGTACCACCCCTTTTTTAGCTTTGGGATTCTACCCATCTGTTATGACTGCAGCTGTATGCACGATGAACATAGTACAGTTTTGTACCTACCATAAATGTAGATGTTAGAGTGCTAATACAGCTGCAGTCCAGGTTTCCCTCCCTCCTTCCCCTCTTGGGACAGGCCTAATGGCTAACACCTCCTCATACAACCTGATTGGGGTATTCATTTATGGTGTATTTGCTTGCAACTACTGTGTTTTGATTATATTGCATTGCATTTTTACATAAATTTATGTATTGCCTTCCTTCTGGGGGCAGCTGACATCTGGGGCAAGAAAAACTGAAGAAAATGGCGTCGGCTGGTTCTTTTATACCCCTGTCGCACTGACGTCAGGGAAGAAGCGACGACAACCGACGCCGGACCTAGACTTTGGAATTGCCGACCGAGGACCGCATGACGGCAGGAAAACCCATCTGTTATGACTGCAGCTGTATTAGCACTCGAACATCTACATTTATGGTAGGTACAAAAAGTACAGTTTTGTACCTACCATAAATGTAGATGTTCGAAGATCCACATTGCTGCAGTCATAACCTGTGGGTAGTCCGCTGTCCTCGGTCGCCCGAATACCAAAGTGTTAGGCTGGCGTCGGTCATGGTCGCTCAGATCTGACGTCAGTACGCCGTGGTACTAAAGCGCATGACCGACGTCATATCCTCAGTCTTTCTTGCCCCAGATGTCAGAAGGCCCTAAAAAGAAAGGCCATAGCCACAAACAGAAAACCTCCAAAACCCATGTACAAACAATATTTACAACCCAAACCACACAACCACTCCAAACTACAGAGGGGAAGGAGGGAGGGTAAATTGGACTGCAGCAATGTGGATCTTCGAACATCTACATTTATGGTAGGTACAAAACTGTACTTTGTTCTTCATCTCACATTGCTGCAGTCATGACCTGTGGGTAGAATCCCAAAGCAAAGGTAAAGGGAGGTTGGCAAAATCATAAGGCATTGGGAGCTGCTAACATGCCCTGTAAAACTGCAGTGGCAAACCCAGCCCTAGATTTGGAATAAAGAGGGAGATGGTAATGTTTAGAAAAAGTGTGCACTGAACTCCAAGTAGCTGCCTCCAAAATATCTTTAGTAGCTACACCCCTAAAAAGCAGTAGAAGTGGCAGTAGCCCTAGTGGAATGAGGTCTGATTCCAGCGGAATCTCCTTACCATGATGAGAATAACAAAAGCAATACAATGGCCAATCCACTTAGAAATAGTTTGTTTTGAAACAGGTTTCCCTGAGAGCCCAAAGCAAAAGAAACAAACAACTGTTGAGACTGTCTGAACCCTTTAGTTCTGCTCAAATAATAGCAACTGCCTGTGAATATCCAAAGTGCAACATTTTCTCCCCTTTTTTTTTGCGATCACCATTTAATGTAGGCAAATTAATTGATTGGTTCAAGGCCACATTTGAAACCACTTTAGGCATAAAAGTAGGGTTAGTACGCGGGGATACCCTATCCTTATGAAAATCAGGAAGGGTTCAACTGCCATTAGAGCGTGTAATTCAGATACCCTTCTAGCAGACGTAATGGCCAACAAAAAAGCAGTCTTCCAAGACAAAAACTTCAACTCAGATGTAGCTGCAGGTTCAAAAGGAGGTAAAGTGAGTTTTCCAACACAAAATTGAGATCCCAGGAAGGAGTAGGAGCTCTGTGGGGGTCTTATGTTCTTTGCCCTCTAAGAAATTGCTTAAACAAAGGATGAGAGAATAATGGTGGGTCACAGTCATAGTGAGCAGAAATGGCTGCAGCATGAACTTTACAGAGGAGAAAGACAAACCCTTGTCTAATAATCCTGTAAGATACTGAAGTGAAACACTCAAATTAGGCCCTGAAACATCAAAGCTCTTTGCTTTGCTCCAAATAAAAATCTCCTCCATTTATCAGCATAAACTTTCCTTGTACTAGGCCTTCTGGCCTCCAAAATGACATTCAAAACTTGTTGAGGAAGCTGACCCTCCAGGTTCTAGAACAGAATATGCCAGGCTGTCAGATGCAGGGACTGTATCCTGACATTGAGAAATGATTGCCTGCCTGGGACAAAGGTGTGGAATTGATGGCAAAGGCCAAGGAGGCTCCGTGCTAAACTCCTCAGCAGAGGGTACCAGTGCTGCGTGGCCAATCTGGAGCTATTAGAATCATGGAGGCTTGTCCTGTCTGACCTTCAAGAGCACCTTGGGAAGGAGAGGCAGAGGAGGAAAGGCATAGGCGTGAAGATTGTTCCAACTGAATGATAGAGCATCCACTTTCCAAGCTTTTGGATGAAACATCTTTGTGCAAAACTTTGGCAACTGGAAATTTAGTGGAGAAGCGAACAGATCTATGTCTGGAGTCCCCCAAATCACTGTCAACTGTCGAAATACATGAGGATCCAACGTCCACTCGTGGGGATCCACCATCTGTCTGCTCAAAACATCTGCTAAGGAGTTCTGTGCTTCTGGCAGAAACCTTGCCTGAAGAGTGAGGTGCAAACTGAGAGCAGTCTCCCACAAAATCATAGCTTGCCTGCAAAGAGGGTACGAATGGGTTCCCCCTTGCTTGTTGATGTACCACATGACAGTTGTGTTGTCTGTTTGAATCAACACTTGTCCTGGGTGAAGTAGATCCTTGAAAGCCATCAATGCAAATTGGACTGCTAACATCTCCTTCAAGTTGATATGCAAATGTTGAAGTCTGGCAGGCCACGTGTCTTGAACCCATTTTCCATTGAGGTGTGCTCCCCAAGCCTTGTCTGAGGCATCTGTCGTTAAGATCTGACTCGCCTCTGGTCAGGTCACAGAGAGTCCCTTGTTTAGGTGACATTCCTGAGCCCACCACAAAAATTCCTTTTGAATGCAAGGTATTATCTGAATGACAGTGTCCAAATCGTGGCAGTGTTGAGTCCATACACTTTTGAGATACCATTGTAGCTTCCTCATATGCAGTTTGGCATTGGGAAGCACCAGAATACAAGATGCCATGAACCCCAAGGCTTGAAGGACTGTCCTTGCAGTCAGCCTGGACCATAGAGACAATTGTTGGAAGTAAAGTGTAAAATTTCTTTGCTTGTCCGAGGTCAAAAATGCCATCTGAGAGGCTGTATTCAGTCTCACACCCAGAAAGCACATTTCCTGAGAGGGTACTAGACTGGACTTTGTTTCGTTCACAGAATACCCTAGGCACCTTAACACTGCCATAACATACTGTAGATGGTGAAGTAGCTTGTCTTTGTCTTGAGCAAGAATCAGGCAATCGTCCAAATAAGGATAAATTTGTATTCCTCTTAACCTTAAGAAGGCTATCACCGGAGCCAGAACCTTTGTGAACACCCTGGGTGCAGTAGATAAGCCAAAGGGCAATGCAGAGAACTGATAATGTAAAGTCCCAGCCCGAAACCGCAGGAATCTCCTGCAACTGGGCCTGATAGGAATATGAAGATAAGCCTCTTTGAGATCCAGAGTTACCATCCAGTGATCTTTGCCCAACAGAGGCAGAAGTTGTGCAAGTCAACATTTTGAATTTTGGAATGCCCAGGTATGTGTTGAGGATAGACAAATCCAAAATTGGCCTCCAAGTGTTTCCTTTCTTTGGTACAAGAAACAGGCGAGAATAAAATCCTAGGCCCACTTCTGACAGAGGGACCTGCTGTATAGCCCCCATTTGAAGAAGTAAAGAAATCTGTTTGTGAGCCTCCACCCTTTGCTGAGGAGGAACGTCTGGCATGTCTTTGAAAGGAGGCAATGTGTGGAAATAAAACTTGTAGCCTCGGTCTATAATGTCCAACACCCATTTGTCCTGGGTAACTAAAAGCCAATTTTGCCTGAAAAGTGCCAACTTTCCTCCCAGAGAAGCTGCCAGACAGGCAGGATCTGGCAGCTGAAGATGCAGGTCATTGGGTCTGTTTACGGAAGGACTGGCCCCTGCCCTCACCTGTAGATTGTGCAGGGGAACTCCACGTTCTAGGCCTGAAAGAACCCTGAGCTCTGCCCCTACCACGTCTAGATCTGCCCCTAGACTGTAAATCAGAAGAAGGGTAAGCCCATCCCTTAGTAGGCCAATTTCTGCTAAACTTAGGGGGCTGCACCTGCAAAAAATCCTTAACAGTCTGCATAGACTTAGCTTTGTCTTCCATTTTCTTCAAGACTGACTCCACAGGAGAAACAAACAAAACTTCAGACTGAAGGGGAGCATCCAAAATTCGAGCTTTAACATGCTCTGACAAGTTCTGATCCTTAAGCCAGGCGTGCCTACGAATAACTGATCCAGTGGCAGCCACCCTGGAAGGAAGCCTGTAAAGCATCAAAACCACACTGCAAAGAATGCTTACCCACCTGATCAGAGGTATGAACCAAATCCTGTAATTCCTTACACTCTATGCCCTCTGCCAAAGCATCTACCTTAGACTTCAACTGAGTAAGGAGAAAATTCTGGTACTTCAGCATATGAAACTGGCAATTCAAAGCCCTCATTGCTAGAGTGGAAGAGGTATACACTTTTTTACCCCACCTATCCAAAGCTGTAGAATCTTTATCCATAGGAACTGGATTCTTTACAACAGAAGCCCTGACACCCTTAGGTCCCTGGCTAATAGTTTCTGGGTCAGCCCTTGGGCTCTTATACAAATATTTATGAGCCTCTGGCACTCTGTAATACCTATCTGGTTTAACCGGTG
Source organism: Protopterus annectens (assembly GCF_019279795.1). Taxonomy (NCBI): domain Eukaryota; kingdom Metazoa; phylum Chordata; order Ceratodontiformes; family Protopteridae; genus Protopterus; species Protopterus annectens. The sequence continues at coordinate 1,635,156,549 of NC_056726.1, read as the reverse complement.
CAGGAGGCAAAGAGTCTGGATTAAGGGAAGCCTCAGAGAAAACATCCTGAACAACATCCAAAACAGGAGGTATAGCCAAGGGCCTATGTTGTGGTAAAAACAAAAATTCCCTAAGCCTCTTTCGGGAATCTGAGAAATCCTGACCTTCCCATTTAAAATGCTCCCTCATAGAATGCAGGGTTTCTGAAAGAAAAATCCTCTTGAGGAGAAGCGGAAGGACTAGAATCCTCTGCGTCTGAATCAGAATAAGGAGGAAAATCCTGAATGTCTTCAGCCGAAGACTCTGAGTAATCTGAAGAATGTTCCAAACCTTCCACCTCTGGCTCCACCCTAGGCCTCTTATCTGGAGGGGGCATAGAACCTCTGATTAAGGTAATCAAATCTTCTGCCATTTTTAGCATGTGTTTTTTAGGTACAGAACCTGCAGAACTAGGACTGACACCAGAGGAAGACAAACCAGGCCTGACCTTGGAAGGTACCTTAGAGACAGAAGGGAAGGCCTAACCACCTTATGCAAAGAAGGGAGTACAGCAACCTGAGAGGCCCCCTCAGCCTGACCCGACTCCTGAGAGGCCACATCTTGCAAAATTAAAGGCTCCCCCTGAGACTCAGCTGAAACCTCGGCTGGATCCACAGATTCCACCGTGGTTTCTAAGAACCGGCGTCCGAACGGACGACTCATCCTGCTTGGACTTTAACGATTTTTCCTTGCGCTTCTTAGCGGTGGCGTCGGAGGATCCGGCGGCATATTGTAATTACACCGCTTACGAAGACAAGCCTAGCGCAATCTAACCTACGTTTAATGGTGCTTATTAAATCTAGCACAAAGCGACACCCGACTACGCCGTGCTCAGGCCCCAAACAAGGAATACAGAGAGAGTGGTAATCCCTATGAGGTATCTGTTTCCCACAAGAAATACAATTATTCACTTTTTCTGACATCCGGATTTAACTGAGGAAAAAAGACAAAATATTCCCCAACGGGTACTTAGCCAACTTGGTTTTCGGTCTGAAACTCAGAATACGAAAATTTCAGGGGCCTTGACGGTACTTGCAAACGCTGCTTCTGCTCCGGACCATGCGGCAAGAAAGACTGAGGATATGACGTCGGTCATGCGCTTTAGTACCACGGCGTACTGACGTCAGATCTGAGCGACCATGACCGACGCCAGCCTAACACTTTGGTATTCGGGCCGACCGAGGACAGCGGACTACCCACAGGTTATGACTGCAGCAATGTGAGATGAAGAACATCTGTACTTTTCCCTATCTAGACGACTGGCTCCTAACTGCTACTACCAGGCATCAACTCTTAGAGGCATGGGATTATGCAATATCAACCTGCACCCAACTAGGCATTACAGTAAATTTTGAAAAATCTGCCTTGTTGCCCTGTCAATCTGCTACATATATAGGAGCAGAATTAAACACAAAACAGATGTTTGCAAGGTTACCTCAGGAGAGAGGTTTCTCTGTTCGTCAACAAGTGTCATTTCTAATGCAGAACAGAAAGATCCAAGTCAGACATGTCCTGCAAGTTCTAGGCTGCATGGCAGCTGCCTTTCTTCTTATAACATTAGTGCGTTACCACATGAGAGTCCTTCAGTGGCTTCTCTTCACGCAGTGGTCCTTCCAGGAACTACCCATGTCTCACATGATCCTGATTACAGAAACATGCAAAGGACACCTCTCTTGGTGGATGGTCTCCCCACTGCTGACTCAGGGCAGACCTTTCATTCAACCCCCGATAGCCACAGTGACCACGGACGCCTCCCTGATAGGGTGTGGAGGGGGCATTATCTAGGCAGGACAGTCCAAGGCATGTGGCAACCTCACGAGCACCATCTGCATATCAATGTCCTAGAGATGAGAGCAGTGCTCCTAGCGTTGCAAGCTCTTCAAGACTTTCTTCCTTCCGGGACTATTGCGATCCAAAGAGACAACATGTCAGTTGTGTAGTACATCAACAAGCAGGGCGGGAACAGGTCCTACCCCTTGTGTCAAGAAGCCCTCAGGCTATGGCAATGGGCGATTTCCTCCCAACATTTTCTGACAGAAACGCACATCCCTGGGAAATCCAGCCTAATAGCGGACAGGTTCCGCAGGGCTATCCTCATGCCTCACGAATGGTCTCTGAATCAGGAAGTTGCGGACCTTATCTTCCGCAAATGGGACCAGCCTTGCTGCAATCTATTTGCCACCCCCCCCTCAGCAACAAATGCAGCAGCTACTTCTCCCTGCTTCCTCCTCCAGGTTAAACTCCCAAGGACGTTCTAGTCCACGATTGGCCTCAGGGACTCCTTTATGCATTTCCCCTAATTCCAAGACTTGTACAGAAAGCAAAATTGTTGGGTTGCAAAATGATCCTCATTGCCCCCTATTGGCCTCAACAGATATGGTTTCCATTTCTGCACCTTCACCTTCTAGACCAGCCTTGGGTTCTGGACCCAGTGCCAGATCTGTTGATTCATCAGTCAGGTGGGTTACACCAATCCCTTCAGATTCTCAAGCTCACAGCTTGGTTTCTCCACTTCCTACCTTAGCCAGGCTTCCAAGTATCTCCCCAGCAGTTCGCGATATTATTGTATCCTCCTATAAGTCAACTACGAGAAAGACTTATGCTAGCAAATGGAAACTATTTTCTTACTGGGCAGAATCTAGAAACTTAGACCTCTTTTCAGCCCCAGTCCATCAAATTCTAGAATTTCTAGCAGAGCTTTTTCAGTCAGGTGTGACTGCTGCTGCCAACAGGGTACAACTGGCAGCCATATCTAATTTTCATATTGGAATTCTTAATTCTAGCATAATGTCTCATAAGCTCTGCAAAGCCTTCATGAGAGGAACATCTCTTCTTAGACCCCCCAGTGAGGGATCCACCTCCTCTTTGGGATCTCAATTTAGTTTTGACTTATTTGATTCTGCCTCCCTTTGAACCAGCAGCTTCTTGTCCCTTAAAATTTCTTTGTTGGAAAACACTCTTTCTGGTTGCTATTACCTCAGCTAGACATGTTTCAGAACTCTAAGCACTCTGTGTTCGTCCTCCATATATGGTGTTTCACAAAGACAGAGTTTCTCTGAGAATCATCCCATCCTTCATACCAAAAGTCTTTTCAGAAAACAATTTAAATCAATCCATCGATTTCCCAGTCTTCTTTCCCAATTATAACAACAAGGCAGAATACGGTCTTCACCAACTGGATGTGCACAGGCAGTTACGTTTTTACCTCCATAGGACCAAAGAGCTAAGAAAGTCAGACCAATTATTTCTCTCCTATGCTCACAATAAGCAAGGCCTTCCAGTTTCTAAGGTGACCTTATCCAAACGGTTATCTGACACCATTGCCTTTATTTATCAGTTAAGGCATAAACGTCTACCAGCAAAACTGAAAGGTCATTCTACTAGAGCATTAGCCACGTCTGTAGCTTTTCGGTCTAAATTACCCATAGACTCAATTTGTGCACCTGCCACTTGGGCAAACCCTCATACCTTTATCTCTCATTACAAAGTGACTGTGATCTCCCAGAGCAGTGCTTCCTTTGGTTCCACTGTTCTGAAGAGTCTGTTCCAGTGAGCCATACGGGGTCTTTAGGTGCTAGGGATGCTGTCCCAAACAGCAAGAATGAAGGCAAGATGGGACAACTTAACATAAAGAAGTTATGTACCTACAATAACGTTCCATGTTAGTTGTCCTTCATCTCGCTTTCCTTCTTACATCCCCCCCTCCTTCCCCCTTCCTGGAGGATTGAGAGAAGTTTATTATGGTTTCACTGGCTAATTTCCTTTTTCTTGGTTCACATGCCAGGTAATTTTATGACAGTTTACTCTGATTTGTTATTTTGATAAATCAGTTTTAGGTTACTGGTTACTTTATATGTCTAGTGTGCGCTATCACAAACAAGATCTGGGTAGCTGATGCTGGGCATTCTGGGATAAGGGTTAGCCTTGAGCCAGTCAATAGCTCTCGAGCTATAGAAGTAGGCCGAGTCGGAGCCGAGGATCGGCTCCGAACCCAAACAGCAAGAAGGAAGGCAGGATGAAGGACAACTAACATGGAGCGTTATGGTAGGTACATAACTTCTTTTTGCTGACTACAGAAAATCTAATGGTGACAAAAAATGAGATGGTGCTTGTGTGTGTTTTTGTAGGCTTTTGAGGGTCAGTCAGTGTTAAAGCTTTATACAGCATTATTGTGGTATGTATAATGTGTACATGATGTCTTGTACAACATTATTGTGTATAGCAAGTGAATCCTGCAGTGTGGTTTCTTATGTAATGACAGATTTTTATTCCAATTCTTCTGTTTCAGGGTGGAGAGCCTGACATACAGACAGTATCGAAAATGGTGTTAAATGACTGGCAACGAGGTCGGATACCGTTTTTTGTCAAACCACCAAATGCAGAGCCAGATTGTCAGGTACATTTTCTTGCTTTTCGGAACCAGCGAAAGATAATCTCTAAAAAATGACTTTGTGATGCAGTCAGTATGAATAATTATAGCACTTCACTCTGATGTGTCAGTGTTTATGTATTTTTACACAAACTATTATGTAACCCAAGTTACTGCCCTTCTTTAAGATATGTTTCATAGATATACTCCAACCCAAAACCTATGGTCTTCTAATAAACTACTCCTAACCATAACGAAACCCAACAGGAAAGCAGGGCAATCCCTTTATTCCCATACAGTAGCCAAGCTGTGGAATGCTCTGCCACCAACAATAACTCAAATAGATACTACAAAAACTTTTAAATCCACACTAAAACATTACCTTAACAACCTTACATGCACTGCAATCACTTAAACAAACCTCCTTAAAATATACTTTATCCAGTGCATTTACACAGAATAACACAACTTAAGAAAAGCAATTACCTTACTCTGCTGCATGATGTATGATTTAAAAAAAGTATATTAGATAGAATTTGACTGAATGCCCTGTTTTATTGTTCATTGTTATAAACTGTATTTTACCATATGTAAAATCTGATGACTATGTAAAATTGTTGTAAACTGTTTCATTCAGTTTTCAGTAACATTGTTTAGTGTGTAACTGAATCTTTTGGAGCTTTTCTCCCCGGGCCTCCACTGAAAATCTTTGATCCAGTGGACTTTCCTGATCAACAAATGTCAATAAATAAATTAATAAATAATAAAATGTATTTCTTAATTTAACATTTGTTTACTGGGAAAGTCCAACTGGGACAGAGCCAGGAGAAGCACACGCTAGTGGACTGCAACCCCCCCCAGCCTTAAAATGAAAAGAAACAGAAATGTAAAACAAGTCCCCTGCATATGCGTACTCCTATCTGGACTGCCGTTTAACCAGTCCGGATTACAGAAAAGGCATCAGTGTGTACAAATGCCCAGAAGTCTATGCGGTTACAACCGCCTAGACTGGAAGGAGATCGGACTGCAGTGTCTGCAGTCACGTACATGAGTAGACAGCACTGATTGGCTCTCAGGAATTTCACTCTCACTAAGGGAATAGGGATCAGCTGCAAGGAAAGATACTGGAGCTGCTTGCACATACTGCACTCTCACTAAGGGAATAGGGTTCATCTGCAAGGAAAGATACTGGTGCTGCTTGCACAGGAATTATACTGCTCTCGCTAAGGGAATAGGGTTCATCTGCAAGGAAAGATACTGGTGCTGCTGCTTGCACGGGAATTATACCACTCTCGCTAAGGGAGTAGGGTTCAGCAGCAAGGAAAGATACTGGTGGTGGTGCTGCTGCTTGCACAGGAATTATACACATACTGCCTGGTTTACTTCAGAAGCTGTGTGCGCGCTCTCGCTAAGGAAATCAGAACACGGGAATACAGGTCTACCTCAGAAGGTGTGTGTGTGAGTGATTTTTGTCTCATATTTTTTGTACTTTTCCTCATAAAATATGTAGTTTACTGGAGTTTTGTAATCCGTGAAGAGTTGAATTCACTAAATAATGATAGGCATTTGAATTTGACTTCATATTCTTCAGAAAATACATGGTAACGCAAAACCTTTTATTCTAGCAATTTTTTAAGTTTATAAGATCAATATTTGAAAATTGTCCCTATTTGTGTGGCTGTATTCCCCCATTATTGACTTTGTCCAGTTTTTTTGTGCGAAGAGGTTGAGAGCTATGATGACAACTGAATTCACTGAATATGTTTGGCGGCTGTATTCCCCCATTATTGGCTTTGTCCAGGTGTTTTGTGCTAAGATGTTGAGAGCTATGGTGAGAACTGAATGCACTGAATAAGTTTGGGGGTTGTATTCCCCCATTATTGACATTGTCCAGGTTTATTGTGCTAAGAGGTTGAGAGCTATTGTGAGAACTGAATATGTTTGGGGGCTGTATTCCCCCATTATTGGCTTTGTCCAGATGTTTTGTGCTAAGAGGTTGAGAGCTGTGGTTCATAGCCTAGTACCTACCCATGATCCTATCGGCCTAAGGGCCTACGTAAGCCTAGCCAGCAAGGTTCCATACGCCACCCAAGAAAGTTATTTTCCTGTGCCACTGTCGAGCAGAGACACAGAAGTGATCCCCAGGGTATATTTCCTATTTCCCATCCACTCATCAAGATTTTTCTTGAAAAGTGCTAATGAAGAACTTTGCTTGACATAGATGGGTAGCTTGTTCCAGAGTATAGGAAGTCTCTGGGACAGGAATCTATCCCTCCAGCGTGTCCTGTTTATTGTGGTAACAAGGTTTAGGTCTCTAGAGCGTTAGCTCGGAGGGATTGGGATTTCTTTAGGTGTAGCATGTCCAACAGCTCTGGGTTTGACATAGCTTTATATGTTAGGCAGAGATCACCTCGGAGTAGGCGATATGTTACAGAGTAAAGCTGGAATTTTTTGAGGCGGTCAGTGTAGGGCATTTGTTTGAGGCCAGTAATCCTCTTTGTGAGGTACTTCTGTGGCCTTTCCAGCTGCTGCAGATGTCTTGTGAGGTACATTCAAAGGCGTTGTACTCTATAATGGGTCTAATGAGTGATGAGTAGAGGGGAACAATGACCTCTTTTTTCCTAGATGAGAACCCTTTTATGATGAGGTGTGCCATGTAGAAGGACTTCCTGACTACTGTGTAGATGTGACTGTCAAAGGAGAGACTACTGTCCACCTGGGTCCCAAGGTCTCTTATCACATATTCAGTGTTAAGTAGATTGCTGCCTATGTGGTAGTTCATGGGTACCAGGTTTTTACTAAAGGGGATGACACTGGACCTTTTGGCATTGAGCTTGAGGCCATGGCTCTGAGACCAGGCATCTGTCTCAGTGAGGCCCTTCTGTAGGATGTCCACATCATTTGGGAACTTGACTATGGCTCCTAGTTTGCAATCATCTGCGAACTTCATTAGCCAGAGGCCTTCTGTGTTAGCCTGTACTTCAGAGAAGTAGATACCAAACAGGAGAGGGTCCCAGGACTGAACCCTGTGGTACTCCACTTGTCACTGCTTTGAGATCAGATTTGGAGTCTGCAACTTTTGCAGTGTGGGTTCTGTCAGTGAGCCATTTGGCAACCCATCTTGTGACGTAAGGATTTATACCTAGTTTAGTGAGTTTAGCTATAATTTCAGAATGGGGGATGGTGTCGAAAGCCTTAGTGAGGTCAAAACAGGCTGTGTGAACCACCCCACCCTCATTCACAGCCCTGGTGACTGCCTCAAAGAAGTTGATCAGATTCAGGAGGCATGATCGGCCTTTCACAAACCCGAACTGGGTGGGATCCAGAGTTTGGAGGTTACCAGTGTCTTTGTTTATGAGTTCCATGATGATACGTTCCATGGCCTTGCAGACCAGGCTCGTCAGGCTAATAGGTCGATAGTTCCCGGGATCAGTGAGAACTGAATTCACTGAATATATTTGGGGGCTGTATTCCCCCATTATTGGCTTTGTCCAGGTGTTTTGTGCAAAGAGGTTGAAAGCTATGGTGAGAACTGAATTCACTAAATGATAGACATTTAAGTTTCAGCCTTCCTGCCTTTCAAGAAACAGCTTATATGGCATAGTGGTATGTTGTTCTGACTATAGTGCACAGGGTCCTGGGCTCAAGACTTGGCTGTGAAATGCAGGGTGGTAACATATAATTTTATTCTAGCAATGTTCCAAGATTATACAAGCAATGTTTAAAATGTGTCCCTGATTTTTGGGATTTTGTCCCCCCCAATAAATTTTGGCTTTTTCCAGATTTCTTGTGCTGCAAAGTTGAGAGATGCAGTTGAGTGTCAAGTGGATTTTACAAGGAGCTAAGAGCTTCAGGGAAAGAGAAGTTTAGTGCTGCTTATACTGAAGTTGACTTGCATTGTTAGTAGCATAACAGGTTGAATACTTGCTTTTTATGAAGAAAGCTGTGGGTTCTATTCCCACAGTATGTAGCTGCATTACTGATACTGTACTGTGTTGTACTTTTAAAGACGGTGGATTCTGCAGTCCTGAGAATGTCCTCTTTGGTGGAGATACCTAGTAACTATGAACCTGTTATCAGTTTTCCATCCATTCCCTATTGCAATATTACTAGCTTATCATTTTTTTATGTAACATAGGCAATTTATTCCTCAAGGGCAACAGGCACTTTATTTGTAGATGAAACATTGACATAAAGTTGTTTGTTAGCAGCAACCTCTTCATTAGTTACAGATCTCTTTAATGTGGAGTTATTTAGATGATTTTTACTTCTGCAGAGATTGTGCATATTTACTGATACTGGTGGATTGTAGAAGTTTGAGTATACTTTTATGATGGAAATGTTCTGAATTGGGCAGTTTTTCTCATTATTGGTGCATGCATTTTGTTTCATTGTTTACTGGAAAAATGTTCAAAACAATGAATTTAAAATACCCTCTAACAACTGTACTGTATTATACAAGGAATATAATTTAATACAATCAGGAATGTGTTTATTGATTATTTGATCAGCTCGGGTATGCCCCCTCCCAGTTCTTGGTTGGATGTGTTCGTTTAGGAACCAGTTAAATAAAATGTCTATAAGCACAAACTTTTTTTTTGTTACTGAATATTTTCACTGATTGAGTCTGAATGCTACTGAAAGTGATGAATTGAGTCTGAATGCTACTGAAAGTGATGAAGCCAGATTAAAGCAATCACGTCTCTTAGATAAAGCAATCACTTCTCATAGATCTTCATTTATTTTTTTTTGGGAGGGGTACTTATTGTCCACACCTAGGGAGTTAAGCCCATCGTGTAGGATTTCTGCCGCACAGTTCTCCCGGCTAAACTGTACCTCTCAATTGTCCAGATTTTCGCAGAATGAATAGCTTTTTCCTTCTTATTTTTGGTTTGTTCCTCATAATATTTGTGGTTTTCTGGTAAATCATTTACGAATGAAGTCACTTAATAACAGACATTGGGTTTCAGAATTAATACCCTTCAAAAAATGCATGCTAAAGCAAAACCTGTTATTCTATCAACTAAGTTTATACAAGAGGAATTTTTAGTACTGTTTCTTTTTTTCCCCCCAATATATTTGGCCTTGGCCAGATTTCCTGCATTAATAGGTTGAGAGGTAGGCGCAAATAAATTGCTTTATAGAATTAGGTATATCTAGACCTCTCAACTGTCCTCAATTTTGACTCAAAATGTTGCTCTCCCCCTAATAATCCCTCGGCAAAATGGCAATTCTGGAAGAAACGTGGAGGGTTTACAATTAATAAATAAATGTAATGACCAGAGTTACAGATTACTTTTATTTTAGAAATACATGAAGGTTGTCTTATTTTGTCAGCTGCTCAACTTAACAGTACTAATATGAAAAAAAAGTGCCCCTTCTTTGACAGATTGCCAGCTGTGTTGTGTGGCTATTTTATATTTTTGCATCATATTTTTGGTCCATTTTTCATAAAATTGTGGTTTCCTGGCAAATTAGTGACAAATCATTAAAGATTGAAGTTAGAAAATAATGACAGACATTTGAGTTTCAGATTTCATGCCATTCAGAAAATTCATACTAATGCAAGACCTAATATTCTGTTATCTTTCTAAGTTTATAAGAGCAATATTTAAAAATTGTCCTTATTTTTGGGCCTTTGTCCCACTTCTGTCTATGTCTTTCTCCAGATTTCTTGCTCTGAGGTTGAGAGGTATGACAAATGTGTCCGGGCCATCACTGTCAGCCAGAGACATATCAAATTGTGGCATACTTGTTGTACCCCACTCCCCCATGTAGTGACTCTGAATGTGTCCAAGCAAGGCAAGGAGCAGTTATGCAGTGTAAGTGTGCAACATATACCCACATCCAAGGTAGACACAAGTATTACAGTGGCTTTTCATCTGTCCTTCATTTTACAGAATGTTCTGGTTTTGTCTCATATTTTTATACTGTTGATTTATGCTTCTTATTATTCAGAAAATGCGTGTTGTTGCAGTGCCTGTTGCTCTCTGTTTACGTAGCAGTGCTTTAATGACCATCAGGCAAGCTTGTCTGAGATTGTAAGATGCAAATAAGCTTTAATAAGCATACTGTTAAACAATTATCAACATTGAAAGCCTTTTTGTTGTTGCCATGTAGAGTATATTTACATAACTAGATAACGTACAAGTCTTAGGGGTATTGAAATGCATATGTCAGTATTTGCAACAAAGGATAGGATTACAGTATTTTCAGAAGTTCATTACATTTGTTGGAGACTTGCAGTCATCTTTGTAGGCTCTACCCGTACACTAAACAAAATGCTAATCTATCATGTGTGGTCCATAACCTGTGCAGTAATCATTTAAGCAAGTTATCGTGAGCTTGTTTGTTGTTTGCTGTTCATTTTTTTACTTTGATCGTGTTTCCTCCATGAAACATAGTTGTCAGGCAGCATTTTTTTTTGGATAAGAAACATTTTTACAAGTTGGGATAATTGGTATCACAGAGATTGCTGCTTTCAGCATGTTACTTGGTACTTCTATAAAGCTGAATATAAAATCTGAAGTAGTTGACTTCATTTGATTATCAACCTGTGGTGTCGGATCCAGACCGGATCTGAGATGGCAGTATGTGAAGTTGTTCAGTCTCGCCGTTCATTCTTCACTGATGGGTCCGGAGCCGATCCTCGGCTCCAACACGGCCGTTTAGCAAAGCTCAAAGATTACCAGTAGCTCGAGACCAAGCCCTTTATCCCATGATGCATTGCTGGAATTACCCCAGATCTAGTTTGCCGCAGCACTGATCTCTTGGTTTCCAGTGTTGCTCGAGACTTTTTGTGGGATTTTCTACATATTTGCAAGTTTTTCTTCATATTTCTCTTGTATATGTTTATATATCTATTGCTTAGATAGAGTTAGACTGTTAAAAGTGTTCCCCTTTCTCTTTTATATCTTGCTTCGTTTTGCGTGACTTGTTGCTTCTTGGCCTTGGCCTCAGTAGTTTAGAACAGTTAGGAGAATATATTTATTCTCTATTGTATTATTATTTAGAGTGGCCCTTTGGGCGTTTGTTGTCAAAGTTGTTGATAGCCTTATAGTAGTTATTTTTCGAATTAGACATTATGTCTGAAGATAAGGAGAAACATCCGAAGTCTGGCTTCAAAAAATGTCCAGACTGCGGACAGAAAATGTCGGTGATAGATGCCCATGTTCAGTGCGTTTATTGTTTGGGTGAGGTGCACCTTCAGGAGTCCTGCAGTATATGCCATTCCTTTTCTACTAGGGTGCTGGCTGAGAGGAAGAGGAAACTCATAGCTCAAGGTATCCTTAAGCACCCCTTTGTTAAAGCTTTGTCTGACCAAGATGGGGCCAGGAAATCATCAAAATCCTCTAAATCTTCCTCTGAGTCTAAGTAAAAAAAAGTGGGGTATTCTGTGACTTCGGCTCCACAGCCTTCAGAGCCGACAGTCTGTTCTTTTTGGAGCCGGGACTCTGGCTTGGTACCAGTCTCCGAGACTCCCTCTTCACCACTTCTCCAGTCGGCACCATTGGTGCTTTCTTCCAGGTCATCGGTTAGCCTTTCTGATTCGGACATGGATCAACTGGTACAGAAGCTTTTAATGGCACCAGGCCTAGCTAAATTGTTGTCGGGATCGAAGACTACACTTCCTGACTTGATTGCTCCTCCTCCGAACGTTACCGCTCCTTCGGAGCCAGAGGAGGCCGACTTGATGATTGTAGAACCCTTGGAGCCGACGGCTGTTCCATTATCATCGGCTCCATCTGCTCGGACGTCCTCGGTGCCGACTGGGGACTCTAGCAGCCGACGCTCCCCTGTCGGATCCGGGGAGGAGAGTCACACTGACTTGTCGGTGCTCTTCCTCTCGGGGCTTCGGCTCAGGTGAGGTTAGCTCCTACCTCGGGCTCGGAGCCCACAGCTTCGGTGCGGGAAGGGATCGCGGTCCCTTCGGGTCCGTCGACGACTCCTCATCGGAGCCATGAGGCGGGTGTTGTCTCCAAAGACTTCCTCATCATCAGGATTGGCTTCTTCTTCCCTTAAAGTGCTTGTGTCCACTTCTGCTACCATCGGTCATCCCAAGGGTAGAGACCCAGAGCCTCAGGTAGCCCCACTGGGCGCTCACTGCTCTTCTGAGACTTCCCCAGAAGTCCCCGCTGAGGAAGCACCCAGAAAGAGAATGTGCAAGAGGAGGCACTTGGACCTCCACAGGAGTCACTGACATCTGACACCAACTTGGAGGAGTCAGAAGGGTCCCCTCGATCCCCCTCTGAGGACATCTCCTTTGCAGAGATACTTGAGATCCTTAGGCAGAGGGGTGATTGGCAGTCCAAAAGCCCTACTGAGGATGAGTCAGTTCTTCTGAAGGCTTTCGGGTCTCAACCTTCCACCTCCTGGATGTCTCCTCCCTACGATGAGCTTATGCATTTGGTCTCTCATAGGGCGTGGGAGTTGCTGGAGTCCATGGAGCCTGTTCCTGTTCCTCGGAGGCCCAATAAATTTATTTCTGCCCCGTCGATAAATCCTTGTCCAAAGGAATTCCTGTTGATGCCATGGTGGAGGCGGTGGCCACAAAGAAGGAATTGTCAAACTTCTTCGTCTATCCATCCTCCTAACAGGGAGTCCAAGATCATGGGTAGATATGGGAAATGCATGTTCAGTTCAGCGACTTTCACTCTGCGATCACTGAACTATCTGACCCATTTCACCAGACTGCAAAGAGATTTTCTTAAGGAGCTGGGAGATTCTCTTCAGTGTACTGTAGCTGCAGGCGACTCTGACAAAGTTTCAGCCCAGCTTGCTACCCTTAATTCCATGGTAAACTCGTCCATGCGCCTCATATCATATACAGCTGATGGTTCGAGTAGGGCTGCAGGTACAGGGATTGCTCTTCGCAGACATGCCTGGATGTGCCTCTGTTCCTTTGTGGAGCCTTTCAAGTCTTCATTTGTAAACACCCCATTTGACGGCTCATCCTTGTTTGGGCCAAAGGTAGAGGAAACATTGACCAGGTGTGAACAGGAGGGAATGACTCTGTCTGCCGTCGGAGTCAGTTTTTCAACCCCTACTCAGCCTTTTCCCAAAGGCCAAAGGGGAGGGAAGATGTGGTTCCGAGAAGCCCAAGGAGCCTTTCAGGACACACGTGGAGAACCCCCCTCCAGGGGCAGAGGAGGGTGTAATAAAAGAAGATGCCGCCCTCGTGGCAGAGGGGCTCTGCAACACCAGGGTGACAGAGATCATTTCTCTGGCCAACCCAACCAGCGCTCTTGAGAGGAGGCCCGACTGCCCTGCTCTGGAGGTGGTCGGGGGTCGCTTATCTTTGTACCTAGAAACCTGGTTAGATATCACAAATGACAGATGGGTACAAAGCGCCATTTCCATAGGGTATTTCATACCGTTCTCTGCTCCACCCATTCCCGTCAAAAGAATCCCGGACATTCCACCCAGTTACAGGGAACAAGCAACCATAGAGGTCCGCAAGTTGCTAGAAAAAGAGTCATCCAACCAGTCCCAGCAGACCAAATAGGATTCGGAACTTACTCAAGATTCTTTTTGGTTCCAAGGAAAACAGGGGACTGGAGTTCCATTTTGGACCTCAGCAGACTGAACCAATTTGTAATAAAAGAGAAGTTTCGGATGGTCATGCTTCAGTCCATACTCCCCTTTTTGGGGAAGGACAATTGGATGTGCTCGATCGATCTCAAGGATCCATACTACCACATAAAAATGGCCAGACCATCCAGAGATCATTTGCGTTTCCGGCTTGGAGCCAGTCACTACCAGTTTTGAGCCCTGCCCTTTGGTCTCACTACAGCCCCCAGAGTGTTTACCAAATGTATGGCAGTGGTCACGGCTCACCTGAGGCATCTAGGATTCCAGGTGTTTCCATACTTAGACGATTGGCTCCTAACCTCCACCACCAGGCATCAACTGATTCAGGCAACAGAATCCACTCTGACACTGCAACCACTTAGGCATTACGGCCAACTTTGAAAAGTCTGCCTTGTCGTCATCGCAGCATATCGTCTTTTTAGGGGCAGAGTTAGACATGTCAACTACGACTCTACGTCTTCCAGTTAAAAGCGTATCAATTCTTCGTCAACACATCATTTCACTGGTTTCAAAGAACAGAGCTCCAGCCACAGAGGTCTTGAAAGTACTAGGTTTGATGGCGGCAACAATTTTAGACATTCCATTGGCCAGGATGCATATGTGGATTCTTCAGTGGCTCCTGTTCACTCAATGTTCTTTCCAGGAGTTGCCAATAAACCATATGATTCTGATTACAAACTCTTGCAAGAGGGATCTTCAGTGGTGGTTAACGTCTCTACATGTCACAATAGGACGCCCCTTTGTACTTCCCCCTCCAGTAGCCACTGTGACCACGGACGCTTCCCTGATAGTGGGGTGGGGCATTTTCAGGGAAAGACTGCCCAAGCCACATGGACGGATCAAGAGTCACATTTGCATATCAGACTCCTAGAGATGAGAGCAGTACTTCTGGCGTTGCAGTACTTTCAGGACGCTCTCCCTCTAGGGACAATTGCCATACAGATGTCAGTGGTCTGGTATTTGAACAAACAGGACGGGACTAAGTCTTACCCCCTTTGCCGAGAAGCCCTCAGAGTTTGGCACTGGGCTGTGTCATCCCAGCTAGCAGACAAGCTGAGCAGGGCAATATTGTTGCCACACGAGTTGTCCCTCAAACAGGAGATTATGGACAGGATTTTCCGCAAATGGGGCCAGCCTTGCTGTGATCTTTTTGCCAGCCACATCAACACCAAATGCAGAAGCTACTTTGCCCTGATCCCCCGTCCGGGAGAACCCCCGAGGAATGCACTCATACACGATTGGCCCCCGAGTCTCCTCTGTGCATTTCCTCCAATTCCACTGATACCCAGATTTTTACAGAAAGCGAAGTCGCTGGGAAGGACTGTCATTCTTATAGCCCCTCATTGGCCTCGGCAGATTTGGTTTCCATTTCTTTACCATATTCTCTTGGAGGATCCATGGACCCTGAACCCAGATGTTCATCGTGCATACAGCTGCAGTAATCACAGATGGGTTTTCAGCCGTCAGGCGGTCCCTCGGTCGGCCGAATTCCAAAGTCTTGGTCCGGCGTCGGTTGTCGTCGCTTACTCTTCTGACGTCAGGAAGGCCAGAGTATATAAGACACAGCCGACGCCATGTTCTTCAGTCTTTTGCCGCGGTGCCCGAAGCAGAAGCAGTTCGCAAGTGCCGGTCGGCCAGCTCCTGAATTACGAAAATATTTGGAACCGAAGTCTTCATTAAAGCTAATTACCCCGTTGGGGAAACTTTTCTTGCCTCAGACCGATGTCAGAAAAAGTTAATAATTGTATTTCTTGTGGGAAGCAAATACCGCATAAGGATTTCCATTCCCTTTGCATACCTTGTTTGGGCCCAGACCACGGCGTCTCGGGCTGTCGCTTTCGCTACTTTCAATAAACGCACTATCAAGCATCGGGCGGAGTTCGCCCAACACTATTTTGGTAAAGCTTTTGACTATAAAATGTCGTCGGACACTCCGACTACCGTTTTATCCAAAACGCAAGGAAAAGGACCGACACGAGGCCCGCGGTCTCCGCTGACACCACAAACAGGCTCCACGTGGTCCGGTTCTCAGCGAGACGCCTTTGCAGTCCCTGACTACCGACGACACTCCTTTGGCGGTGTCTTCTGTACCCGAGACCGCTGGGTCCTCAGCCCTTTCCCAGACTACAACGAAGCCCGGCTTATGTCGAGCCTACTAATGTGGACAGGTCCACCTCCACCCATGGTGTATTTAGGCCTTCATCTTCTTTTTCTATTAAGGCCTTTACTAAATCCAAAGCAGCCAGGCATCAAACTAGGCCTGCTGCTCAAGGTCCATCTCCTGGACACATGCCTATGAAACACATGCTTAAAATGGCTGAGGATCTAATTACTCTTATCAGAGGTTCTCAGCCCCCTCCTGACAAGAGACCCAGAGTGGAGGAAGAATCCTCTTCTGATCAGGGATCCATTTTATCAGAACATTCTGATGCAGAGGTACACTCATACTCCCCTTTTGAGGATTCGGATGCAGAACAGTCCATTCCTTCTGTATCCCCCCCTGAGGATTTTTCTTTTGGGGAAACCTTGCACACCTTGAGGGAACATTTCCATTGGGAAGGCCAAGACTTTTCAGATTCCAAGAAAAGACTTAGGGAATTTCTTTGGTTACCTCAGCACAGACCTCTGGCTATACCCCTGTTTTGGAGGTACTGGATGATGTCTATTCGGAGGCTTGTCTTAACCCTGATTCTCTGCCTCCTGCACCAGTAAAGCCTGATAGATATTACAGAGTACCCAGTTCTCACCAATTTCTCTACAAAGGCCATAATGCTGACCCTGAAACCATTTCACAAGGCCCTAAGGGATTAAAGGCCTCCACTGCCAAGAATCCACTTCCTGCAGAAAGGGAATCTAGATCTTTAGAAAGGTGGGGTAAGAAGGTATATACCTCGGCCACCCTAGCCATGAGGGCCTTAAACTGTCAGTTTCATATGATTAAATATCAACAGTTTCTGTTATCACAATTAAAAAACAAAATGTCTCAACCTGAACAACCAGATTTAAAAGAGTTAACAGGATATGTTGCATAGTGCAGAGCAAGTGGGTAAACACGCCTTACAGTGTGGTTATGATGCCCTAGAGGCCTCCAGTAGAGCGGCTGCTACAGGATCAGTCATTTGCAGACATGCCTGGCTTAGGGAACAAAATTTGCCTGATCATGTGAAAGCTAAACTTCTTGATGCTCCTTTACAAAAGGATGTACTTTTTGGTACTAATGCTGAGGATATACTACGAAAAATGGAAGAAAAAGCCAAATCTATGCAAACTGTCAAAGCTTTCTTACAGGTTCAGCCACCACGTTTTAGCAGGAATTGGCCTTCAAAACTGGTCCTTTCCAGCCACTGACAAGCCCCAAAGAGGTAGATACAGACGCACAAGGGGCAGAGGACACTCACAAGGATCATATAGAGGCAGACAATGGCAATCTCCGGCACCAACAGGTGGTGAAGACAGTGCACAACAATACAGGAAGAAACAATGACTCCTCATTTCCATGCCAAGCAAGTCTCAGCTGGCAGCACCTTTGGGAGGAAACTAGCATTATTTGCAAGCAATTGGCATATTGTCACAACAGACAAATGGATACTGGACATTATAAACAGAGGCTACAAATTTCAATTTCACACTCTTCCAAAAATGAGAGGCATGCCAAACCTGCCACATAATCAAAGGGCAGAGGCACAACTGCAAATTTCAAAGCTCCTAAACATGAGAGCTATACAAAAGGTACCTACGCACCAACAAGGTCAAGGTTTTTATTCAAGACTCTTTTTGGTACCAAGAAAAGGAACCGACTGGAGACCCATTCTGGACTTATCCATCCTAAACACATTTCTGCTCGCCAAAATTCAAGATGCTCACATTACAGCAACTTCTTCCCATGCTGGGCAAGGAGTTTTGGCTGGTAACATTGGACCTCAAGGAGGCATACCTGCATGTCCCAATCAGACAAAGCTGCAGAAGATACCTCAGATTTCTTGCAGGTTCAATCCACTATCAATTCTCTGCATTGCCCTTTGGCTTATCTACTGCCCAGAGTATTCACAAAGTGCCTGGCATCAGTGATTGCCTTTGCAGACTTCAAGGGATACAAATTTACCCTTATCTGGACGACTGCCTGATCCAAGCGGACAGCAAACACATACTACTGGAACATCTGGCATATGTGACACGGTTACTGCTTTCTCTGGGATACACCATCAACAAGGAGAAATCAAGGCTAACACCATCTCAGAAAATAACCTTCCTGGGTGCCAGCTTGGACACAAACACCCAGATGGCATATCTTACGCCAGAAAAACAAGGGCAATTATCTCAGTACTTCAAAACACTAGCAAAAGTACCAGGCTTACTGCAAGGAAAATCCTGCAGGCTCTGGGATTCATGGCATCTTGCATTCTGCTAATCCCATGTGCAAAGTTGCATATGAGGAAACTTCAGTGGTACCTAAAAAATCTATGGTCTCAACACAGTCACAGTTTGGAAGCAATTATACCAATAATTCCATGTTTACAAAAGGAATTTCTATGGTGGGCCCAAGCATGTCATGTAAACACAGGCCTTCCATTCTGCAAGCCTCAAGCAAAACAAGTCATAACCACAGACGCCTCAGATTACGCCTGGGGGGTGCACATGAAGGACAGGTGCATTCAGGGCAGATGGTCCCACAAGGAAAAGCACCTTCACATCAATCAAAAAGAAATGCTAGCAGTAATAAATGCAATTACAGCTTTCAAGGTCTTCCTGCTTCCAGGACAATTACTGATAAGAACAGACAACACCACAGTTATGTGGTACATAAACAAACAAGGAGGAACACATTCATACCCCTTGTGCAGACTAGCCATGACTCTTTGGAACTTGGCTCTGGAAATACAGATCGAACTTCAAGCACAGTACTTGCCAGGACTGGAAAACACACTGGCAGACACTCTGAGCAGGAATATGACAGATCCACATGAATGGAAGTTACATCCAAAGGTGTTTACGGAAATAATCGAAGCATGGGGGAGGCCAGACATAGATCTTTTTGCCTCCCACAGGAACCATCAATTGAAAACGTTTTGTTCAAGGACCTTCCATCCAAAGGCCTGGAAAGTGGGCCCTTTCTTTCAGTTGGACAGCATGGACAGTTTATGCATTCCCACCTCTGCCTCTTCTGTCCAAGGTGCTTTTGAAAGCAAGAACAGACAAACCGAGGATGATACTGATTGCTCCAGATTGGCCAAGGCAACACTGGTATCCACTCCTGAGGAGCCTAACGCATACTCCTCCCTGGTCCCTGCCTCTAATACCCCTTCTGCTGACTCAGAACAGCTACAAAACCCTTCACAGTCAGCTGAAAACACTCAACCTCGCTGCATGGAAAATTCCTTAACACCACAACAGACCCTACTCTCCAAGGAGGTGCAGGATGTCATTTTGACCATCTACTAGAAAAGCTTACTCTGCAAAATGGAAGCGGTTTTGCTGTTGGAATGAGGAAAAAGGACAGGACCCTAGAAAATTGAACTTGCCTTAGGTTTTACAGTACCTAGCTGAACTGCTGAACAGTGGACTTTCATTTTCTTCCATTAAAATACATGCCTCAGCCATTTCTGCAGAATTCAACACGGATCCTCCCTTATTCTCTCACCCACTCTTACGACAGTTCCTCAGAGGCTAAGAATATAAGGCCTCCAAGGAAGCAACCAATACCAGCCTGGGACCTTAATTACATACTAGAAAAATTAACATTGCCTCCTTTTGAACCTGCTGCCTCAACAGATCTGCAATATTTGTCCTGGAAAACAGCTTTCCTTCTGGCCATCACTTCAGCTTGTAGGGTTTCTGAGCTACAGGCCCTCATGGCGTGCAGCCCTTCCTCATCTTCCATCAGGATAGGGTTTCCCTTCGTACTAACCCATCTTTTATGCCAAAAGTGGTATCCAGGGTAGCCTTAAACCAAGCCATACACCTACCTACTTTTTATCCCAACCCTCAAAACAAAGGGAAAGGCTGCTTCACTCTTTAGACATCCATAGGCAGCTACGTTACTACTTGGACAGAACAAAGTCCTTCAGGAAATCAGAACAACTTTTTGTGTCCTATGCAGGGGCTCAAGGGAAACCAGTTACCAAACAGACCATTTCCAAGTGGATGGGCCACTGCATACGTTTTTGTTACTCCTATCATGGAAAATCTGTCCCTACTGGTATCAGATCTCACTCCACCAGGGCCACAGCCACCTCTACAGCCTTCCTCAGAGGTGTGCCTACTAAGGATATTTTGGAGGCAGCCACTTGGAGTTCTGTACATACCTTCACAAAACACTACCACCTGTCCCTATATTCCAGAACAAGAGCAGGCTTTGCCACTGCTGTTTTGCAGGGCATTCTGGCTCAACCCAGTTCCTCATAGTACCTACCACCCTATGCATAGCTTTGGGACTCTACCAATCTGTGTTTACTGCAGCTGTATGCACGATGAACATAGTACAGTTTTGTACCTACCATAAATGTAGATGTTCGAGTGCTAATACAGCTGCAGTACAGGTTTCCCTCCTTCCCCACTTGGTAAGGGCATGGGGCCTAACAACCTCTTCATACTTCCTGACTGGGTTATCCTGCTATGTTTTATTTGCTTGCTTACACTGATTTTGCATTACTTTGCATTGCTTGCATATGTAGATAAGCCTTATTTATGTATTGCCTTCCTTTTGGGGGCACCTGACATCTGGGGCAAGAAAGACTGAAGAACATGGCGTCGGCTGTGTCTTATATACTCTGGCCTTCCTGACGCCAGAAGAGTCGACAACCGCCGGACCAAGACTTTGGAATTCGGCCGACCGAGGGACCGCCTGACGGCTGAAAACCCATCTGTGATTACTGCAGCTGTATTAGCACTCGAACATCTACATTTATGGTAGGTACAAAACTGTACTTTCCAGACCTTCTGACACACCAGTCAGGGGACCTCCATCCTTCCTTGCAGTCACTGAAGTTAACTGCTTGGCTGCTCCAGTTCCCCGTATAGCCAGGCTTCATAATCTTTCAGATGACACAAGTCAAATTTTTTTGGCTTCCTACAAACTTTCCAGCAGAAAATTGTATCATAGTAAGTGGAAAAGATTTTCCATTTGGGCTTCTAACAAAAACCTTGATCCTTGCCAAGCTCCATTGTCATCCATTCTGGAATTCTTGACCGAGATTTTTCACGAAGGAGCTGCAGCTGTTACCGTTAGGGTCCAGTTAGCAGCTATAGATGGGTATTGATGGACTGAATATTATGCAACACCAGTTATCCAAGGCCTTCCTCAAAGGTACCTTTCACTCTCCCTGGAGCTTGAATTTCATGCTTTCCCATATTATTCTTTCTCCCTTCGAACCAGCATCATCTTGTGAGCTCAAGTTTCTGTCATGGAATTCCATGCTTTCCCGTATTATTCTTTCTCCCTTCGAACCAGCATCATCTTGTGAGCTCAAGTTTCTGTCATGGAAAACTTATTTTTCTAGTGGCCATTACTTCTGCCCACAGAGTGTCAGAGCTTCAGGCATTATTAGATATATCGTCTCCCTATATGATTTTTCATCCTGACAGAGTATCCCTTAGGACTAACCCTTCTTTTTTGCCTAAAGTATGTTCTGAGACAAACATCAATCAAGTTATTGAGTTGACCGTTTCTTTCCCCAACCATACCAACAAATTAGAATACATGCTGCACAGACTTGATGTTCACAGACAGCTTAGATATTATCTGGACAGAAAAAAAGACTTCAGAAAGTCAGACCAGCTTTTTGTTTCATTCTCTGAAACCAGAAAAGGTAGACCAGTGACTAAAACAACCCTTTCTAAGTGGCTTTCATATTGTATCACTTACACTTACTCATCTGCTAATAGGTCTTTGTTGCATAAAGTGAAGACACATTCAACCAGAGCAGTCTCTACTTCTTCGGCCTTTCAAGCCAAGTTACCTCTTGACAGTATCTATGCTGCAGCCACTTGGTCTAAGCCTCACACTTTTATCACTCATTACAAAGTGGACAAGGCCTCCAGGGACAGGGCTTCCTTTGGTTCTACGGTCCTGCAAAATGTACTCCCGTGAGCCACCCAGGATTTAGGCTGCTAGGGATGCTAACCATCAGTGAAGAATGAACAGCGAGATTGAACAACTTCACATAAAGAAGTTATGTACTCACCATAGCGTTCCATGTGAGTTGTTCCATCTTCCTCCTTCCCCCACCTGGCTGACGGTTGACCTGGAGACTGACTTCATCCTGGTTATTCAATGTTAGGATATGGTACACGCAGCGAACAAGATCTGAGGTAATTCCAGCAATGCATCATGGAATAAGGGGCTTGGTCTCGAGCTACTGGTAATCTTTGAGCTTTGCTAAATGGCCGTGTCGGAGCCAAGGATCGGCTCCAAGACCCATCAGTAAAGAATGAAGGCGAGATGGAACAACTCACATAGAACATTATGGTGAGTACATAACTTCTTTTTCACCAGCATCTGATCCGAGCTGCAAGATCCTCCCCTTGCGCATGATACCCCTCCATTTCTTTCCTTCCCTCAGATTTCGTTTGCTGTAGCTTTGCCAAGCAGCGTGGTCTGGAGCTCCAGGCATGGTAGGCACTTTTTTGTGGGTGTTAGAGTGTTTGTAAGTGTAGGTAGGTTTCTTGTGTCCTTTGCCTTCCCTCCCCTTCATTTTGCATCGCATTTTCCCGTTCAAAAAAAAAGTTTCCTTTTGAGTGTTGTAGTTAGAGCAGGCCTTATCTCCCTTCCCCCTCCTTGCGAGTGTGTGTGTGTGTGTGTGTGTGTGTGTGTGTGTGTGTGTGTGTGTGTGTGTGTGTGTGTGTGTGTGTGTGTGTGTGTGTGTGTGTGTGTGTGTGAGTGTTTGGGTCGGGTAGTTGGAAGTTTTTTTTGGTACATCGTACCTTCTTTGTCGGCAAGGCAGATCAGCAGGCCAAGCTGGTCTTTAGAAAGTGCACAGAGTGTGACCAGAAGTTGTCCCCAGCGGATGGCCACACTTTATGCTTTGTGTGTTTGGGGGCAGCCCATCTTTCTTCGGACTGCCCTGTTTGTACCCAGGGCCCTAAAGGATCTTAGGGCAAAATTGATCATCAAGTGACTTTTCCCTGCTACGGAGGTGGCTACCTCTTCTGCTTCTTCTTCTATTGCAGTTACGGCTGTGACCGCTCCTTCTTCTCCAGCCACTTTCTCTTCCTCTCCCTCTCAGGTCAGGACTCAACCTCCTGGACAGAGGCCTATGGGTAGGGAGTCAAAAAAAGAGAGGAGCAAAGACAGAGAGAGCGAGAGACAGACAAAGGGAGGAAGAGATCGCTGGACCGGACGGATCTGGTCAGTCCTCCTCCTAAACAGCCAGCGTTTTCTAGGCCAGCTTCTCCTCGGCTCCAATCACCGATATTTTCGCCAGAGGAGCTTAGACCTGTTTCTAGGGTGTCTGCACACCAACCCTCCCGGCCGGCGTTGGTGGTCTCATCGCGGTCCACCAGAAGTTTATCTGAAGTGGACATGGACAAAATGATGCAAAGGTTTATTTGCACACAGATTCAGATGGGGGTACTTGCCAGCCTCCTGTCCCACCGAAGGGAGGAATTTGCTTCCTTTTTTTTTGCCCCGATATCTCCTTCTCCTTCTCCACTCCGACCCCCGGTATCAGAGGTCCTGGATCCGAGAGGTCCCAGATTCAGGGCGGTTCCGAGCGGCTATTGGACGTGAAGCCTTGGGCATTGGATCCACGGGGTTGGGTCTTTCTCCTTTGGCTCCGACGCTGTTGGGTCAAGGCCTACCCCTCGGTATTTTGGCTCCTTTGGGACCAGCTCCGATCCCCACACCGATTCTGGGGAGAGCAGTTCCCTTGTCAGTTTCTCGGGAGGCTCGCTTTCCCTCTGCTTTCAATGTGGTGGAGAAAGTTCTCTTCAAGGGATCGAGGCCCCTAACCATCTCATCGGATTCTGTCTGACTCCCTCGTCTCTGGGTGCGTCTTCAGCCATTTTGTCCATGCAGGGACAGCCTGTACTCGATGTGCCAAAGACTGTTTCCCTCAAGGAACCACAAGTAGTTTGTGAAGGCCTCTCCGTAGAGTCCCACCAAAGACATTCCTCGCAAGCGAACTTGCAGAAGGAGGCACCTGGACTCCTCCCAGAGTCCCTCACTGAGGATATCAATTTGGAGGAAGGGGAAGGCTCCCCCAGATCACCCCCTGACAATGTCTCCTTTGGAGACATCATGGAAATCTTGCGCCAGTGGGGGGGGGGGGTTGGTCCACCCCCAAGCCTTCCTTGGACGAGTCGGTGTTCCTGGAGGCCTTCGATATGGGCCAGTCTACCTTCTGGGTGTCCCCCCACCCCCTGTGGATCACTTGGTGGACTTTATTACCACCAGGACATGGATGGAGCCAGACACTGTGGAGCCTATCCCCAGGTGCCCTGATAAAATCCTGAGCCCCCCAGTAGACCGAGTTAGAACAAGGGGTCCCTAGTGGACGCCATGGTGGTAGCAGCTGACATTAAAAAAGAACTGGCCCAGGAAAGTTCTACAGTCCATCCCCCTGACCGAGAGTCCAGGACGATGGATCGTCTAGGAAAGCGGACATATGCTTCGGCCATCTTTTCTATAAGGGTGCTCAATTATTTGGCCCATGTAACTAGACTACAGCGAGACCTGTTCAAAGAATTCACTGAGTCGCTCCCAGAGTCCATGTCAAGTGGAGGGTAAACACAAATTATCCGCTTGAATGGCCACTCTCAAAGCGGTTACTAATACGTCCATGCGCCTTCTCTCACATGCTACTGAAGGAGCAGCAAGGGTGGCCAGGTCCGGCATTGCCATGAGGTGACATGCCTGGTTTAGGCTTTGTCAATTCACTGAACCTTTTAAGGCGTCTTTTGCAAATGCCCCTTATGATGGTTCTTCCTTGTTTGGAAAGATGGTTCATGAGACATTGGTCCAGAGTGAGAAGGACGGGAAGACACCGTCTTCCATCAGGATCCACTTCTCTAATCCCCAAAGATCATTTTCCAGGAATCAGAGGGGGCAAAAGAAGCTGTGGTTCCGGAAGTCGCACTATTCCTGGGACACTCAGGACTCACCTTCCCCTAGAGGCATAGGGGGACAGGACAGATGCTGGCCCAGAGGCAGGAGGGGGGGGCGGGGTCTGAGAAATTGTGCATCTCAAGAACCGTTCTCTGACAGACCCGCACATCAGCCCAGAGGCGGTTGCCCAACTGCTCTGTTCTCGAAGCAGTTGGAGGTCGCATTTCTATGCACCTGACGGCATAGGAGTCATGTCATCAAACCATTGAGTGCTTCAAGTAATATCCAGAGGTTATACCATCCCCTTTCTAACCCCTCCCATTTCCCCAAAACACCTCCCAGATGTTCCACCCGTGTAAAGGGAGGCAGCAGCACTCGAAATAAGAAAGCTGCTAAAGAAATCAGTTGTCCAGTCCATCCTGCTAGATCAGTCCGGATAAGGCATTTATTCCAGGTTCTTTTTGGTGCCAAAAAAGATGGGGGACTTGAGGCCTATCCTGGACCTTTCTACTCTAAACCTGCCAGTTGCCAAAGAGAAGTTCCGGATGGTCACTTTACAGTCCATCCTGCCTTATCTGCAGGAGAATGACTGGCTGTACTCAGTAGATCTCCAGGACGCGTACTACCACATCAAAATGCACAGATGCTCCAGGAGGCTCCTCCGATTTCGGCTAGGGGCCAATCACTGTCAATTCCGAGCCCAACCCTTCAGCCTCACCACAACCCCCAGGGTGTTCACCAAGGTCATGGCAGTAGTAGCAGCTCACCTGAGGCTTCAGGGGATACAGGTCTACCCGTACCTGGATGATTGTCTCCTTGCCGCTCCCACCAGGCTTCTACTTTGTCAGGCCAAAGACTATTTCCTGAAACTGTCAGACTTGCTGGGCATTACAATCAACATATCCAAGACTTCTCTAGATCCTGTTCAGGTCTTAGACTACATAGGAGCAAGAATTGATAAGTTACAAACCAAGGTCTTTCTAACTCCGGAGAGAGTCCAAAAGGTACGACTTCATGTGTTCCCAATCCTCCAGTCTCATCTTCCTCCAGCCGAGGCGGTGTTAAGAACCTTAGGGTTCCATGGCAGCCACCATTACTTTTCTCCCTTGTGCTTGCCTTCATATGCGGGTTCTGCAGTGGAAACTAGCAGTCCAGTGGTCTTTTCTGGATCTGCCGCTGATGCATCATATTTATATAAGTAACGCATGCAGGAGGTCCCTCCTCTGGTGGATTAGTTCCCTGGAGCTAGTCGAGGGACGAACATTTATTGCAGCCCCTCCCCAAGCCATGGTGACCACAGATGCCTCCCAGCTAGGGTAGGGGGGCATTGCTCGGGCAGGACAAGTCCAAAGCACGTGGTCCCTAAATGAGACCAAGTTGCATATCAATGTTCTAGAGATGAGGGCGGTCTTATTAGCATTGCAGGCCCTTCATGCTTTTCTTCCTCTGGGAATTATTGCAATTCAGGTAGACAATATGTCAATGGTCTGGTACATCAACAAGCAGGAAGGAACCAGATCTTTACCCCCTTTGTTGCAAGGCCTTGAGAGTGTGGGAATGGGCGAACTTCACCGTTTTCTGGTAGCAATGCACATTCCGGGTTGATCCAGCATACTGGCGGACAAACTGAGCAGGACTGTTCCAGTGCCTTACAAGTAGTGTCTGAATCCTTCTGTAGCGGACCAGATCTTCCTCTTGTGGGGTCGGCCTCGCTGCGATCTCTTCATCTGTCTTTCCAACGTGAAGTGCAGTGAGTTCTTCACTCTGATCCCCCCACAGGGAGAATCCCCCAGGGATGCTCTGGTCCATGCTTGGCCTCCCGGTCTTCTTTATGCTTATCCCCCTGTACCTCTCATGACAAGATTTCTCCAGAAATGGTTGGGGAGAAGAATCATCCTCATTGCCCCATTCTGGCCTCGCCAAATCTGGTTTCTCTGTCTTTGGTCTCATCTGGTAGTTCCTCATTGGATCTTGGATCAGATACTGGATCTCATTTTGCACCCCTCGAGGGTCCCTCATCCAGACCTGTGCAGTTTGAAGCTCACTGCTTGGCTGCTCTTGTTCCCTTGATTGCTAGGACTCCTGGTCTGTCTTCCCTGGTCAAGACTATTCTGGTGGCAGCTCTTAAATCGTCTACCAGAAAAATATACTGTAGCAAATGTAAGCGTTTTTCTGTCTGGGCTTCTCAGAAGGATTTGGGCCCTTTCACAGCTTCTGTTCCAGTGGTCCTTGAGTTCTTGGCATACATTTTCCAGCAGGGTGCCAGCTCATATACAGTGAAAGTTCAACTGGCGGCCATTTCCAATTTCCATATAGGTGAGAACATGACTTCATTAGCTTCCTCCAGACTTTGCAAAACCTTTATTAAAGGTACTTTTCTTTTAAGGCCCCCGATTACAGATCCTACCCCACCTTGGGATCTTACACTAGTTGTGCAAGCTTTGGTTGCTCCACCCTTTGAGCCTGCTGCTTCTGTGGACTTAAAATTTTTATCCTGAAAGACAGCTTTTCTAGTGGCTATTACCTCGACTAGGAGAGTGTCAGAACTCCAGATGTGAAGTTGTTCAATATCGCCGTTTGTTCTTACACGTGGGTACGGATCCGATCCATCAGCTCCGAGTCAGCCATTTTCCAAGCTCAAGATTTTTGAGTAGCTCGAGGCACAGTCACTATCCCATGATGCTCTCCTATCAACCCCAGATCTAGTTTGCCGCTGCAACGAATCGCACAATCTTCGCAGAAGCTCAGGCCAGTAATCTTTTTTTCTTGTCTTTGGACAATTTTTTTCTATAGATATAGCTTATCAGGGATCTGATATAGGTTATTTAGACATATCACAGATATTTGTTGCATTTCAGTGAGTTAACTGCAGTGTTTATATTGTTGGAGTGGTTACTGTTAGGCCTTTGGCCTTTCTTTAGTTGGCGTTTTACTTGACAGGGCTCTGTCAGGTTTTTTCCATATCCCCTTGTTATTTGTCACATAGTGTACACAGTTAGATTTGTTGTTCAACTTGCTATTGATATTTTTCTTTCTGTTCAGGGATTTGAACTTTCTTGATATATATATAATACTTAATATTATTAGATTGTTCAGGGATTTGAACTTTCTTGATAATTCTGTTATTTAGATATATCTTATCAGTGATCTGATAATTTGTGTTTGATTCCATCATGTCTGAAAAACAGAAGTCGGGGTTTAAGAGGTGTAACTGTGGGCAGAAAATGTCCATTACCAATAATCATGTTTCTTGTGTGTATTGCTTGGGGCCGGTACATTTACAAGAGGATTGCTCTATCTGCCACTCCTTCAGTGGCAGGGTTATGTTAGAAAGGCAAAGGAAGTTGGTGGTAGAGGGCTGTTAAAGCCAGACTTTCAGGAAGCATTGGACAAGACTGACCAGACCTCCAAGTCCTCGAAGGTGTTGAAGTCTTCAAAGGTGCCCTCGGAGCCCAGGTCCTCTGCTCCAAGCACCTCTGGGAAGACTCTGTCGCCGGCTCCTCAGTCTTCGGAGCCGTGCACCGAACTCATATCTCTGAGCCAAATCCCAGTGTTGGAACTGGTGTCGGAAGTGTTGGAAGTCTCTGATCCTTAGGTCGGTGGCTTCTTCGGCTCCTTCGACCCGTTCTTCCAGGACCCTTTTGGACATCAATGTGGACCGTGTGGTGCAGAGGCTCTTAGAGAACACGGCTCTGCCCAAATTGCTTTCGGCTTCGTCTCAACTGACTTCAAAGCCAGCGACCCTCCCTGTTATGAGTTCTACTCCTCCTCCGAGGCTAGTCGAGCCTTCGGAGCCAGAAAGAGAAGATCTGGTAGTTGTGGAACCCTCAGAGCTGAGGCCTGTTCCAGTGCCCTCGGACCTGTCGACCTTGATTTCTTTGGTTCCAATCGATGAATCTCTGAGCCGACACTCTCTCGTTGGTTCTGGGGGGGGGGTAGTCGAACCGAGGCTTCGTTTCCGACTCTCCCTCTAGGGGCTTCGGCACAGATGAGCTCGGCTCTGTCCTCTGGTTCGGAGCCCATGGCCTCAGCCCCAGGGAGGTTGCCGTCTTCCTCGGAACTGGTGGACTCCTTGGGCCGAGACACCGGTCCCTTCGATGCCATGAGGAGGGTCATGTCTGCAAAGACCTTTACCTCTTTGGATTTTTCCTCTTCCTCCCCTACAGGGCCACGTTCTGTCTCTACATCACAGGTTCCTACCAAGCGTCGAGACCCAGAGCCTCAGGTGACCCCATCGGGTGACCACTGCTCTACGGAGACTTCACCAGACGGCCCCCACTGATGAGATCCCTAGGAAGAGAGTGTGCAAGAGGAGGCATTTCGATTCCCCTCAGGAATCCTTAACATCAGACGCTGACTTAGACAAATCAGAAGGGTCCCCACCCCATGGTCCCCCCTCGGAGGATGTCTCGTTTGCATACATATTGGAAATACTAAGACAGAGGGGTGACTGGCAGTCCTTTACCCCTACTAAGGATGAGTCGGTGCTCTTGAAGGCCTTTGGGTCTCAACCTTCCACCTCCTGGGTTTCCCTGCCCTTTGACGAATTAATGGATTTGGTCGCTCGAAGGGCATGGGAGTCTCCTTATTCCATGGAACTGGCCCTCGGAGGGGAGCTTTTCTCCTTTTCCCTCGGCAACGCAACAAATTTATCACCTCCCCCCAAGACAGGTCCTTTCTTACTAAGGGAGTTCCCGTTGATGCCATGGTGATGGCGGCGGCCACCAAGAAAGAGATGTCAGAAACCTCCTCTTCTGTCCATCCTCTTAACAGAGACTCTAGGACAATGGACAGATACGGGAAATGCATCTTTAGTTCTGTGACATTTGCAATGAGATCGCTTAACTACTTAACCCATTTTACCCGTCTTCAACGAGATCTCTTCAAAGAGCTTGGAGATACTCTACAGGGCAACACAGATGATACTGTCTCTGAGATGGTGACGGCACAACTTAACACCCTTAATTCTATTGTGAACTCGTCAATGCAGCTCATTTCTTATGCAGCCGATGGATCGAGCTGGACAGCAGGTTCAGCGATAGCTCTGCGGAGACAATCCTGGATGCGCTTATGTTCCTTTGCGGAAGCCTTCAAGTCTTCCTTTGTCAACACCCCATTCGACGGCTCTTCTTGTTTGAGCCCAAAGTCAAGGAGACTCTCACTAGGTGTGAGCAGGAGGGAAAGACTCTGCCATAGGAGTCCATTTTACACCCCTACTAGACCATACCCCAAAGGGCAAAAAGGTGGAAAAATGTGGTTCCGGAAACCCCTAGGAGCTTTCCAAAACACACATAGTGAACCCCCTCCAGGAGCAGAGGAGGGGGTTTATAATGGTAGACATCTCCCAGGCAGCAGAGGGGGTCCGCAAAACCAGGGTGACAGGGAGCAGTTCCTTGGCAAGCCGTATCAGCGCTCCTGAGAGGAGGCCCGACTGTCCTGCTCTGGAGACAGTCGGGGGTCGCTTGGCTTTATACCCAGATGCCTGGCTAGGAATTGCATCAGATTCTTGGCTAAAAAGCATAGTTACCAGAGGATACATCATTCCCTTTTAGGAATCCCCTTCTATTCGTACAAGAATCCCAGACATTCCACCCAGTCTGTGGGATCAAGCAGCCATAGAAATTTACAAGCTGCTAGAAAAAAGAGTCATCCAGCCAGTCCCAGCGGACCAGATAGGATCCGGAACTTACTCCAGGTTCTTTTTAGTCCCAAAGAAAACGGGGGACTGGAGACCCATCTTAGACCTCAGCAAACTTTAACACCTTTGTCAAAAAGGAAAAATTCCGGATGGTCACGCTTCAGTCGATACTACCGTTTCTAGAAACGGAAGATTGGATGTGCTCTATAGAACTCAAGGATGCGTACTACCACATCAAAATGGCCAGACCATCCAGAGATCACTTGCGTTTCCGACTGGGGGCCAGTCACTACCAATTCCGAGCGCTACCTTTTGGTCTCACCACAGCCCCCAGAGCGTTCATCAAATGCATGGCAGTGGTCACGGCTCACCTGAGACATTTAGGATGCCGCGTGTTTCCATATCTGGACAACTGGCTCCTCACCGCCACCACAAGGCATCAACTGATTTGTTCCAGAGATTACACAATCAACTTGTGTTCCCAGTTAGGCATAACCATACATTTCGAAAAATCTGCTTTATTGCCATCGCAGCATATTTCCTTTATAGGAGCAAATCTAGACACCACCACCGCCTTGGTCAGATTGCCTCAAGCAAGAGTAATCTCTTTACGAAGTCAAGTGTCCCACTTGTTAATGGAAAGAAGAGTTCCTGCATTCCAGATCCTGAAGCTGTTAGGCACCATGGCAGCAACACTCATAGCGGTTCCGAATGCACATGAGGATACTCCAATGGTTACTCTTCACACAGTGGTCTTATCAACAGCTTCCAATGTCACACAAGATTCTACTGACAAATGCTTGCAAAAAGGACCTTCTTTGGTGGTTGAACAGTCACCAGGTAACTGTAGGTCGCCCATTTGTATTTCCCCCTCCCTCAGCCACGGTTACCACGGATGCTTCCCTGATAGGGTGGGGGGATGGCTGTTTCAGGGAAGAACTGTCCAAGGCACTTGGCTAGAGATGGAATCCCATTTGCACATCAATGTCCTAGAGTTGAGAGCGGTGTTTCTAGCGTTGCAACACTTTCACGACTCTTTACCTCGAGAGACGATTGCAATTCAGACTGACAGCATGTCGGTAGTCCGGTACATCAACAAACAAGGGGGAACCAAGTCTTACCCTTTATGCCGAGAGGCCCTGAGAATTTGGCAGTGGACTATATCCACTGGGCGCTTTCTGATAGCAACACACATCCCGGGGTCATATAACGTGATAGTGGACAAACTGAGCAGAGCCATTCTGTTGCCTCACGAGTTGTCCCTCAAAGAACAAGTGGCGGAGATGATATTCCACAGATGGGGCCAGCCTTGCTGCGACCTTTTTGCATCCCCGATGAATGCCAAATGCAGAAGCTACTTTGCCCTGTACCCTCCACCGGGGGACAGCCCAAGGGATTTGTTCATACACGATTGGCCCTCGGGTCTCCTTTATGCCTTTCCACCAACCCCTCTGATCCCCAGATTCTTACAGAAAGCCAAAAGCTTGGGAAGGACTGTTATTCTGATAACCCCGTTTTGGCCTCGGCAGATATGGTTCCCCTTCCTTCAGCAATAACAAGTGGAAGAACCTTGGGTTCTGGACCCAGTGCCAGACCTTCTGACTCATTCGTCGGGAATTCTTCACCCCTCTCTTTTCTCCCTCAAACTGACAGCTTGGCTGCTCCACTTCCCAACCTAGCCAGGTCATATAAATTGTTTTCTGCGGTACAACATATTCTAGTTTCTTCTCATAAAGTCTTCACCAGGAAACTGTACAACAGCAAATGGAAGCGATTTGTTCATTGGGCTTCTCAGCATAATATTGATCCCTATGTCGCTCCTATTCATAGTATTTTGGAATTCTTGACTTTGCTTTTTCACGATGGTGCGGCAGCTGCTACTATAAGGGTTCAGTTATATCCAACTTTCATGTGGGATGCAAAGGTTCTAACATTATGTCCCACAGATTATGTGTAGCTTTTTTGAAAGGGACTCACCACCTTAGGCCACCCGTCAGACATCTCGTTACTCCCTGGAATCTAAATTTGGTGCTGTCTCAACTTATGCTTCCCTCCTTTGAGCCAGCGTCATCTTCTGAAGTTTCTTTCTTGGAAGACAATTTTCTTGGTGGCTATTACCTCGGCGCGCAGAGTTTCTGAACTGCAAGTACTTTTTCAGACCTCCATATCTGGTCTTTCACCACGACAGTGTGTCTCTCAGGACAAATCCTACCTTTCTTCCTAAGGTCTGCTTTCCACCATTCTCAGGAATGTACTCCCGTGAGCCGTCCAGGATTAGGGTGCTTGGGACACTACTCACGTGTAAGAACAAACGGCGAGATTGAACAACTTCACATAAAGAAGTTATGTCCTTACTGTAATATTCCGTGTGAGTTGTTCATCTCGCCTTTGTTCTTACACTCCCTCCCACCTTCCCCCTCCAGGTTCTGGAAGAACAGGTATGACTGGTGGTCTCGTTGGTCTGACTAGTGTCCTCCCAGCCAGAATATCTCTTAGCTAATTGTAAATAGCTGTATACAAATGTGCATATTGTATTTTTGGTGCTTAGTTGTATTTTTTATTGCTGGGTTCAGCAAACTAGATCTGGGGTTGGTAGGAGAGCATCATGGGATAGGGAATGTGCCACGAGCTACTCAAAGATCTTGAGCTTGGAAAGTGTCCGATTCGGAGCCGATGGATCCCACGT
Source organism: Protopterus annectens (assembly GCF_019279795.1). NCBI lineage: Eukaryota > Metazoa > Chordata > Ceratodontiformes > Protopteridae > Protopterus > Protopterus annectens. Next base: position 1,635,123,205 of record NC_056726.1, on the reverse strand, counting down.
ACCCACGTGTAAGAACAAAGGCGAGATGAACAACTCACATGGAAAGTTATGGTAAGAATATAACTTCTTTTTATTATCTGTCAAACCTCCGTATATGATTTTTCATAAAGACAGTGTTTCACTTCGTACTAATTCTTCTTTTTGCCTAAAGTGGCCTCAGAAACAAATATCAACCAGTAAATCAGTTTACTAGTTTTATTTCCAAATTTTCAGAACAGGGATGAATATAAATTGCATTTGTTAGACATGCATAGACAGCTACATTTCTCTTTACACAAGACTAAAGCCTATCACCCATCTGACCATTTGTTTGTGTTCTTTGCTGTGCCTTTTCTTGGCAAACTGGTTTCTTAGGTAACTGTTGCTAGATGAATTTCCCTTTGTATCCTTCAGGTTTACAAAGACAAAGGTATGTCCCTTCTGGGTAGGATAAATGCCCATTCTACCTGTTCCATGGCTACGTCAGCTGCCTTTTGGTCTAGAGTGTCTTTGGACGATATTTATTCGGCAGCTACTTGGTCCTCATCTCACACCTCCATTTCTCATTATACATTGGACATGGTTTCTAGAGGGAGAGCATCCTTTGGCCCCGCAGTGCTCCAAAATATTCTCCCATGAGGGCCACCCAAGGTTTTTTGGTAGCTGGGGACTCTGTCCCACAAGTTGATGATCAAAGGAAGTCAACTACTTCAGATAAAGAAGTTATATACTCACCATAACATTCCATATGAGTAGTCAGATATTTGTCATCAACCATCTCTCCCTCCTTCCCCCGGACCTTCTCTTTTTGTTTCTGCATTGGCAGGCAGGAGAGAGCGCCTTTGTGGCTCTCCTCTTTTTTCTTTGGTTAGTGAAGGTTATTGGATCGGCTTTATGTGAGGGTTATAGCAAATTCGATCTGAGGGAAGGAAGGAGATGGAGGGGTATTATGGGTAAGGGGAGGAGCTTGGATCTCGAATCAGATGCTGGTGAAACTGCTGTCTCGGATCTGATCCAGAGCCAACACCACAGGTCCATGACAAATGAAGTCTAACTACTCAGATGTAACATTATGGTGAGTACATAACTTCTTTTTATAATTAGATCTGCAGTGCAAGGAGAAGTGGTTTGAGTGGAGTGCTGCTTGTTTTTTTATACATGATTTCGACTGGCATTTCAGTAATAGGTTCATAGGTTGGTACTCGGCTATCGGCCCCTAGGGCCTATACAAACCTAGCCATAACAATTCCCTGGCTATTTCTTCCCACACTATTTACTTCCCTGGACCCCTGTCTAGCAGGGCGACTGACGTGATCCTGGGGTGAATTTCCTTTCTCCCATCCAATCGTCATGGTTCCTTTTGAAGAGGGCCAAAGAGGTGCTCTTCTTGACATGTATGGGCAGTCTATTCCAGAGTCTGGGGAGTCTCTGGGTTAGGAACCTATCCCTCCAGCATGTTTTGTTTATTGTGATGACAAGGTTTAGATCCCTGGAGTGTGTGGCTCTGAGGGATTGGGATTTCTTTAAGAGTAGCATGTCCAACATGTTTTTGTAATGTATTTAAAAAATTATTTATTTTTTCATGCCCAACCTTTTTGTTTCCATTTGGATATTAAGTAAGCTGTCATGTAGCCAATGCATTGAAATATTTTTTTCTTCTCCACTTCACTTTGTTTTTATTGGACTCATAATAACGGTTTGGAACCTAGGGCAGCTTATTTAAAGTCCATTGGGGACGAAAACGCGGATGGTTAATAAAGCGTTCATTTTGTGAAGAGATTGTGTGGTGCATTAAGCTTCTCAACTCCTTTTTGACTCCTTTTTGGACTTATTGGTTTTTGTGGGGGAGTTGACCGTTTTGTGGTTTTCAGCGTATTTAAAGTCCCATTTTTTGTGTGGTTTTGAACATAGCTCCTCCCCTTTCTATTTGGCCACACCCTTTTCGGTTGGCCCCACCCATTCAGCTGTCTCCTGCAGCCCTCCCACCCCTTGATTTGAAGTCACCAGCCGCCACTGGACAGAGCCCATTTTCAGCGGAGGCCTGGGAAGAAACACTGCAGATGCATGGCTATTGGAATGTGGGAGGAAACCTGGAGCACCCAGAGGAAACCCACATGAATTCAGGGAGGACGTGCGGACTCCTCACATAAGGCACCCAGCTGAGAATCGAACCAGAGAACCTCTTGCTGTGAGACAACAATACTAATTGCTGCACCACCCAGTGTCAGCCTTGCATGACACGTTGCACCTTGACACAACACCAGAATCACTTGAATGTATTTGTTGTTTAGGCTCAGAAAGCGTCTCTGTTGCTATAACCTATCCTAGTACTTGCCTGTAGTGTGCACTTCCAATCGTGGCTGCCTTCACCTGAATATGCAAGCTCTGTTTAACCATTCAAATAGTTTTCCATAGGTGTATCGTACATCAGAAATTTTTAAATGAGGTCTTGTAGATTGGAAATTTTTAAATGGAGAAGTTCCAGACTGTTCCTTAGCTCTTCTTTGTCTAATGTGGACTCTGAGCTTTCTTTGAATCAGTCTATTATATTGCCTGTCTTCTTTCCAGAACAGAAAAACAAGAGGAAACAAAAATGTATGCTCAGTCTGTCAACTTCAAGGATGGGACTGGTCGCTACCAGGTTCCCATATGGTAAACAGAGCTCCTTCCCACGGTTTGAGCTCCTCCCCTGTCTCCCACAATGCACTACTTCTCCCTGTTTACCTCAGCCTCATTTGCCACGGTATAGAAAAGAAACATTCTCCACAGTTCTTTGAATTTTTCATTATTTTACCATAGTGCCTTCTCGTTCTTTGTCATATTTATAGTTGTGGTAGTATATTGTAAATGCTAAAAGTTACTTGTAAGCTAGTTTTCTGTTCTGTCCTACGTAAGGGCCTATGAGCCTGTTCTGTCAGTAGGTAAAGAAATACATTTCTTTGAGTATCATGTTGTTTGTGTCTCTTTGGTTGGTGATAGTAGTTGGATTTTCCTTTTTTTTTTTTTTTGATGATGCAATCACCAAAGACAAGATGGCCACTGTGGCTCGCCCCACAGGACATCCACAAGCTTTGTGGTTTGCCTGTGGCCAGCTCATCTAATAGAGCTTTATGCTATTGGGATACTTTTGGCTGTTAACTGTCTCTAAGTTGCACAGGGGCAAATGTAAAAATCTTTCTTTGTAGGGAAGTTCAGTGTGGCCCAGATGACTTCTCAGTTTCCACTTCCTTGTGTTATACTCTTTTTCACTTCTCTCTTCAACATGGGGTCCAGCTCCACTACTATTAAAAGAGCACTTGGCAGGAATTTCCAACAAGGCTTTAGTTTTCAAACTTTTAACTTCTCAAAAGGTATAGAAGGCCTTCCTAAAGGAAACCTACTTATTATATCCTCCCCTCAAGGATCTTCCCCACCTTGGAACCTTAATCTTATATTGGAGAAATGAACCCACCCCTCTTTTGAGCCAGCTAACTCATCTGAACTCCTTTTCTTATCTTGAAAAACTACGTTTTTGTAGTAGTTATTTTAGCCAGAACTTTAAACCCTTTCCTGTTGACTCCTTATCTGGTCTTTCACAAAGTTAGAGTTTCTCTTCAGACTGATCCCACCTTTTTACCCAAAGTATCGATCAATCCTTGTATCTCCCAGTCCTTTTTCTGATGTACTGCAACAAAGGTGAGTACTTACTTCATTGTGTGGATGTACATAGTCAATAGAAATTCTGTCTGCAGTTTATGAAACAATTTAGGAAGTATAACCATTTGTTTATCTCTTTCTGGCCACTGAGATTGGGTCAAAAAGCATGTAACTGCAGCAGCCCCTATGCTGTCTGATTGTTTTCTTCATCTGTGCCTCATCTAATATACCCTTTCGTTTTAAACTGAAGGCAAACTGCATGAGATCAGTAGCATCATCTTCTGCCACCCTCAGAAGTTCTTCTGTTGATGATGTATATATTTTGGATACATGGACTTCATTGTATACCTTTTGTGAAGAAATACAGTTGCATGTGGTATCTCAGTCAAGGTCTTCCTTTGGGGCCGCCATACTCCTTGGTGTTATATCACAGTGCCATCCAGAATGTTAACTGGAGACCATTTCCATCCTTGAAATGGAAATACTGGATAATTAAGGATATGATGGTTATGTACTTACTTTAGCAGGGGTCTGTATTATAACATCGAAGTCTTAAAACTTCGAATGTTGTAATATCGAACCCATTCGATCGAAACACTAGAAAACCGAACAGTCAGAATAGTGAATTTTTCCCCAGGGAAAAATTTACTGTTCCGACAAACATACACACAACACAAGCACACCAAAATAAATAATCCACACACATACACTTCACAAAACCTTATACTAAACCAGACATACACCACTAGCTATCCACTTACCTTAACCCAACCCTAACCCTAAGGTCCCTGACTATCGCACACTCACCTTACCTGCTCCCTAACCCTAAAGTCCCTATCACACACTCACCGTACCCGCTCCCTAATCCTAAAGTCCCTATCACACACTCACCTTCATTTGCACACTTACCATAACCTGCTCCATAACCTTCGCTCCAGTGTCGAGGAAATAGCGAAACTGCAGAAAGTATTCGGTGTTCTGCAGCTTCGCTATTTCAAGCATTCGCTGAATGGGGTTCGATATTATAACATTCGAAATTTTAAGACTTTGATGTTATAATATAAACCCCTTTAGCAGTGGGTCTTGATTATCCATTTTCATCCACTTCACTAAACCCTCTCTCTACCCCCTTCCAATTGTCACCTTACTGCTCCTGGCAAACCTGTGGCTGTCTGAGGCCTGTCCGATAGATGACTTTAGATTTCTACTGTAATGGAGCTGGGATTACCAGTTAAAGTCACAGACCTGATTTGAGATAAATAGGATGGAGTAGTGCATTGCAGGTGACTGGGAGAAGACTGAGCTGTGTAAAGGAGCTCTTTTTGACATATTGGGGCCTGGAGGTGACCAGTTGCATGCTTGAAGGGGATGGACAATCCATCCTTGTGTCATTTTTGGTGGATACACACAGGCAGTCCATATTCATACAGACTGGCAGCCCTTTCTCTTTTCACAGTCTCTTGATAGATGACTCCTCTGAGATATGTGTCTAGCCTTTAATGTTTTGAAAGATCCAACCCTCTTTGACCTCATAATTCTTCACACAACAAATGACACCTCAAATACCCTGTTAAAGGGAGTAAATGTTCAACAGCAGATAGGTAAGACTTGTTGGCGTGGTATATTCATGTCCCAACCTGTCCCTCACCTTGGAACACATTTCCAGTACTTGTCAGAGTAGCACTCTCGTCACCTTTAAAATAAGCCTAGGTAATTGGATGGGCATTCTTGAATTCTCCCCTGGTCTGTATTGTCTTTCCCTCCATGTGGCTAGAAGGATCTTTTGAATGAGAGATTTGGCTGTGCTTGTAATGGTCTGCAGACTGATTGCCTAATACTTACCATAAACCCGTTGAGAGGAGTAAACCAGTGAGAATATGATCAGTTGCTTATATTTCCTATGAAAGGAAAACGGTGTCTTGGCTACTTTTTTATTATTTATTTATTTTTTTTTGTTATTATTATGACAAATGCAGTGGAATGCTATGGGGGAGGTTAAGGATCATTCCACCAAGTCAGCAGCTAATATCACTGTAGCATTCTCTAAAAATGCATTTAATGAAAATATTTTGTAAGGCTGCTGTTTGGATGTCCATTCATGCTTTCTATATAATCTATAAGTTGCATGTCCAGTTTAGATGTAGAATAGGAGTTTATTTGTTATACTGTTTCCAAGGTAAACCATTGCTAGGCAAAAGCTCAGTAATTGAGGGACTCCAAAAGAAAAGTTCCACAACAATCATGCTAATTTCATATTTTGAAACATTAGTTTTTCCACCCCACTTTTATCAATATCAGGGTCACAGGAAGTGTAAGCATTTCTCAGGAAGCACTGGGTATAAAGCTGGAACCATTTGTGGACTGGAATTTACTCTGTCACAGCATACATACGTGTGCACACAAACACACTCAGACACACATACATGTAAATCTACATGTAAGGGGCATTTTGCAGCATCACCACTCCTACCTACCAGCAAGTCTTTTGGTTATGGAAGAAAGCTGAAGCTTTTGTCATACAGAAAGCACACCAGTTGGAAATTGAAGGAGAACTAAGTATTTTGAGGTAGTTTTGCTAACCATTGCAGAAGCAATATGCTTCCCATCATAGAATGTTCAGAAAATATTCAGAGTTATCCCAAACAGATGATTCATTCAGTGCCTTTTTTCTGCTATGATACATTGTTACTGTTCTGCTAGTGGACATGATTTAAATGTGCATTATCTGTAATGGTTAGGAAATTACTACAAACTGTAGGGTTTAATAAAAGTAAGCCAGGCTCTGTTGACTTTGATGGATAAAGCCCTAAGTATAACCCAGGTCCCCCAAGTTTAATTTGTGGATTGGGCATATGCTGGAGCTGACTAGGAAAGAGAAAAGTGAAGGTGTTAAGCCCATTTATCTCTTTCAAGGGGGGTGGGGCTTATGCCCAGGGTGCACAATTTATAACACTTTCCCAGGGCATGGGATAAACATTCACGGTATGCAGAAGACAGGATATTTGTTTTTGTGGACGTTAGAGACAGTCCTGTGCTATGCCCATTGCACATTTTCCAAAATGAATGCATATTGGATATGTATGGGGGTGGTGTTAGAGCTGTAGAGAGAAAAACTTGGTCCCTGAGTGAATAAAGGGTCCATTCATGGTTCAGTTACACCTCTCCCCTAGGCTGTAGGGAGTTAAAAATAAACCAAATGAGCAGCCAGGGAGTATGGTCCATAGTCGTGGGAGACAAAAGCAAAAAAAAAAGAAATAGTTAAAAAAGTAGAACAGATTTACCTTGGGCCAAGTCAGCTTGTCCTTAAGGAATGGACTTGCAGTTTGAAACCATCTTTATCCTTTCTTTTTCACTCAATGAATCACTAACTGTACACTAACATGCATTGAAGTAATTGTCTCAAGTGAGACAGAGTTTGAGTGATGTATTACAAGTTGTTTGTAGAATATTCTTGTGTTAGAGTGGTCATTTACTTAAAATTAAAAACACTTCTCAGTCGGCAAAAGCTGTGTATCACAAGAGGCCTGTAGCAGCTGGATGGTGTTATGCTGGGAAAACATTGATGCAGGGGCCAAAACATAAATAAACAAGCACAAGTCTGTGCTTAGGACTGTCATTCACTTGGTGTCCACAAAACTGCTTAAGAGATCTCCTCTGAGAGTTTTAGTGATTAATTACCTTTCACATGAAAGTTATTTGAGTGGATTTGATTAGGATGTAATTGAAGATGGATGACCAGCAGCTTTTTACTCTTACTACCCTGGTTGCTTTAATGGTTGACAGTGTTTATTGTTTGTACTCTGTATAAAAGCATGCTGATTAAAATTTGGTGTGTATCCAGACAAAAAACATTTAATAACAACCATCTTGCATGTGTAGCCAAATGTACTTGCTACTGCGGACTTGCTGCTAGCAATGGTACATAGCAGTGCTGCAAAGTTAATTTTCAATATAGTTATGTAATACTTTTAAGGCAAACATAGGTATAGTTTTAGAAAGTAACATTCCCTAAATCTCTGCTAGAGTTGTTTCTTCATAATTATTCAAATTATTAAACTTTTTTCAAGGCTGTACATTTTAATATGCATAAAGGTATGCTATTTATGTGAAAACAAGCTCATGATTTATAAGAGGTTTCCTTCAAACTGTAGCCAGAAGGCTGGATTTGTTAGTTAACCAATATGATTAATTGTCTGAGGAAGCTAATTATTGTTTTTATTTCTGTTTTTCACTGTGTGATTTTCCTTAACTTCTTTAAAACCATTAAACAGAGCTTGCATGTCTGCTTTTACCATTAATGGACTTTTGCAGTATTTATTAGCAGAGTATTCACTGTAGTACCCATCCAGATGTTCGTCGTGTTTCACTGTTGCAGTCATTACTCTTGGGTTATCCTGCTGGCAGGCTACCCTCAGTCGGCCAGAATTCCAAAGTCTAGGTCCAGTGTCGGTTACTTTTGCCCCTTCCCTGACGTCAGTGCACCAGGGGTATAAAAGATGCAGCCGATGCCATTTTCTTCAGTCTTTCTTGCCATGCTGTGCCTGAAGCAAAAGCAGTTCGCAAGTGCTGGTCGGCCGACTCCTGAGATTTTCAAATCCGAATTTCAGAACCGAAATCTTCATTAAAGCTAAGTACCCCATTGGGGAAACTTTTTTCTTGCTTCAGACCGATGTCAGAAAAAGTCAACAATTGTATTTCTTGTGGGAAGCAAATACTTCATAAGGATTTTCACTCTTACTGTATTCCTTGCCTAGGCCCTGATCACAACGTTGCTAGCTGTCGGTTTTGTGCTAGATTTAACCAATGCACTATTAAGTGTTGGTTCGATTTTGCTTTTCATTACTTTGGCCGAAGATTTAATTATATAATGCCGTCGGAACAGCTGACGACCGGAGTTTACAAAAAATGCAAGGAAAAGGATAGGCATCCGACGTCCAAAACCGACGACGAGGCCTCTGCTAGGCCAGTCGCCGGTTCTCAGTGAGGTGCTTTCGGAGCCCCTGGCGCCCGCTACCTCAGAGCCACAGGCCGCTTCCGACTCCCACGTGGAGCCGATTGGGCCTCTGGAAACTCAAGGTATTGGGCACTCAGAAATCATTCCCTCAGATGGGTCCGGAGCCGCTGAGCAGGCATCAACTTCTGAGGGTGTCTTCAGACCTACACAGCTATATATTAAGCCATCTTCAGCTTCAAAGACCAAGACTAAAGCAGCTCTAAAGACAAAAAAACAAGTACAGCATTCTCCTTCTCAGACTTCCATGCCTAAAAAAACAGATGCTCAAAATGGCCGAAGACCTAATTAGTTTGATCAGGGGCTCCCATCCCCCTCCTGATAAGAGGCCTAGGCAAGAGACAGAGTATGATTCTTCTGATCAGGTTTCTGTTTCCTCTGACTCCTCTTCTGAACAGGATTATTCCATGCTTCCCTATGAGGATTCTGATGCTGAAGAATCCATTCCTTCAGCCTCTCCTCCTGAGGTTTATTCTTTTGGGGAAACCCTGCATACCATGAGGGAGCATTTCCACTGGGAGAGCCAAGATGATTCTGAATCTAAGAAAAGGCTCAGAGACTTTCTGCTACTTCCTCAACACAGACCTCTTGCTATTCCACCTGTTCTGGACATTGTAGATGATGTATTTTCAGAGTTCGGCCTGTCCCCTGACTCTTTACCCCCTGCACCTGCTAAGCCAGACAGATACTACAGGGTCCCGGATTCTCATAAATTCCTATATAAAAACCCCACTGCTGACCCAGAAACTATATCTCCGGGTCCCAAGGGGGTTAAAGCTTCCACTTCAAAAAACCCTATCCTCTCTGATAGGGATTCTAGGGCTCTAGACAGATGGGGGAAAAAAGTCTACATTTCTGCTACCCTGGCTGTAAGGGCTTTAAATTGTCAGTTTCATATGCTTAAATATCAGCAATATTTAATGTCACTGCTTAAACAGAAAATGTTGACAAATACTGAATGTTCAGAGAACAAGGAATTGCAGGATTTATTGCATGCAGCTGAACAAGTGGGAAAGCATACTTTGCAATGTGGTTATGATTCACTGGAGGCCTCTTGCAGGGCCGCTGTTACAGGTTCTGTTATTAGGAGGCATGCTTGGTTAAAGGAACATAATCTGCCTGATCATGTTAAAGCAAAAGTATTAGATGCACCATTACAGCATGATACTTTGTTTGGTACCAAAGCAGAAGAGGTGTTAAAAAAATGGAGAATAAAGCAAAATCCATGCAGACAGTCAAGGATTTCTTACAGGTACAGCCACCCAGGTTTAGCAGGAACTGGCCCTCTAAAAATTGGTCCTTTCCAGTGTCAGACAGCCCACAAAGAGGCAGATACAGGCATCCCAGAGGCAGCTCTCAGCCCCAAGGCTCATACAGGCCTAAACAATGGAGTGCTCTTACCTCCAAAAGCGGAGAAGACAAATCACAACCTTACAGGAAATAGTCCTAATGACTTTCCTCTTCCAGATCCAAGCGCTTTTCTTTTGGCAGCCCCCTTAGGGGGAAAACTAGCAATTTTTTCATCAAATTGGCAAATGGTTACCCAAGACAAATGGGTCCTGAACGTAGTGTCCCAAGGCTACAGGTTCCATTTTCACACCCTACCAAGGTCAAAAGGTATACCAGACCTGCCACACAATTAATGGGCAGAGGCACAAAAACAAATTACAGCCCTCATGGACATGAGGGCCATTCAGCAAGTACCACAACAAGAGCAGGGGCAAGGATTTTACAACAGACTCTTTCTAGTACCCAGAAAGGACAAAACCTGGAGACCAATACTGGACCTGTCTATACTAAATACGTTTCTGGAAGTTCCAAATTTCAAGATGTTGACTCTACTGCTCATGCTGGGCAAGAAGGCTTGGCTCGTAACTTTGGACCTAAAAGAGGCATACCTGCATGTCCCAATCAGACAATCTTGCAGAAGATACCTCAGATTCATAGCTGGCTCAGTGCATTACCAATTGTCTGCACTGCCCTTTTGCTTATCCACTGCGCCCAGGGTTTCACAGAATGCCTGGCACCAGTAATTGCGTTTTGCAGGTAAAAAGGAATTCAAATATATCCCTACTTGGACGACTGCCTATTTCAAGCAGAGAACAAAACATTCTTCTGAAGCATCTGGCGTTTGTAAAAAGATTACTAATTGGCCTAGGGTATGCAGTAAACGAAAAGAAATCAAAACTGGTGCCCTCCCAAGAAATAATATTCCTGGGTGCAAGCTTAAACACAACTGCCCAGATGGCTTATCTCAAGCCAGACAAACAAAAGCAACTTTCTACTTACTTCAAGAAATTGGCAACAAAAACACACTTATCTGCAAGGAAAATCCTGCAGGCCTTAGGTTTCATGGCATCTTGCATTCCACTAATTCCATATGCCAGACTGCATATGAGGAAACTACAATGGTATTTAAAAAGTGTTTGGACTCAGCATTGCCACAGCCTGGAGACAGTAATTGAACTCATTCCCGGCCTGCAACAGGAGTTTCGATGGTGGGCAGAAGCCTGTCACCACAACAAGGGTCTGCCATTCAGATTACCCACAGCCAGACAGACACTGACAATGGACGCATCAGATTATGCCTGGGGGGCCCAAATGGCAGGAAAATGTATTCAGAGCACATGGCCTGCAAACCAGATGCATCTTCACATCAATCAAAGAGATGCTAGCTGTTCAAAATGCCCTGACAGCTTTCAAGAACCTGCTTCATCCAGGACAGTTACTGATAAAGACAGACAACACTACGGTCATATGGTACATAAACAAGCAGGGAGGTACACAATCCTACCCCCTCTGCAGGCAAGCAATGACTTTATGGAACACAGCATTGGCTTTTCAAGTTCACCTGGAAGCACAATTCCTGCCAGGAAAAACAAATACTCTGGCAGACGAACTAAGCAGAAACCTCATTGATCCCCACAAATGGAAACTGGATCCACAAGTCTTCAGCATGATAATAAGGATATGGGGATGCCCAGACATAGATCTATTTGCCTCCCCTCACAACTGCCAATTGCAGAGATTTTGCACAAGAATTTATCACAAGCAAGCATGGAAGTGGACGCCCTATCCATCAGCTGGAAAAATCTCACAGTATATGCTTTTCCCCCACTGCCTCTCCTTCCCAGGTTACTCCTAAAGGTCAGACAAGAGAAGCCAAAAATGATACTGATTGCACCAGACTAGCCCCGCCAGCACTGGTATCCAATCCTAAAGAGCTTGTCTCAAAGTCCAGCATGGATATTTCCTCAAACTTCTCACTTACTGACCCAACAAAACAATCAGATCCTGCACAGCCAACTCAGGATCTTAAATCTGGCAGCATGGCAGATAATGTAGCCATTCAGAACACTCCTCTTTCAAAAGCTGTTATGGATGTTATCTTGGAGGCCAGGAGGCCCAGTACCAGAAAATCTTATGCGGAAAAATGGAAGAGATTATGTGCTTGGAACCAGGGACAGGGCAGTGATACGTGTGTACCAAATATTCCTCAGATTTTACAATACCTAACTGAGATGCTGAACAAAGGCCTTTCTTTCTCATCAATTAAGATTCATGCCTCTGCCATTTCAGCCCATTACAATACGGAACCACCTCTTTTTTCTCATCCTTTAATAAGGCAGTACCTCAGAGGGGTTAAAAACATTAGACCTCCAAGGAGAGCACCAGTTCCGGCCTGGGACCTCAATTATGTTTTGGAAAACCTCACACTGTCTCCTTTCGAGCCAGCATCAACAGCAGATATAAAATTCTTATCCTGGAAAACAGCTCTGCTCCTAGCAGTAACCTCTGCAAGGCAAGTCTCGGAGTTACAAGCACTCATGGCTGTGGAACCTTTCATAATTTTTCATCCAGACAGGGTTTCTCTGAGGAGAAACCCTACATTTATGACTAAGGTGGTGTCCAGTATGGCCCTTAACCAAACCATTCACTTGCCTACCTTTTATCCTAATTCACAGAACAAGGGTGAGAAAATTCTGCATTCTTTGGACATACACAGGCAGTTACGCTTCTACTTGGACAGAACTAAAGCTTTCAGAAAGACTGAGCAACTTTTAGTGTCATATGCTGCAGGATCACAAGGAAAGGCGATCTCAAAACAGACTATTTCTAAATGGATAGGCCATTGCATCCGTTTCTGCTATTTTGAACATGGCAAATCAGTGCCTAAGGGCATTAGGCCTCATTCCACCAGAGCAGCAGCCACTTCCACAGCCTTCCTCAGAGGAGTACCAACAAAAGATATCTTAGATGCTGCAACTTGGAGTTCAGTGTACACCTTCACAAAGCACTACCACTTACCTCTTTACTCTAAGTCCAGATCAAGCTTTGCCACTGCAATTCTGCAGGGCCTCTTAGCCTCTCCTAACCCTATTTCGCCCAGCCGCCCTTCCTCAGCTTTGGGATTCAACTCAAGAGTAATGACTGCAACAGTGAAACATGATGAACATAGTACAGTTGTGTACCTACCATAAATGTAGATGTTCGAGTGTATTCACTGTTGCAGTCCAGGTTACCCACCCGCCATCCCCCTTTTCTTTGCTGGGACTTATCTGCACTTCTCTGTCCTATACAACCTATTTGCTGTATTTGCTTGTAGATGAAGGAAGTGTTATTTTTGTGCATGCATTTTTATTGGCATATTTTTCAGCCTACCAGTTTGGGGGCACCTGACATCTGGGGCAAGAAAAACTGAAGAAAATGGTGTCGGCTGCATCTTTTATACCCCTGGCGCACTGACGTCAGGGAAGAGGCGACAGCAACCGACGCCAGACCTAGACTTTGGAATTCTGGCCTACTGAGGGTAGCCTGCCAGCAGGATAACCCAAGAGTAATGACTGCAACAGTGAATACACTCAAACATCTACATTTATGGTAGGTACACAACTGTACTTTTTCAAGATATTGAGGTGTTTTATATTTCTGCCATTCATTCCATGCTTTTTCTCTGCCTTGCATTATTATTCTGCTGGTTTTGGGTAGCCAAATTGCATTATTTGTTTTCAGTCTCTTCCTTCTAGGAGGTACAAGGCTGTTGAATTCAATTACAGCATTGTCCAAGGGGAGGATTTTTTGGACGTTCCGGTTAATAGATCGTGTAGTAACGAATATTTTGGGGTTAAACTTGAAAGGGTTGTGTGTTTTTTGTAAATATGCTGTTTAACTGGATGTGTGAGATGTCTAGTTGTATAGATTGGGAGATGATCACTGAGAGAGTCTGATATTGTACATGTGCTGGAACATTTGCTAGGGTCTGATACTAGCATTCAGTCTAACAGAGAATTTGATGCCTTCCTATAATGTGTGGGGACATTAATTAGTCCTGTGAAACCATATAAGTTCATGTTAGATGTAGGGGAGTTAATTTATGTCCAACCAATTGACGTTCACAATGTAGGATTTCATCCAGTATAGCTGTGTTGTTGCCAGGAGGGATCTAAAGGACAGTAATGCATATTTGTTTATTTTGAGGAAAGCAATGAGGTTCATAGATTAGTGCTAGACTAACTGCCCTTGTGGGCCATTTTAAGCTTAGCCAATTACCCCACGTGAGAATCAAACTCTGCACCTTGTGTTTGTAAGGCAAACACCTTAACCATTATGTTAAGCTTCCACCTATGTTCATAAATTAGTACAAGGCTAGCTGTCCTTGTGAGTCATTCCAAGCCCAGCCATTTACCTCATGTGAGAATTAAAGATGCACCTAGTGCCTATAAGGCGAACACCTTAACCAGTATGCCAGCGTCCCACCCTAACTTAGTGCTAGGCTAGCTGTCCTTGTGGGCCATTGCAAACCCAACCAATTACCCCGTGTGTGAGTCAAACCCTGCAGCTTGTGCCCATAAGGTGAACACCTTAACCACTACTCCAACCTCCCACCCTTGAAGCTCTGCTAAACTGAATTTTGGTGTTGATTTGCTTTAAGGGGAAATGTGGTAGGTACTGGGAAATGTTAAAGCAGTACTACCTTTTTTCCTCTTTATACGGTCATTACATGTGATATAGCCAGGAGCTATAACTTCAGAGTCGATTATGCTGGGTTTAAGCCAAGCTCCAGTTACAGGGAGAATATCAGGCTTATGTTGGCTGATCCAGGCATGTAGTTCTGCAGTTTTATTTCTTGTAATTATAACATTTATTGCAGCAAAAATTAGATCACCAGGGTTGGGGAATGGCTGTTGCTGAGTTACAGCAGTGCACATGGAACAGAATTGTCTTTGTTTATTGTGATAGGTAGGGCCAGGTTTAGGGTGAATATCTCCTCCCGGAAGGATTTTAATATATTTTAATATTTTGGAGAGGATTCTGCACTGACTTTTGGTTTGGTTTGAGTTGCAGTGCAGTTAATTAGCCTGTATTTGGAATAAAGATGAGGTGCAGTATTAAACAGGTTTGATGCAATGAGCAGAGAGTGTAAAGAAGTAGTATGGACAGGTGGTTGTCACCGAGTTGTAGAGATGTTGCGATATATTATTGAGTCATGGTAGGATGACAGATGGCAAAGGAGCAGAAGAATAGATGATACGCTGAAGAACACATAATTAAATACAGGAATCTGTATTTTATAGATGTCAGGTGCTGGGGAAGTAGCAATGAAGAAGGAAACAATAAGTTACAGGACAGTTGCAGATTCTGTGATGGTGGATTCTGAAAGATGAAAGAGGATAGGTAAGGAGAGGAGTATGTTCTATAAAAGAAGAGAGAGGCAGGTTGTTCTACTTCTGTAATGTAAGGAATAGAGGGGTATTAAAGGCTCTGGCTTGATGTAGTCAAAGAAAGAAAAACGAGGGTTTATTTGGAAAAAGAAAAGGATACAATGTGGAATAGATAGGTACTGCTAGGGAAGGTGTGATGTATAAATGGATATAGTGCAAAGCAGTATGGTAGGGAGAAAGGGAGTTGGGAATGGGGCTAAAAATTGAGAAATAAGGAAGTAAAAAAGAAGAAACAAGTGTATGTGTGGTAGTAGTAGGTCATCTTGGAAGAGCTTTGGAGTGAGAGTCACGAGTGAAATGTGTATATAGGAAGTATAATATTAGAGTAAGAAGGGGTGTGTGGGAATTCAAGGTAGGGAAGCTAAGCCAAATGTAGTGAAGCTGAGCAGAGCGGGCTTTCCACCCTCGGGTCAATTTATAGGTCAGTTTATAAGAGAGAGATTAGCAAAGATTTGCAAGCAAAACAGGTTTTCTGTCATTTCCTGAGACTAAATACCTGGCATGCGCAGTATAGTCTACTGGTCAAGCAAAAGGAGACAGTGGCCAGCTTAATAAGGGGTCCTACAATTTCACAGGGCAGGCATGTATTTAACTGATTAAAGTTGATACGTAGCAAGGTTCTTCATGATACGTATGCGTACATGAAACAATGACAAAAGTCTCAATAAACCTGTAGGTGTAGGGCTTTGTGACAGAGCTTGTGCAATATCAGGATCAGATGTAGTGACCGCTGGCTCTAAAATAATGCTAAAAGTCTCAGTAAACTTGTAGATGTAGGGCTTTGTGACAGACCTCCTGCAATATTGAGGTCAGGTATAGTGACTGCAGGCTGTTCTGTGAAGGAAGATAGTTTTCCTGTCACTAGTTTGAAGTGACTGTGCTGGTAGGGCTGAAGTTTTCTCAGAAAGCATTTTTTTTTCAGTTGGCTAACACCTATGGTTGCTGGATCTTGGAGGTGAAAGCAACTATTTGTAATGGATCATATGTAACATTTCACTAGTGTGTGATGTCCCTTAGGATTGTCTAGCAGTTCTTGTTACTTCTAAATTGCCCCTGAACCCATCAGTCCATACATCTTGTTTTTTTTTTTCTCACTTGGGTCTCATGTCTCATGGTCTGACCTATGTAATATTTATTACAAGGACATCTAAGACCCACAGCACTTTGATAATTTTTATTCCTAGGTGGTTTAAACTCAAACTCATTTATAATAAAAATAGCATTTTTATCAAAGTGCTTGCAAACAGAATAACCCTTACATTCAGCAGATGAGCTCTTATCAGATTTCATGCAAGTATTTACTACATAATCACTTAAGCTAGGAGAGTTATGATACATTTTCTAACTTAGGTTTTTAAATACATTATCTGATCTAATAATATGCTAGTGTTTTTAAAATATGAGCCACTAATGGTATAAAGGTAGTATGCAGTGTAACAAAATAAATATCTTATTTTCTTAACTGATTCTTATTCCACCTGCTGTATCTTCTATTGTGGGTCAAAGCCTGCCCCCTTAGTTGTAACTTTGTCTTAGAGGCTTCCAACTTTTAGTATAGTCCCAATTCAAAAGCCGGGCAACTCTCTCAAATGTATTAATTTATACTGCTTTGTGCCTCCATCCAGCAAACAATCACTTAGGAAAACTGGAGACATCCGGCATAATATCAGCTGATCTGTGATGGGAGTTTTGGATTCATGCCAGTAAAACAAATCTTAACAAAGCACATATAATGAAAAAAAGTTGGAAGTTGGTGAGGGGTTGGGAGTTAGTATATTAGTTTGGGTGTTTACCTCACAAACACAAAGTACAGAGTTTGATTCTCACATTTGAGAGAAATTGGCTGGGCTTAAAATGGCCTGCAAGAGCAGCTAGCCTAGTACTTGAATATGAATGTAAACACAGTAAATCGTAACATGGGCAAATAGAAATGCACAAAAAAAAATCATGTCTCAAAAGTATTGAACCAGAAAAACTGAACCAGTGTGCATGCGCGCTTACACATATTTTTTTTACCTGTGTGCATACTGACCATCACTCCTCCCCTAGTGCATATCAAGACTATTTGAATGCCCTATCTGAAATCATTGTTGTAGTATTCCTGGCATAAGGTTGTTACTGCTGACTGGCCAGAGTGCCAAAGCTTTACCTTCCTAAGTCATGCATTTGATGAATTACCTCAGCTCGTAAGCACAGAGGTATATAGATGGACATAAGTGCATGTATCTCAGACTAGCTCACCACCAGTCAGAAAGCAGGTCTTGCATCTGATGGACTGATTGCCATTTGGTCATTGGTACCATTGCTTAACATGATTGTTTTCTCAGATAAGCACCCTATTGAGGAACCTTCCTTTGCCTTTTTTACTTACACTATTTTTATTCAAATTTGTTACATATCAGTTTATAAGTGTGAGTGTGGAAGGTGGATTTCATACAGGGACTTTGCACACTAAATGCCTTTTTTTCTAGGCCCAGAACATTTTCTATCTTGCTCAATTTGCCAGTTATTCATTCCCCAAACCCTTGGGTTGAGGCTTTCCTCTTCAACACTTGTTTGGAAACTCAGCATCTTAAACACTTGGCCCAGTCCAAGATGGCAGAATCCATATCCCCAATTGTCCATCTTCCACCTAGGAAGAAGCTTAAGAGGTTGAGAACAGACATGCAGCTTAACATTTTGGACTCTGACATACATGCTGAGGTTTCAGAACCCATGGTACGTCAAGTTACTTCTCATTTGCCTGCTACCGAGACCCTGTCAGAAGTCAATATGCCTCCTAGGACGATGCAGATTGTGGCTACGTGTGAAGATCCACATTTCATCATTTCCAAGGGCCCTCATAGTGCCCCTCAAATATTAGTTAGGGAAAAGATCCCAGATTTATAGAAGTTAGGCAGGGTTCCGAACCACTATGCCTCATCTAAGCAGATGCCAATCATAAAAAACTAAAAAAAAAAAGGCTAGACATGTGTCCTCTCCCTCAGCAGCTACAGAGAAGGAATGGATAGATTTCACCCAGGGCTTGTTCAAAGCTGTTATGCCTTTGCAATCATACTCCTTTGGGTTTTAACAACCACAGGCTACACCTCAAAAACTTACTATGGCATCTTCCTCTTCTGAAAGTCAAGATTATAGATTCGGACCACTCTTTAGACTATTCTTCTGAATTGCAGTCTCCTGGACAGATTTCCTTGGATGAAGAAGTTTCCTTGTCTCCAGATTCCCTGATTTGAGGAAGCTTCCTTTGGGAGACTGTCCAGAACATGATGAGACATTTTGAGTGATAATCCCTTCGAATCTCTGACACACACAAGAGATATTACAGCCTCTTGGAAATAGGTACTCCTGCTTCTCTCCAGTCCCTCCTTTACTTGAGGCTTTCCAGGACACTTTCCATTCCACCTTTTCAGCGACTAACTCTCAACCACTGGCTGCAAAAGGACCAGACAGGTTTTACAAGGTGCCTATTGACCTAGAATACGTGTACAGGAATACTGCTGCAGAGCACTCTGCAGTGTTTCCTGCTTCAAATAAAACTTACAAGCTCTTACCTAGTGCTAATGCCATACCTACAGACAAGGATAGTAGGGCTATGGATAAGTGGAGAAAGAAGGTTTACACCTCTTCTACCCTTGTTTTTAGGGCAATTAACTGCCAGACTCAAATAACTAGATATTTGATTTCTGTACTTCAGTCCTTGAACAAAGGTATGCTGGACTGTCCGACTACAGAATCAAAGCAGCAACTGCAGAATCTATTTTACTTGGTCACTCAAATAGTCAGATACAGCATTAAGTCCAGGTTTGATGCTGTAGATTCTTCCTGCAAGGCAGCATCTACTGGGTCTGTTATTCACAGATACACGTGACGTCTTAGCCAGCCTATACCTGAGGATTTCAAGTCAAAACTCTTCAGACTCCCCCTTGGACAAAGACCTGCTATTTGGCCATGAGGCTGCCAGTCAGTTCAAACCTCTCCAAGAACAAAGTAAGGCAGTCAAAGACGGCATGTAGATTCTACTCTCTCTATTTCCTGTATGCCATAAGAACTACCTATCTAAATTTACATCCTTCCTCAGAAGGGACCTAGAGCAACTCAAAAACTGTGAAAACCCCCTAGGAAAAGGTACTCTGACAAACCACATAGGGAACCTTCATCTGGAAATAAAAATCTGTGACTATCTTCACAGCAACCCTCTCCATTGACGCCAGTCCCCTAATTCCTGTTTTCAAAAGACTGTCATGCTCCCTGGCCCATTAGGAAACTGTTATCACAGACTAATGTGTCCTGTCCATCATTTAATATGGTTATGCCATTTTCTGGGAAAATATTCCTCCTCTGAAAGGCATGCCATAGGTCCTCACAACCAGATGTTCATCGTGCATACAGCTGCAGTCATAACAGATGGGTTTTCCTGCCATCAGGCGGGTCCTCGGTCGGCTGAATTCCAAAGTCTAAGTCCGGCGTCGGTTGTCGTCGCTTCTTCCCTGACGTCAGTGCGACAGGGGTATAAAAGAACCAGCCGACGCCATTTTCTTAAGTCTTTCTTGCCGCGCGGTGCCAGAAGCAGAAGCAGTTAGCAAGTGCTGGTCGGCCAGCTCCTGAGATTACAAATATTTTTCAACCGAAGACTTCTTGAAAGCTAAGTACCCCACTGGGGAAACTTTTCTTGCCTCAGACCGATGTCAGACAAAGTTAATAATTGCATTTCATGTGGGAAGCAAATACCGCATAAGGATTTCCATTCCCGCTGTATACCTTGCTTAGGCCCAGACCACGACATCTCGGCCTGTCGTTTTTGTGCTACATTCAACAGACGCACTGTTAAGCGTCGGGCGGAGTTTGCCCAACACTATTTTGGCAAAAAGTTTAATTACAACATGTCGTCGGATACTCCGACTCCAATTTTGAGTAAATGACATAAAGATAAGGACCGACATACGAGGTCCGCGACTTCTACCGACACCACACTAAAGCCGACTACATGTGCTCCGGTTCTCAGCGAGGCGCCTACGCAGCCCCTGACTACCGATGACACTTCATTAGCGGTGTCTTCTGTGCCCGAGGTCGCAGGCTCTTCGGCTCACACCCCGACTACAGATACCGAAGCCACTCTTGGTGGGGAAACTCAGAGTTCAGACAGGCCTGCCACCTCTCAAGGTGTCTTCAGGCCTTCTTCTTTTCCATTAAGGCTTACACTAAATCTAAAGCAGCCATGCATTCTAAAAGACAAGCTCCACAGGGCCCCTCTCAAGGCCCCATGCCTAAAAAGCAGATGCTCAAAATGGCTGAGGATTTGATTACTCTTATCAGGGGTTCTCAACCCCTCGGACAAAGGCCCAGGGTGGAGGATGCAGACCCTTCCTCCGACCAGCCCTCCATTACTTCAGAACATTCTGAGGACCAGGAACATTCTTACTCCCCTTTGAAGATTCTGATTCAGAGGAGTCCATTCCTCTGTCTCCCCTGAGGATTACTCTTTGGGGAAACCTTGCATACCTTGAGGGAACACTTCCACTGGGAAGGCCAAGAGTACTCAGACTCCAAGAAAAGGCTCAGGGATTTCCTCTTGCTCCCTCAGCACAGGCCTCTGGCTATACCTCCTGTCTTAGACATACTAGATGATGTGTATTCAGAGGCCAGCCTTAACCCAGATTCTTTACCTCCAGCTCCAGTCAAGCCTGACAGGTATTACCGGGTTCTTGATTCACACCAATTCCTATACAAAAGCCATGCGGCTGACCCAGAAACTATTTCACAGGGTCCCAAGGGAATTAAGGCCTCCACTGCCAAAAATCCATTACCTTCAGAGAGAGATTCCAGAGCTTTAGAAAGGTGGGGAAAAAGGTATACACCTCGGCCACTTTAACCATGAGGGCATTAAACTGTCAGTTCCATATGTTAAAGTATCAACAGTTTTTGTTATCTCAGTTGAAAAGCAAAATGTCACAACCTGAACAACCAGACTTGAAGGAGTTGCAGGATTTATTGCATAGTGCAGAGCAAGTGGGTAAACATACATTGCAATGTGGTTTTGATGCTTTAGATGCCTCTTGTAGAGCTGCTGTTACAGGATCAGTCATACGTAGACATGCTTGGCTCAAAGAGCAAACCTTACCAGATCATGTCAAAGCTAAATTACTAGATGCACCTCTTCAAAAAGATGTATTGTTTGGTGTTAAAGCTGAGGAGGTATTAAAGAAAATGGAGGAAAAGGCAAAATCAATGCAAACAGTGAAAGATTTCCTACAGGTACAACCGCCACATTTCAGTAGAAATTGGCCTTCAAAAATTGGTCCTTTCCAGCCACGGACAGACCTCAAAGAGGTAGATACAGGCACCCGAGAGGTAGAGGGCAATCTCAAGGATCATTTAGAGGCAGACAATGGCAAACACCTACACCAAGAGGGGTGAGGATAGTTCACAGCCATTCAGAAAGCAGACCCAATGACTTTCCCCTTTGCATGCCAAGCAAGGCTCAAATGGCAGCACCTTTAGGCGGAAAACTGGCATTATTTTCGAAAAATTGGCATATTGTCACAAAAGACAAATGGATCCTGGACATTATAGACAGAGGCTACAGATTCCCCTTTCACACCCTTCCAAAAATCAGAGGTATGCCAAACCTGCCACACAATCAAAGGGCAGAGGCACAAAAACAAATTTCAGATCTCATGGACATGAAAGCTATTCAAGAGGTACCTGCACAAGAACAGAGTCAAGGTTTTTATTCCAGACTATTCCTGGTACCAAAGAAGGGCAAAGATTGGAGACCTATTTTGGACCTATCCATCCTAAACACATATTTACTCGTACCAAAGTTCAAGATGCTCACATTACAGCAGTTTCTTCCCATGCTGGGCAAGGAGTCTTGGCTGGTAACACTGGACCTCAAGGAGGCATACCTGCATGTCCCAATCAGACAAGATTGCAGAAGATACCTCAGATTTCTTGCAGGTTCATCCCATTATCAATTCTCTGCATTGCCCTTTGGCTTATCTACTGCGCCCAGAGTGTTCTTGAAATGCCTGTCATCAGTAATTGCCTTCTGCAGACTTCAAGGGATACAAATATACCCATATCTGGATGACTGCCTGATCCAAGCGGACAGCAAACACACTCTTCTGAAACACCTGGCGTTTGTAATAATGTTGTTGAAATCTCTGGGATACATAGTCAACAAAAAGAAGTCAAGGCTAATACCCTCTCAAACAATAATTTTCCTGGGTGCCAGCTTGGATACAAACACCCAGATGGCCTACCTCACGCCAGAGAAACAAGGGCAATTAACTCAATACTTCAGAAAACTGGCAGCCTTCACCAGGCTGACTGCAAGGAAAATCCTGCAGGCTCTGGGATTCATGGCATCTTGCATCCTGCTAATCCCATGTGCAAAGCTGCATATGAGGAAACTTCAATGGTACCTAAAAAACTTATGGTCTCAACACAGCCACAGTTTGGAAACAATCATACCACTGATTCCATGTCTTCAAAAGGAATTTCTGTGGTGGGCTCAAGCATGCCAAAGAAACATAGGTCTCCCATTCTGCAAGCCTCAAGCAAATCAAGTCATCACAACAGACGCCTCGGACTACGCCTGGGGGGGCGCACATGACAGATCAGTGCATTCAGGGCAAATGGTCACAAAAAGAAAAGCACCTACACATCAATGAAAAGGAAATGCTAGCAGTAATAGGTTCATAGGTTCATGCTAGGCTATCGCCTAGCCAGAGTTGTGTGGCTTTCACCACCCCTTAGGTTGAAGAATACTATACCCATTAGTTTGCCATGCCTCTGTCCAGCAGTGATACAGAGATGATCTCCCATCCACTGGTCAAGATTCCTCTTGAACAGAGCCAGCGAGGTGCTCTGTCTCACATGGACCGGGATTCTGTTCCACAGCATAGGGAGTCTCTGGGTGATGAATCCGTCCCTCCAGCACATCCTATTTATATCCGTGTTGAGGTTTAAGTCTCTTGCTCTTGTGGCTCTGGTGGATTTGGATTTTTGAGGTGGAGCATGTCCATTAATTCGGTTGGACATGGCCTTGTATGTCAGGCACAGGTCACCTCTGAGCAGACAGTATGCACTGAATAGAGCTGGAGTTTCTTCAGTCGGGCAGCATATGGCATATTTTGCCCTGAGCCTTTATCCTTTTGGTGAGGAACTTTTGGGGTCTTTCCAATTGCTGCAGGTGTCGGGTAAGATACATTCCGGGCATTGTACCCAATCATTGATCTGATAAGTGAAGAGTACAGGGGAACAATGACCTCCCTTGATCTGGATGTGAATCCCTTCATAATCAGGTGGGCAATGTAGAAGGTCCTCCTAACCACTTTGGCAGTGTGAGTGTCAAAAGAAAGGTTACTGTCAACTTGGGTCCCCAGATCCCTGATAACCTCTTCTGTGCTTAATGGATTGCCACCTATGTGGTAACTTGAGGTTACCTTGTTTTTACCAAAGGGTATGACTATACATTTTTTGGCGTTTAGCTTAAGGCCATGGCTCTGGCACCAGTTATCCATTTCTGAGAGACCTCTCTGAAGGATATCTGTGTCTGATGGATTTTCAACTATGGCGCCCAGTTTGCAGTCATCTGCAAACTTTGTCAGCCACAATCCTCCTATGTTTGCCTGCACTTGAAAAAGTAGATGCGAACAAGAGGGAGCCCAGGACTGAGCCTGTGGGGACACCGCCCAGACGGCTTGGAGTCTGACATGACACCAGCAACTCTAACCCTGTGGGTTCTGTCCTTGAGCCAGTTTGCAACCCATCTTGTGACATATGGGTTTACATTTAAGCTGGTGAGCTTTTCTATGATACCCAAGTGGGGTATTGTATCGAAAGCTTTTGCAAGGTCAAGGTAGGCTGTGTGAACTGCCTTACCTCATCAATGGCCTTGGTGACTGTTTCAAAAAGTCGACCAAGTTCAAGAGGCATGATCTGCCCTTGACAAGCCGAATTGGGTAGGATCCAATGTCTGTAGGTCCCCTATGTCTTTATTTATGAGTTCCATTATGATCCTCTCCATAGCTTTGCAGACCAGGCTTGTTATTTATGGTAATTATTAGGGTCCGTAGAAGAAGCACCGCCTTGGAGGTGTGGGACCACATGCCGTCGCCCACTCTTTGGTCACGTATCCTGTGGGTAGGGCTAAGCTAATTATACCAGGGTCCGCACCGCCTACCGCTTTAGGAGTGGGATCACAGCTGCCGTGACGCCACTTGGGTATTGATCCTGTGGTAAGGCTAAGATTAAACAGCAGCCTTATGTGTGGGTTTAGTTCCTCATTGAGTTCAGGTAGCACACAGCCGGGACACCATCCGTCCCATTGATGCTGTGTTTTTAGCTTTAGAGAGAGCAGCTCTCACCTGGGCATTTGAGATGATTGGGAAGCTACACTCTGCTGGGATAGATATTTCTCTTTTTGGGGGGAGGGGGAGAAATTTTCACTGAACCTGTCTGCCAGTATGTTTGCAATGTCTGTGGGTTCAGTGATTTTTGTATCATTTTGGACTAATTCTGAGCATATCTGGGAGTTTCTACCCAGATTTCTAACATAGCTAAAGAAGGCCTTATGATTGTCTTTTGAGTCCTTGGCCATTTTTCTCTCAAAGTTGGCCTTGGATGATTTAGTTTTTTACTAGTATTGATCAAAGATGTCTTCCTTTTTAGGATTTGCTCTATCTTGTAGTATCTTTCTCCTCTTGTTGTAAAGTTTGTTTATGGCTGGAGTCCACCAGATCGGGCGTTTGCCTTTGGTGGAAAGGGTCTTGATTTTATTTGGGATTGCTTGATCCATGCAATCCTGGAGGGTGCTCGAGAGCATTTGTGTAAGGGATTCAGCGTGGGTTGTGGTTTCCAATGGCTCAGGGGCCTTGAAGGATACCACACCAGTCTTAAGAAGTGTGAAGTTGGCTTTTGAGAAGTTCTTCACTGTGGTCTTTTGTTGGGGTGGGGTGGGATGTG
Source organism: Protopterus annectens (assembly GCF_019279795.1). NCBI lineage: Eukaryota > Metazoa > Chordata > Ceratodontiformes > Protopteridae > Protopterus > Protopterus annectens. The sequence goes on along the minus strand of NC_056726.1, from coordinate 1,635,097,885 downwards.
GATCTCCAGTGAGATTAGTTTATGGTCTGATCTCACCAATGAGGGATATACTTCCGGTGTGGAGCATTTTGTCCCCATGTTTGTGATGATCAGGTCTAGTATATTTTCACCTCTTGTGGGAATGGTGACAAGTTGTTCCATAGCATTTGAGTTTATGAACTCCAAGAACCTTTGGGCTAGGGTATTGGGGCTTGAGTAATGTTCCCAGTCTATGTTTGGGTAGATGAAGTCACCCAATATGATGGTGTTTGGAAAGACATTTATACTCTCCAGTGTCTTCAGGAAGGCTGTGTGGGGTTCCTGAGTTTGAGAGGGTGGCCTGTAACATGCTACAAACTGTAGAGCAGTTTTGCCTATGGTTAATTGCACCTGAATGGTCTCTGATGATTTGTGAGTTGCCACCAGCCTGGAGGTGTGGGTATCCTTGATGAATATGGATACACCCCCTCCTTTTGTGGTACGGTCCGGGTTTTGGGGGGGAAACGATATGAGATGTAAAAAACCTGAGTGTGGGGTGCTCTCAGGATCCTTGAAAGGCTTTGTTCTGTCCAAATAATTCAGTCACAGCACAGACATCGATGTTCTCCATACTGAGGAGAGAGAGCTTGCTTGATTTAGACTTTAGACATGGCATTGAGCAGCATTACCCTTAGTTTTTTTTTTTGTTTTCTAGTTTTCTAGGGGGGTTTAGAATTTGAGCCTGAAAAAAAACTATGGGGGGGTGGGGGTGGCAAGAGCTTGCCGTAAACGGAAACCCAGGGTACAGGTGCACAAAGCCCCCGCGAAAGCAGCGTGGCTTGTCAAGCATGTCATTCCAGGAAGACAGACATTGGATCCCCTTAGAATGACACCAGAAATTAAGCCAGTTATTAAAACTGATCATTTTGTCTCTGTATTGTGGCATCATTCTTGGTGAAGGTAGGATACTGCTCATAATAAATGCTATTATGGCTTTCAAAGACCTACTGCATCCAGGCCAGCTATTGATAAGAACAGACAACACCACAGTGATGTGGTACATAAGCAATCAGGGAAGAACTCATTCATACCCCCTGTGCAGACTAGCCATGTCCCTTTGGAACACGGCTCTGGAATTGCAAATCCAACTTCAAGCACAATTCCTGCCAGGGAAAGAAAACACACTGGCAGACAACCTGAGCAGAAATATGACAGATCCGCATGAATGGAAGTTGCATCCTCAAGTTTTTACAATGATAATTCAAGCATGGGGAAGGCCAGACATAGATCTCTTTGCCACCCACAGAAATTACCAATTGACAAAATTCTGCTCAAGGACCTTTCATCCACAGGCCTGGAAAGTGGACGCACTCTCTTTCAGTTGGACAACAATGACGGTTTATGCCTTTCCACCTCTTCCACTGCTGGCCAAAGTTCTATTAAAAGCCAGAGCAGACAGACCAAAGATGATTCTCATTGCTCCAGACTGGCCAAGACAGCACTGGTACCCACTCCTGAGGAGCCTGACGCATTCCCCACCATGGATCCTGCCTCTAATGCCTCTTCTACTGACTCAGCACAACTTCAAAACTCTTCACAGTCAGCTGAAAACACTCACTCAAGCAGCATGGAGGATTCCTTAAATTCACAGCAGACCCTACTCTCCAAGGAGGTGCAGGATGTCATTTTGGAGGCCAGAAGGCCTTCTACTAGAAAAGCCTACTCCGCAAAATGGAAACGGTTTTGTGCCTGGAATCAGAAAAAGGGTCAGAATCCTGGAATACTGAATTTACCTCAAATACTACAGTACTAGCCAAGCTGCTAAGCAGTGGACGTTCATTCTCCTCCATCAAAATCCATGTTTCAGCCATTTCTGCAGAGTACAACACTAATCCTCCTTTATTCTCTCACCCTCTCTTAAGACAGTTCCTCAGAGGGGCTAAGAATATAAAACCCCCAAGGAAGCAACCAGTACCTGCTTGGGACCTCAATTTCATTCTAGAAAAACTAACCCTGCCTCCTTTTGAGCCAGCTGCTGCAACAGATCTGCAATATTTGTCATGGAAAACAGCCTTCCTTCTAGCTATCACCTCAGCACGCAGGGTTTCGGAACTACAAGCACTCATGGCTGTGCAGCCTTTCATCATTTTCCATCAGGACAGAGTTTCCTTACGAACCAATCCTTCATTTATGCCAAAGGTAGTATCCAGGGTAGCCTTGAATCAGGCTATCCACTTACCTACCTTTTACCCTAATCCACAAAACAAAGGGGAGAGGCTGCTACATTCCTTGGACATTCACAGACAATTCCGTTATTATTTGGACAGAACAAAGCCTTTCAGAAAATCAGAGCAACTCTTTGTGTCCTATGCTACAGGTGCTCAAGGGAAGCCTATTTCCAAACAGACAATCTCAAAATGGATAGCCCACTGCATATGCTTTTGTTACTCTTTTCATGGTAAAACTGTACCTACAGGCATCAGATCTCACTCCACAAGGGCCACAGCTACCTCTGCAGCTTTCCTCAGGGGGGGTTCCTACCAAAGATATTTTGGAAGCAGCCACTTGGAGTTCTGTACATACTTTCTCCAAGCACTATCACCTACCATTATACTCCAAAACTAGAGCAGGCTTTGCCACTGCAGTCTTGCAGGGCATCCTGGCTCCACCTAGTTCCACTTAGTGCCTATCACCCCTTTATTAGCTTTAGGATTCTACCCATCTGTTATGACTGCAGCTGTATGCACGATGAACATAGTACAGTTTTGTACCTACCATAAATGTAGATGTTTGAGTGCTAATACAGCTGTAGTCCAGGTTTCCCTCCCTCCTTCCCCTCTTGGGACAGGCCTAATGGCTAACACCTCCTCATACAACCTCATTGGGGTATTCTTTTATGGTGTATTTGCTTGCAACTACTGTTTTTTGATTATATTGCATTTGCTTTATTACATAAATTTATGTTTTGCCTTCCTTCTGGGGGCACCTGACATCTGGGGCAAGAAAAACTGAAGAAAATGGCATCGGCTGGTTCTTTTATACCCCTGTCGCACTGACGTCAGGGAAGAAGCGACGACAACCGACGCCGGACCTAGACTTTGGAATTCGGCCGACCGAGGACCCGCCTGACTGCAGGAAAACCCATCTGTTATGACTGCAGCTGTATTAGCACTCGAACATCTACATTTATGGTAGGTACAAAACTGTACTTTATCTCTACTCGCTGCCATTATCCAGGACCTCCTGAATCAGGGCACCATTGAACAACTCCCAAAAGACTTTGTAGGAAAAGGATTCTACTCCAAAATCTTTCTGTTGCCAAGAAAAGGAGGACAAAGTGAATGAGCTATGTAATGTTTGACTGACAGTGAGCAGATAGATAAGTGATGTATAATGTTTGCAAGTACAATTATGTCAACATGATTTGTGATGTATAATGTTTGCAACTAAAATTATGTTAATATGGTTTGTTTTCATTTTATATAAATGTATGATTGCCTATGTCATATGTGATAATTTCATAAAGATGTTTCTTGTTTAAAAAAAAAAAAAAAACAGGAAAGGAGGACAGTAGAGACTCATTATAGACCTTTCTCTTCTAAACACTTTCTTGAAAGTACCAACTTTCAAAATGCTCTTTCTTGCCTTGCATTCTCCCCCAGGCCTTTCTAAAGTCCCTAGATCTGAAGGATGCCTTTTTTTGCACATATCTCTTCATCCTTCATGCAAGAAATTCCTAATTTTTTCCTCTTGAATCCACACCTTTTCAGTTTACCACTCTGCCTTTTGGTCTTTCCACAGCATTAGGGGTGTTCACAAAGTGCCTAGCTCCAGTAGTGGCATTTTGCCGCACCCAAGGAATTGAGTTTTCCCTGCTGGGATGACCTGTTAGCTACAAGCTCTCTCTCCAGGAATCCTCCTTCAGCATCTATATTTCACTCTCCAACTCCTGTCAAGTCTGGGTTTCACAATCAACTTAATCCCACTCCACAAATGGGGAGCGACCATGGACCCCGGGAACTACCGCCCCATTAGCCTGACGAGCCTGGTCTGCAAGGCTATCGAACGTATCATCATGGAACTTATAAACAATGACATTGGTGATTCCAAACTCTGGACCCCACCCAGTTCGGGTTTGTAAAAGGCAGATCATGTCTCCTAAACCTAATAGACTTTTTTGAAGCGGTCACTAAAGCAGTAGATGAGGGTAAGGTGGTTCACACAGCCTATCTAGATCTCGCCAAGGCTTTCGACACCATCCCCCACTCTGGAATTATACATAAACTCACTAAAGTAGGTATAAATCCTATGTCACAAGATGGGTTGCCAACTGGCTCACTGACAGAACCCACACTGTGAAAGTAGCAGACTCCAAATCTGACTTCAGACCAGTGACAAGTGGAGTACCACAGGGTTCAGTCCTAGGTCCTCTCCTGTTTGGTATCTACTTCTCTGAAGTACAGGCTAACACAGAAGGTCTTTGACTAATGAAGTTCGCAGATGACTGCAAACTAGGAGCCATAATCGAAACTGCTAACAATGTGGACATCCTACAAAGGGCCTCACTGAGACAGATGCCTGGTGTCAAAGCCATGGCCTCATGCTCAATGCCAAAAAGTGCATTGTCATCCCTTTTGGTAAAAACTCTGTACCCATGAACTACCACATAGGTGGGACCTTGGGACACAGATGGACAGTAGTCTCAACTTTGATAATCACATCGCCATAGTAGTCAGGAAATCCTTCTACGTGGCACACCTCATCACAAAAGGTTTCTCATCCAAGAAAAAAGAGGTCATTGTTCCCCTCTACTCGTCACTCATTAGACCCATTATAGAATACAGCGCCCCTTTTGGTATGTACCTCACAAGACATCTACAACAACTGGAAAGGCCACAGAAATACCTCACAAAGAAGATTACCAGCCTCAAAACAGATGCCCTACGCAGACCGTCTCAAAAAACTCCAGCTTTACTCCATCGCATATCGCCTACTCAGAGGTGATCTCTGCCGAACATAACAAAGCTATGTCAAACTCAGGGCTATTGGACATGCTCCACTTAAAGAAATCCCAATCCCTCCAAGCTTACATGCTCTAGGGACCTAAACCTTGTCACAACAATGAACAGAACATGCTGGAGGGATAGGTTACTTTCCCAGAGATTTCCCATAGTCTGGAACAAACTACCTATCTATATCAAACAAAGCTCCTCATTAGCACTCTTCAAGAAATATCTTGATGATTGGATGGGAAATAGGAAATTCACCCCGGGGATCACTTCTGTGGCTCTGCTCGACAGGGGCACAGGAAAATAATTTTCTTGGGTGGTGAAAGCCAGGGTACCTTTTTGACTAGGCTTATAGAGGCCCTAGGGGCAATAGCCTAGTACCTACCTATGAAAAAAAATCCAACATTTATTTATTTAATTATTTAACATTTGTTAACTGGGAAAGTCCGACTTGGAACGATGCCAATTTTCAGAGGAGGCCCGGGGAGAAATGCTCCAGATGCATGTCTTTGTAATGTGGGAGGAAACCGGTGCACCCAGAGGAAACCCACACAAACGCAGGGAGGACATGCAGACTCCACTCAGAAGGCACCCGAGCTGAGAATCGAACCGGAGAACCTCTTGCTGTGAGGCGACATTGCTACCGCTGCACCACTGTGCCTACACAGCAACTGATTTTTCTGGGCTGCAGACTGGACACAGAAAATCCACAGCTTCTTCCCTTAGGATAAAATTCAGTCTGCCCAATTTCTTCCTAGGTCTGTCCTCTGCAACATACTGTACAACAGGGGAGATGTTAAGAATGTTGGGTTTCATGATGGCCTCCATTTCCTGCGCTTCCCCTAGCCAGACTTCACATAAGGGAAATCCAATGGTATTTGAAATCTGTCTGATCCACTGCCACCCCATTGGACATCCTGATCCCCCTCCTCCCTGGTCTCAAAAAGGAGCTACTTTGGTGGAAGGAGCAGATCAATCTCAACCCAGGACTTCATCCACAATTCCTACTCCTCTTCAAAAGTTCACATAGACTGCTCGGACAAGGTGTGGAGGCATGTACAGGATCACACCAGGTACAGGGCAAAAGGCAACCATAGTTCTTGAAAGAACATATCAGTCTAAAGGAAATGAGGACTCTTCTACAAGCTCTGGCAGAGACTGTTCCATCTATGGAAACCCAAACCACTCCTAGTGTACACAGACAATACCATGGTCATATAGTACATAAACAGGAAGACACCAGGTCTTAACCAGTTGTGCAAGTTGGCACAGGAGACATGGAAATTAGCCACCCAGATGGGCATCACCCTCACATCCACATACGTTTCTTAGAGGACCCCCATGAATGGACCCTAAGCAAACAGGTTTTGCAGGCTGTTGCTCTTTAGTGGAGCAAACTTTACTTTAACATTCTGCTCCTGGAAAAATAATATACTCTTGGCTGTCACCACTGCTTGGAGAATTTGAGTTACAAGCTGTCATTGCCATTCTACATTTTCTTATTTTCAGGAAGGACAGGGTGACTCTCTGGGCTAATCCATCCTTCATGCTTAAGGTAGTGAATGAGATGTCCCTCAATCAAGCTATTCAGCTACCCACTTTTTTTTGCAATTCCCAAAATATTGGGAAAATAATCTTAAATTCTATGGACATTCACAGACAACTGAGCATTTTATTTGGACAAAACTAAATCCTTCAGGAAGTCTAACCAGCTGTTTCTATACTTTGAGCCCTAAGCTGGACCAGATGATCTCTAAACAAACTATTGCAACTTGAATCTGTAAGGCCATTTTCTTCTGCTCTTCACACTGTTGCGAGTCCTTGCCTTTCTGCCCAAAAGCTCATTTCACTAGGGCAGTGGCTTCATTAGGTGCTTTTCACAGGGGAGTAGATCCAGGTCTTTCTTGGAAGCTGCTGCATGATCTTCTGTAAACACCTCCACCAAACATTGCAAAATTGATTCCTTGTCTAGCTCCAGGGCTGCCTTTGCTAGGTCTGTCCTGTTTGGACTGCTAGACATCTCATCTACTTAGTAGTCAACCACCCTTCTCTCGACCTTCTTCAGCTGTGGAAATCACCAATATGTCAGGAGTACTACAACAGTGATATCAGTCAGGGCACAGTACAATTATGTAAGAACTTACCATAACAGTAGATGTCCTACACTGTTGTAATATTCCTTCCCACCCTTCAACCCCTCTTCTCTGACTTACTTCAACCTTCTTTCTCTCCCCGTTTTAACCTCTATTGTGCTGCATGGTAACTAGGGATTTTACTTGCCTATTCAAGTTATACCCTTTCTAACTGACCAGTCTCCCTCTCTCACTAATCTTCAGACCGCTGTCTTGGAGATAGTCTTACTTCCATCTGTATACCCCCGTGCTTATGAACTGTGGTCATGTATCAGACATATGACTTTGAGAAGGTGCTTCAGCCAGATGTCAGCGGTGGCAAGCCATATGTCAGCAATACTGATCAGTAGGACATCTACTGTTATGCCAAGTTCGTACACAACTGGACTTTCCCTGTACTGGGCCTCTCAACTATAGAGGCAGTGTCCATCTAGTAGAGGAGCCATCAAGGCAACCATGGAGATGATTTATGTCCTCACTGGCATCTCAACAATAATGTTTCTACTAAGGCCCTAACCTCACACCCTGTGACTGACGTAAGCACCCACATCACCATAGGCATCCTACTCTCTCCCTTAATATCATTACTGACATCCTCAGACCTACCCATTTTGGTGATTTGCAAGCCTCCACTTGCATGGTGGTATTCAGCCAACTAGAACCACCCTTCTCTTCTCCCAAGATGAGGGATCAGGCTCTGGCAGCTCACTGCCTTCCTTCCCCACCATGTTTTTTCATTGCCAGAGATACTAGTCAAAAGCAGATCATCTTTGTTGTAGTCAGAGCTGTATTCCTGTACTCCACAGCCAGGCCTCTTACTTGGCAGGACTGAATGAAGAACGTTACATACTTGAGTTTCTAAATGCATTTGGAACTCCAGGTTGTAATTGTCTGTAATTTACAAGTCTTTGTGCTGGACTAGAAGTGCTGCATAATCACTGCATTCTGTAGCAGAAGATTTGGATCATTTTGACTTGCAGAGGCCGTCCCTTATCCGCACCAAGGCATGGTAGCAAGAACGCCTGCAGGCAGGTGCAAGGGGGGGGTGCCCTTGCACCCCCCTGGATTTTCTTATCTGTGACTATTTGTTGAAATTGAAAAATGTACTTGCAAAAAATGTACATTTTTTCCATTTCAACTTACGTTTTTTTTTTTCTGTGAAACTTGCATCGTTTGGAGGAGATGTTATTGGAGGTTGCAATCACATGGTGCATATGACAAGCCTCATTTCCACCTCAAACTGCATCGCTGTCTCCGACCATTAACTGTTTGTTGGGTAGAGTTTGGATGACAGTGGGCGGCAGATAGAGTGGTATCCCGAACAAAGATTTTTTGTGACCAGAAAGATTTCAGTGAAGGTATACGTCGTGTGGTGGTGTGAGATTGTAGAACTGAAGGTGTGTACCGTTAATGTTAATCACAGACAGAGAATCGGAGACGGGAAAGAAGCTCCTGAGTTTTGTTTTTCTGCATTGAATGGCAGTTCCAGCTTGGAGCCAAAATGTGAATGCGGTTCACTTGAGACTGTGTGTCAGTAGTGTGTGTGTGTGTGTGTGTGTGTGTGTGTGTGTGTGTGTGTGTGTGTGTGTGTGTGTGTGTGTGTGTGTGTGTGCAGTGTTGGGGTGCATTTTGGGAGGTTAGGTTTTGATTAGGATGTATGGATAAACTTAATTGTTTGGCTTAGCTATACAAGTATGAGGGCAAAAAGTTTGTAAACGTTTTACAAGATCAGTCCCCTGCTCCTTTGTTAAATCATAACAAATCAACGAGAAGTCATGATGTCTGATTGGCAGTGGCTGAGACAGTAAATGTATCTGCATCAAGTCCGTTTGGGTTTAATGTTTCTTTATTAAGGGTTTGTTGTATTGTATGGCAGATAGAAGAAACTACAGACAATGGACATTATTCTTCAACCACTGAGCATTAAGCATTATAGCGCTGGCTTTTTTTTTTTGTGAAGAAAATATGTGTAATAAGGAAGACAGAGGCTAAATCTAAGGACAAAACAGCGTTGCTCCTAAACCATAGCAGCTGAGAGGTATGCATAGGAGTTTGTGTAACATTTGAACCTTATTAGCAGAGTACTTAACTCACTGCCACATAGTACATTTCTCCCAGATATTAGAACACACAGACACGCACAACAGAATTGGGGCACAGCGATGCTCCATCACTGACAGTTTCTCTGTACTATTCTAAGTCTTCCATTTTAAAGATAAATAGTCGTTAAGTGTACTAAAATTGATGACTCATACTCATATTTAAAACATTGAAAAATAGGAGTGAAGTATGTTCACATGTAAACTCAAAGCCCCAGCTGCAGCAAGGGACTTTTGTGGAAAGCCATTTTTTTCTTCATACGTTGTTTTAGTATGTAACTTATCTAACAGCACTGTTCCATTCTGAGCAGTAAATACTGCTGTATTTATACGAGGGAAATTCAGCATTACCCACTGCCTAATGCAAGATTTGGGGGACTGCTATCATAGATTGTGTGTGTGTGTGTGTGTGTGTGTGTGTGTGTGTGTGTGTGTGTGTGTGTCTAAGAGAGACAGTGTGTGAAATGCCCTAGTTAAGAGTTAGCAGGTGGAATTTATTTTCAAGTGCATTTTCAAGGAATTGAGGTTCAAGGGAAGAGAAGTTTACTGCTTGCTGTTTATGCTAAGTCTGCTTAAAACATGCAACTGTTTTGTTTAGAAAATGGTATCACTATTATGGTATAGAATTTTAAAGGAGTGCTAGGAGAACAGCAGGTACCATACTTGCATCTTGATACAGAGGGCTGTAGCTTCTACTCCCACAGCATGTAAATTTGTATTTTAAGGGGGTGGTGTACTGCAGTCTTTAGAATGCCCTCCTTTGGATGAGACACCTGGTAACTTTGAACCTCTTTTTTAGCTTGTTGCCCATTCCCTGTTGCAATATACCAGCTTACCATTTCTTTTAATGTAACATAGGCAATTTATTCTTCAAGGGCAACAGGCACTGAATTTGTAGATAAAACACTGAAGTATAAGTTGTTTTCTAACAACAATCTCTTCATTCTTTTCAGATCTTTTTAATGTGGAATTATTCAGATGACTTTTACTTTTGCAGAGATTGTGCATATTGATGATATAGGTTTATTGTAATGACAGACGTCTGAGTGGCCTGTTATGGTTAAAATGTTCTGAACTGGGCAGTTTGTCATTACTGGTTTATCTATTTTTTTTTCATTGCTTACTGGAAAAATGTTCAAAACTATAAATTTAAAACACACTCTAACAAGTGGTGATGTATTATACAATGGATATAATTCAATTATTATATATTCTAATTAATACAGTCAGGCAGATGAATTACAGAAGTTTGTCATGGTCCAAAAACTGTGTGCAAGGTAAACTTCACCTGCCACTGCCCAGATGCATTCTCTTTGAATGTGGGTTTCAATCCTGTTTCAGTGAATGTGAGTTTCAGAGGCAGAGAAGTTTTAATGCTAAGTCTGTTTTCATTGTAAGACTATTGCTTTGTTTAGCAAATGTCTCAGTGTTTGTGCTATAAAATTTGAAATAAAAGTTGTAAATTAAATCCAAATATATGTAGTCTTGTAGAAGTAAAGTATAAAACAGTATGCACACTGAGAGTTTTGAACAATGTTTATGGCAACTGGGGAGAAATAGCCAGGTGTAATGGGACACTGGAATGGCTGTGTGTGTGTGGGGGGGGGGGGGGGGGTCTGGGTTTGCACTCCCCTGCAAAAAATCCTGCTAGCTCCCTTGTGTGGTTGTAAATGCTGTATGAGAATTAACTCAGTCTGTATCTTTTGTTGTATTAAATGAGCATGAATTGTTAAATATTATGTAAAATATGTATGGATGGCCCTTCTGGTTTTTCAGTACAGCTGGCTTGTGTTTTCTGTAGGAATGTCTTAATTTGGTACAGAAGTTTACAGTCATTCTTCATGTTTTTTGAGACATGGTAGAAGATAATTTGAAGGGCTGAAATTTTGTGTAGAACAGTTGTCCTGCAGTTACCTTTTTATTGTCTTTTAGGTTGCAGATATGCAGAAAGTAGGTGATGCGGCACTTCAAGGCAGTGAAGAAGAGAAAATTGCTAACACAGAAGAACCAGCTGCAGAATCAGCAGATTGTGGCCAGACTCAGGTGAACTCAGAAATGCCACAACTCGTCTCACAAGTTCGGCAAAACTTTGGCAAAATTAATGTAGCACCTGAGTTTTCTGAGGAGGATCTTGTACCACTGGAGATGTCGAACATGTCTGATTCAGATGAAACTGAAGAAGATATATCAGATGAAGATGATGCTGAAACTGAAGAACATGGTGAAGCAGAAATGTCACATGGTACAGAACAGGAATCCTCAGAAGTAATGCAGAAAAGTGCGCAAAGAGAAACAGACACAAAAGTAGTGCTTAAAACTCTAGATGAAAAGATAGCCAAGTACAAGAAGTTCCTGGAGAAGGCAAAAGCAAAGCGCTTTTCTGCAGTTAGGTAAAGTATCCTATTGAAATGGGGATTTTTTGTTATTATACTGCAGTGAGAGTAACATATTTTGAATTGCATAATTTCTTGGATTTTTTGAATCATCTTCATTTTGATCAAGTAGAAAATGGTCACCATTTTGAGAGCGTAATTTGTCTGTGTTCCTGTATCTCAGCAGCCTTTAAACATCTGAGGTTTGATAGAATAATATTGCAAGAACAGATGTAGTGTTTAGAATGAAGCAGCAGTGCATCTTTACTGAATTATTTCAGAATGCTGTTCGCATAGTATGTTCATAGTATAGTGTGTATTCAGAAATGTATTAAGGAACTTTTTCATCTTCAGCAAAACAGGAAATGTGCATCTTTATTATGGTACATTTGAGCTTTATTCACTTTAGTATGTTCATCTCTATCCAGAACTCCTAAGTTTCTTGGCAGACTAGTGTTGACCTCAAGTCAGCACTCCTTCAGACATTGTTTACTGTGCAGCCTTGCTTGCTGTGGTCTTCCAGTTCTTTTACCATTTTGAGTGCTTCACATCCTGCTTTAAAAAGGAATAATATTTAAATGTTTAGTGCCTTGCACTCATTGATTATTTGCTGTTTTTCATCAAGAGTCTTCATGACATCCTTAAAGCTTTTTCTTGTAGTTGTTTTTGGCTTTAGTCCACTTTTAACATGCGTAACTTTAAAACAGTGGATTTTATTCAGTACGTTAAGTAGTATCAAGATTGAAAAGGATACACTAGTGAAGAGTAGTAAAGAGGAATAATTTAATGAACGTACTAGAGACCTCACATACCAAACAGATATTTTCCACATATTCAGAGGAAGATAACACAGTTCAAACTATTGTCAAAACAGGGATCTAAAACTTCTAAAGTAGAGTAATTTATCCTCATTGACCTCAGTGCTTGCAAAAGAAAGGACCTTAATTGTTCATTCATCAGCATCTAATTTGAAATTTCTGCATTAGATCAAGTTTCAAAGACAGATGAGTTTTGCACTTCTGGGCTATTTTTCCAAGCTTGGCCCTCCTTAACTCCTTCCAGATGTTCTTCATCTCACATTGCTGCAGTCCTTACATATGGGTAGTCCGCTGTCCTCGGTCGGCCCGAATACCAAAGTATTAGGCTGACGTCGGTCAAGGCGCTTAAAACTGACATCAGGACGTCAGGGTACAAAAGCGCATGACCATATCCTCAGTCTTTTTGCCGCATGGTCCGATGCAGAAGCGAGTTTCAGACCGAATCCAAGTTGGCTAAGTACGATTATTTTGTTTTTTAGTGTAGTACCGATGTCAGAAAAGTGAATAATTGTATTTCTTGTGGGAAACAGATACATAGGGATTATCATTCTTTTGCATCTTTGTTTGGGGCGCGAGCATTTAGTGGGGTGTCGCCTTGTTAGGCCTGAGCACACGTAGATTTGTGTCGCTTGGGTGTCGTTCAAGGTTTAATATAAGCGGCCGCATTATAATACGCCGCTGGTTCTCGTAAAGCTGCGTACCCGCGAGCGTCAGCCGGGATTCCCGCCTCACGGCACAGTTTAAAGACGGGTTGCCCGCCCGCCGCCGGTGATGAGTCGGTCGCAGTGGGTCCTTCAGCAGAGTTCTTCAGTGGTCTAGGATTTCCTTAATTTTTTTTTAGAGAGAGGCTGGTGAGGAGACAGGGGTTTTGGTAGACGTGGCCTGTCTTGAGGCTCCCCTTCCCAGGGTGGCTTCTCCTTCTACTTCCCTCCTCCCTTCCCCAGTGCAGGCCAGGCTTCTCCTTCTAGTTCCAGGTAGTTCAGCAGGGTCCTTGGTGTCACTCCTAGTCTTGTAACTGTGCCTACATGATTTACGCTTGAAAATGTCAGAAGATTTGATTACCTGATTAGCCTAGGTGGAGCCAGAGTTGTAAAGTTTTGAACAAACTCAGAAGTTTCAGTTGTCTTCGCTTGAAGACTTTCAGGAGTACTTATTCTATTCTGATTCTGATGGAGTACTTCCTGCTTCTCCTGATGCCTCCTTTTCTTTTCTTTTTCTCCTCCAGATTTTTCTTTTTCAGAGACACTTCACTCTATGAGGCTGGTTAAGTGGGAAAAAGGGACTAGGCTTTTTTTCGAAAAGGCTTAGGGAATTTAGCTTTTTACCTCTCTTCTCTAGTCTTAGCTATATGTGTTTTCAGAGGCTGTTTAATCGGATGTGTTTTCCTCTGCCTCTGTTAAACCAGATAGGGTATTACAGGGTGCCTGAGGCTCATAATATCTTTTATAAGAGTAACTATTACAAACTTTTCTCAATCTCAAATTGAAAATCGCGCGGATGCTCAGAAGGCATTTTTACCTCCTGCCTTACTCTACAGCATTGAATAAATAGGGACCTGCATTGGTCCTTCATTGGACTAGTGTCATTTTGTGGATAGGACAGAGATTTGGATCTTTGCAGGTATGTCTAACCATTAAAGAGGAAAAGAAAAATAACTCCTTTCCCAAATCCTTTTGGTGAAACTGATTTCTGTATGCAGCATTGCCTTGCTGTTTAAGTTCCGATGAGGAAAATTATTCCTATTCTTTGGGCTGTCAGACAGAGGATAGTTCCATTGTAGTAACACTGAATTTCATTGGAGAGTTTTTTTGGTCAGCCTGTTGGTAATCTCTAGATGAAATTTGTGTTAGTGAGACTTCCAGCTGCAAAGCAGTTTTTTTCTCTACTATACTTTTAAATGTTTTCTTAATGATAGTTAAGCAATAACCCACGCCTGGGTGTGGGTAATGCTGGATTTACCCACGGTTGGTGTGGTTTTGGTCGCGGCGGCCGAGTGGCCAAACAAAGACAACCGTGGGTAAATCCAGCATTACCCACACCCAGAAGTGGGTTATTGCTATGATACGATGACATTATTTAATATTGTATAATGCCTCCGTGCTGCCCTTCCGTAGCTGTCTGGTATTCTGCGGCAGTTCTGATGTACTGCACATGCATATGCTTACGCAGTACATCAGAGCTGTGGGTGGAAGCAATGGAGAAAGCAAGATCTCCATTGCTTTTTACAAAGTGTCTTGCTATGTTAAAGGAGTTTAACATAGCGAGACAGCTTTAAAAACAGCAACGGAGAATCTCTGTTGCTTTTTTTAAAGCTGTCTCGCTATGTTAAACCCATTTAACATAGCGAGACGGCTTTAAAAAAAGCAATAGAGAAAGGAAGATCTCCGTTACTTTTTTTTAAAGCTGTCTCGCTATGTTAAATTAAACTTCTTTAACATAGCGAGACAGTGTCTAAAAAGCAACGGAGGTCTTGCGTTCTCCGTTGCTGTACAAATAGACTTATACTAGTGGAAAACGTCCGGGCGACCGGATCTTTTTCCATTAGTATAAGTCTGATTTACAAAGTGCACGCTGACCAATCATCGTGCACGTTTTGGAATATTAATGGGGGGGTCGTTGTATAATATGCATTTTCCAGACTTGCATTCTCCCGTACTCAAAATAATGTATACTTCTCTTTTAGAAGACAGTACTTGTATATTGCTGGTAGGACT
Source organism: Protopterus annectens (assembly GCF_019279795.1). Classification (NCBI taxonomy): domain Eukaryota; kingdom Metazoa; phylum Chordata; order Ceratodontiformes; family Protopteridae; genus Protopterus; species Protopterus annectens. Next base: position 1,635,082,783 of record NC_056726.1, on the reverse strand, counting down.
ATTCTTGCAGCAAACTGTTTATCAACACCTAACACATGGGGAAACTACTTTTAGTATTGTTTCCACTGGATAAGGATTCTAATTTAGTAGGTAAATATGATAAAATGTTTCTATATTTTCTACACTAGTAGTTAGTGCATTGAACTCTTTGACTCACATTTCATACCAGAGTTTCCTCACAGAACAATTCTAGATAATTTGTATTCTGTTCTTAGCCATTAATGTCAGACATACACAGGCTAGGAAGATTGGAAATGATTAGTTGTAACAGTGGACAGGACAGGGTTGTACACTCTGAACTGTGTACATTATACTGAGGATACTGAGGTTATAATTGCCACATTTGGCTAGTTTTGAAGTGATTAACTTGGCTTAATACATTGAGGGCATTGTCAAATCTTCAAATGCGCCAGTAGCTCAAGAAGTTTTGTTTAAGCAGCCAGCAGGTATCATTATTACTGATTTTGCCAGAAAAAAAAGTTTAAACAAGGTCTTCATTCATATAAATGTGTACAGCCTATTAATGAGTTTCTGATGGTGTTTTCTACAGAGATGAGATGAAGTAGCGGCCAGAGAGATTGAAACAAAGTTAAGAAAACCCCAGGCTCAGATGCAGTACTTTACTTCTGGTTAAAAGTATTAACATCTTTGCTTGAAGATTTAGCCATGAGTAAGAACTATTTATATGCGCACCCCAGACAGACACCAACCTGGCTAACAACAGAAAAAGCAATGCTCCTACTTAAGACTGAACCTTCATGCTACCCTATAAATTATAGACCAATAACTTGCCTTCTGACAACGTATCAGCTATACACTGGAATTGATGCCAACAGAGTCTGTAGTCATTTAGAAGAAAACTCAGTTATGGCAATAGAACAAAAAGAGCAATAAAAGAAAGTCATATGTAACAAAGGATCATTTGCTGTTAAAGTCATAGTGAAGAACAGTAAAAAGGGGAATCATTTAAGTATGGCATGGATTGACTACAAAAAAGCATTTGATAGTATCCCACATTCATGGGTAAAAGAGTGCTTAAAAATGTATAAGATACGCTGATCAACTATGTTACAGTGACCATGAAACAGTGGCAGACCACTTTGCAATTAAGCCATGATAAAGGACTAATTATTATTCCAGGTACAAAAATTCAAAGGGGGATATTCCAGGGTGGCTCTCTGTCACCGCTGCTATTCCGCCTTGCCCTTAACCCATTAAGTTGTCTACTTAACAGCTTAGGCCATGGCTATAATTTGGCTCCTAGAAAACAGCAAAGTGTAAAGACTTTTCATCTTCTCTTTGTAGAGGATTTGAAACTGTATAGCTCATCAGATGAGGAACTGAAGTACAACTGCAAGTTGTCTAAACTTTTTCAGATGATATAAGAATGTCATTTGGTCTTGATAAATGTGCAAAAGCAACCTTTAAAGCAGGAAAACTGCAGCACCAGGAAAACATCAGTTTGGGACAAGAATGTGATATAAAGAACTTGAGCAAGAAGGAGTGAATAAATATTTGGGAATTGATGAAGGATCACCAATAAAACATGAACAAATGTGAATAAAATTTAGTAAGGAGTACTTTAGAAGACGTAAATTAATCCTAAAAATAACATTGACATCTAAGAACAAAATGCAAGCTAAAAAACGATTTATCTTCCTGTCCTAACTTACAGTTTTGGAGTCATTGCCCCCAAAACGTGTTGGATAGATTAGCTAGGAAACAAGAAAGATGCTTCATGCTCACCAAATGATTTATAAAAATCCATGCATACTGAGATTATATAGTCCCCATTCTGAAGGAGGGATGGGCCTCCTTGAAATTGATTACATGTATAGATCTGCAGTCATGGGACTCCACACATATCTGCTGACTTCACAAGACCCAAATGTAGTGAAAGTTTTGAAACATGAGGAGAATAAGTCTAAGATGATTTCTCTGCTTAATGTAGCAAAAGCATAGCAGGAATGGAAATTAAACCAGAAGTAGATAAATATCAGGCAGCAACTGAATGTGCCAAAAAACAAAAGAAAGAATATAAGGTGAAGGACCAGACGAGAAATATAGAAAATTTCTGGAAGAACCTCATGTTGATCTGGATCAAATGCGGGAATGGCTAAGGAAAGTTGAATTCAAACCAAGAGATGAAAGGTTAATATTGGCAGCCCAAGATAGTGGTCTACGTACATTTTGGTTTACAAAGTCCATTGAACATGTGGGAGAAACGGACAAATGTACGTTTGGTAAAACAGAATTGGAAACAGTCGCATACTTTTTTGTTGGTTGTGACTTACAAATGGCAGAAGGACTGTGTACTGAAAGGTATAATAATGTGGCAAGACTGTTGGACTGGGGACTGTACAAATATTATGGTACTGAACTAGCTGAAAAACACTGGAAACATGAGCCACAAAGCATCATAGAAAATGATGGTCTCCATCACATGGGATCACCCATTCCCAACTGTCAAAAGATAGATGCTAGAAAACCTGATATAGTGGTCCATGAAAAGAAGACAAAATCATACTTCTCAACTTAAAGATTTTCGCAGAATGTCCAGATATTTGACTCACATTTTTGGCCTGTTCCTTATAAAATTTGTGGTTTTCTGGGGAATCACTGGGATAATCTGAGGATTGAAGTCACTAATTAATGACATACATTTGAGTTTCAGACTTCAAATTCTTCAGAAAATGTATGTTAAAACAAACACTGTAATTCTATAACTTTCTAAGTTTATAAGAGCAGTATTCAAAGAATGTCCCCTATTTTGGGGCCTTTGCCCCCCCCCCATTTTGTTGGGCTGTGTCCAGATTTCTTGTGCTAAGAGGTTGAGGGTTATATTGATCATTGAAGTTGCCACACCCAGTGACTAAAGTGGCTTGCGTATAGAGAGGCACAAAATCATAACATATCAGGATTGGCAGGCAGAAACGCGGGCAATGTGGAAGAAAGATACCCAGACAGTTAGGAGTAAAGGGTCTTAAGAATCTGCAAGCGTATTTAGATATGTTACCAGTACATGTAACTCTGTACGAATTGCAGGAGGAGTCATTACTGGGCACATTGCTGGTGCTGCATAGTGCACTTCTGCCTGACATCAAAAATTGAAACAATACTAATTTTGTGAACTTTTTTCATACTTTGACTTAGGATTTGGGTCCATTCCTATCATGGTATTAGAAACCCAAAATATTTGGAGAAATTAAATAAAAAGGGGGGTTTATCCAAACTGACATTCAAATTGCTGCTTTTCAGTAATTTATCCTAGACCCTCCCAGCTCTCAGGCATAGAGAGATAAATTGTTGGCTGTGATCCACAGACCCAATTTCAGATAGCAGTTTGTGTTCTGGAAAAGCTGGGCAGGGAAGGACGGAAGTTAGGGGCATGTGGCTCTCCCATCCTGGGTGGGAAGGGTGGTGTTGGTTACAGGTCAGCTAGTCCTGTTGCTGTGGTATGGGCCGAGACTTGCACTATAAATGGAGAGCCAATACTGTAGAGAATGTGGGCTACCACTACCCAAGCCAGTGATGATGACCCTTGTCAGTATGGGAAGGATTATAGGAAGTTACTAGGCTAATGGCCATAGGGTTCTTACAAGCCTAGCCAAGTTCTACCCTTATTTCCACGATCAGCACCTATTACCCCTTTCCAAGAGAGACACAATTTGAACCCCTGGGGTGAATTTACAGTTACCTACCCAATTGTCCATATTGCGTTTGAAGATGGTGAGTTAGGTGTGCTGTTTGGCATGAAGTAGGAGTCTGTTCCAAAGGCGTGGTAACCTCTAGGAGATAAATCTGTCCCTCCAGCAAGTTCTGTTAATACCACATAACCAGGTTAAGGTCTGTAGTGCGAGCAACCCGTGTATCATTTGACTTGCAGATATGGAGTATTTCAAATAAAGCAGGGTCAGAGATTGCCTTGTATGCAAGACAGAGATCGCCTCTGAGTAGTCTCTATGAAACAGATTAAAGTGACAGTGATTTCAGGTAATCCAAATAAGACAGATCCTGAAGACCTTGAATTTTCCTTGTGAGGAATCTTTATGGTCTCTCCATTTGCTGCAGGTGCTTGGAAAGGTAGATACCAAAAGGTGTGTTGTACTCCGTTATTGTCCTGATGAAGTGAAGAGTACAGGGAGGTTATAACTTCTTTTTTTCTAGAGGCAAAATAGAATGCCCTTCTTACTACAGTGGAGACATGGTGGTCAAAGGTAAGGTTGCTGGCTACCTGTGTGCCCAGATCTCGCACAACTGAGTGTGTACATAGGATTGCTGTTGATGTAGTAGTTAGCAAGAACATCAAATTTACTGAAAGGCATGATCATACAATTTTTTGCATTGAGTTTAAGACCATGGCTTTGGCACCAATCATTTGTTTTAAGACCCAGTTGTAGGAAGTTGACATCATTTGGAGATTCTATGACCTCTCCCAGTTTGCAATCATCAGCAAACTTTGTCAGCCACAGACCTTTCATTTTCTTGTACTTCAGAGAAATAGATTCCAAAGAGTAGAGGTCCCAGGACTGATCCCTGTGGAATACCCACTGGTTACAGGTCTGCTGTTGGAGGGGGATTCCTCTGTTTTGACTGTGTTCTATCAGTGAGCCAGTTAGCGACCCATCTAATGATTAAGGATTGATACCAAGCTGGGTAAGTTTATTAATAATGCCTGAGTGGGGGATAGTGTCAAAATCCTTGGCTAATTGTAGGTAGGCTGTATGCACAGATTTCCCCTCGTCCAGGGCCTCGGTGACTGTCTCAACGAAGTCCACCATGTTTAAAAGACATGATCTCCCTTTGACAAATCCAAAGTACGTAGGGTCATGGAACACATATGCATGGAAAGAGGGGTGTAGATAGTCACTGTGTTGATGCAGGTGCTCATGTCTCCCCTAGAGGTGGGAGTTAGAACTACAGAAAACACAGTTCATTGCTGAGATGCCTTTGAGGGTACAAGCAATCCGTGGCTGCCTGTATGATGGCTGACTTGCCCCCA